>NW_006256612.1:13724249-14133191 GCF_000478725.1 Eutrema salsugineum | reverse complement strand
GCAAATCAAAGAAAGAATCAAACAGGTAACGCTCTTAAGTTCCATCACCAGAGAAACAATATTACCCTAATTTCTCTTCTCTGGTGATTTTGTGGTTGTCTCAATAACCGGAACTAAACATTGCCTTATATAATAGACAACGTACCTGAATCTTTAGAGTTCAATAAAAATAATGAGCAAGTGGGATGAAGAAGCCATTAATATGGATCACCATGCATGTTACGTTCTACGCGTTTGGGGCCGTTGGGCCATTGGCGGGAAACATTTAAGGAAATGTTTTCTCTTTCAAGTCAAAATAGATCTACACACTTAACTAGTTCATACTCTTCAGAAACTTTCGATCTCTACTTTTGCTCATTAATTACTCTTCCTTTATTATTATCCAAATTCGTTGACATTTCAACCCATCACAACCGCATATATATAACCATTAATGACTAAACCGAGTTTTACCGATAATTATTTGTGCTTATTCATTTTTTTAAAAAAGCAAAAATTGGAACTGGTTTTTAGAAAAATTTCAACTGCGGTGATTAATATTGTGATTTTTTACTTCTGTCTTTTTTCCTTTTAAATAATTATACCCGTGATGGATATACATGATGTTGACCTTTCAGAAACGAGTCCGGAAAAATCAACGGTGAGAGTCAACGGTGCCGACAATAGTCAACGGTGAAACTCTAGAGAAAATAATAAATTCGGCTCACATGCATTTGTAAGTACATTGTCTAAACCTTACTATACACATTTAATGTTTACTAATTCCCCAACTAAAACCACCAATCAAAATCCACTTCCGATTAATAATATATAAATTGTATACATACATGCATATGCATCTTCATGCTTATACATCAATCTAAATAACGATTCTTATGAAACTTCAAGCTAGGATAACAAAGAAAAATATTGGACCTCAGTAAGTGCTACAGATGTAGTATGCCAAATCGTGGTCATAAAAATACTTCTGGTGAAAAAAAAAACAAAAAAAAAAATCGAAAATTAAACACACAGATTATGTAATACTAGTCTCTTACAAAGAGATTGAAGTTTTAAAAGGGGGAATTGGTGATCTTTTGCTTGCCTCAAGACATGAGCGTCTCCCATCTTGTTCATCGAAGCAATCGAAAGAAAAGAGATATCGTTTCGATCAAACTAGTAAATCCAAACAGATCATTTTCTCTCGTTCTCATCAAACATTTGCCGACATATATATTAGATGATTTATGCTTTACTTCTTCTTCAATCTTTGATCCTGATGATGTTCAGTCACTAAAAAATGTATTAATACCAAGCACACATACACATGTATACATATATTTATGATGGACGCGTATAGTAGATATACGAATTATATAATAACATGATCAGATCGATTAAATGACAAAATTAGATGAAACGAGAGACATACCATCGTCAATGAAGCGATGAGGAGTCTCCGGAGAAGACATATGGATGATGGATCATTTCTCTCCCTCTCTCTTTAAGTCTCTGCTCAAACCACTCACTTCCTAATCAGGCATCATTTTGTCGTGTACCCAAATTCCTTTGTTCATCAACCATTTTGGGAGATTATATCCTAAAAGGGCTCGTCGCAGCAAATCATCTGGTTTGACTCCGTTTCTTAACATATGTTCATACAACAATGCGGCTTCAGCAAGTTTTCCAACCTTGCAACAACCACGAATAAGAATCGCGTAGGCAACAACATCAGGCAATAACTTTGCATCTATGGCTTGATGGAAGATATTTGTCGCTTCATCCACTCTTCCTCGTTTGCAAAGACCGTCAATTATGATACTATAACTTATTATGCTTGGAGAAATACCTTTCTCTCGCATATTCTCAAAAAGCTTGAAAGAACCTTCAATATCGATGGATTTTGAGAAAAAATCCATTAGACAACCATATGTGACAACATTTGGTTTAGGGCCCTCTTCCACCATTCTGGAGAACATCCTTACAGCATCATCCACAGCATCGTTTTTACAGAGCGCATGGATAAATATCGTCAAAGTTACAGAACTGGGTCCAAAAGCGGTGAGCTTAAGCATCTCGAAAATCCTCTTTGCTTCATCTAACCTTCTAAAAGAGCAGTAGCCACATATCATTGTGTTATAGGTAACAATATCAGGCTCCATCTTTCCTTTGAGAAGACTATTAAAAAACTTAGAAACATCTTCTACGCGTTGAGCTTTGAATAACAAATTAATGACGACATTGCATACCGCGATATCCACAGAGATTCTATTACTCTGCATAAGCTCAAAAAGTTGAAGCCCAATGGTTGGCTTCATATGCTTGCAGAATGCATCCATTAGTGTACAGAATGCTACAGCATCAGGTTCAAAACCCATTTTGAACATCCGGAAAAACAGAAATAGTGCTTCCTCTATTCTACCTTCCATGACACTCACTCTCATAAATGTGGTGAATGTGGCTACATCAGGTTTTATACCATAAATCCCCATTAATCTAAACACCTTCAAAGCCTCTTCATAACGATTTAACTTACACCAGCCATCTATTAAAGAATTAAAAACCACAACATTGGTCTGGACCGACTGGCTCAGAGTCTTAACAAAGAATCTCAAAGCATGCAGCATTAGCCCTTGTTTGCAAAGGCCATCTACAATCACACCATAAATGCCATCATCAGGTGAATGGCCCATCTTTATCATATCCTCGTACATATCAAACCCGGATCTCAAGTTCCCACACTTGCAAAAACCATCAATGAGACTGCTATAAGTTACAACGGATGGCTCTAAACAACGTTTCAAGATCTGACCATAAATACCAAAAGCCTCGTAAATTTTTCCATCCTGGCACAAGCCTTTTATGAGAATGGTGTAGGTAACCACATTAGGGGAAATTCCTTGGCACAACATTCTCTTATACACATCAGATGCAGTTGCTAAATCCCCAGACTTTACATATGCATCAATCTTTGAACTGAAAAAAATTACGTCAAACCTCACGCCGTTATGTAATGCCTGCGAGAAAAGTTTATGACCCATTCCTAACATCCCTGCTTTGAAGTATCCATCAATCAGAGTGCTGTACGCGATCAAGTCAGGCACTATCCCTTTCTGTTCCATTACATTGAAAAGCTCAAATGCTCTGTCCATTTCGCCTCTTTTGCAGAACCCGTTTATCAGCGTACTAAAAGTCACTACATTAGGTTGCGGACCACAGTCCAACACCAAGCTGAACATACGAGAAGCTACCTCTATCTGATCATCAATCATAAGACCTTTCAAAATCTTATTGCAAGAAACTATATCGACATGAAAACCTCTCTCAATCACTAGTCGGTGAAAATCTAAAGCCTTTGTGACCTCTCCTTTGCGGAAAAGAGCATCCAACACAAATCCATGAGCACTCAAACCACAACGGACGATTCCTCTACATAGTTTATCGAAATGATCAGCTATTAAGTCAATACGAGCAGCGTCAATCAAATAATTCAGCATCCTATACACAGAATCCTTCGCTATAACTACACCTGATTGAGTGCTATACACAATTATCTCCATAGCCTCATCAAACATGCCATATCTACAACAACACTCCATCAAAAACCCATAAACAACACTGTGATTCAAAGGAAAGTCCATTGACTTATCCAGCATTACACTTATATTTCCACGATTGGCAATCATTTCATCAAACACCTTATCTGCAACATCGAACTTCCCATGACGAACCAAAACATGAACAAGGGTAAAGAAAGAAGGAGCTAATCCAGACATCTCTGCCCATCGGAAATAATTGACCGCAGAATAAGGATCAGACTGAAGTGAAAGAAGAATCAAGTTCGTCTCCTTCCGTAGCGAATTTGCACCGTACTCAGAATCTAACGGGTTAAAGTTTCCTTCTTTGATTGCTTTAGAGACACCAGCAGCTAGGGCTTTAACGGAATTAGACGAAAACCGACAAGGTTTTGGAATGTTCAGCCGTAATTGTGAAAAAAATGAAGAAAAAAGAAACATCTTTCAAAGAGTACCCATTGGCGCGGAAACTGAGCCCTCTCTTGTTTTTTTTTTTTTATTCTAAGAAATCGCAAAACCTGATTTGACCCAATTAACCCGACCTCTCGTGTTTTTTTCTTTATTCTAACTGGTCGATTAGTTGAACCAATCGCCCAAACTTAATGATTAAACCGACTAATTGTCTGTTGAACCGTTTAAAATTTAACTTATTGGCTTTTATCAATCAATATTTGACAGAGACTTGTTGGGCTTTAAAATTGAGATATCTAATTCCTCTTTCACTCTACTTATTTAATGAGATCTCAAATTCCTCTTTCACTATTGTTGTCGATGTGGGACAATTCATTCTAACAAATTTCTGCTTTTATATAATTTTTTTTTATTTGGGTGTGTGCGTGTTCTCGTGTTGGATTGCTTCCGGGAGATGTAATCTTAGCCGTTGATGGCACTGAACTAACCGAATCAGGATCTGATTCCGTTTCCAGAGTTGGCGATGTCGTAAAGAGGAATCCGAATCACAATGTGTTGCTCAGGAGCGAGGATTTCAAAATCCGAAGAATGTCTAGCAAAGCAGAGCAACCAGTATTAACTTTAACAATCGAGTAATTGCTTTCAAAATTCCCATATATATCAAAGCAAGATAAAAAGTTTTTAACATTAAATAGTAAAATACCAAATGAAAACTCTGTTTCATAGAACAGAGCCAGTAGTCTGAAGAAGGAAGACTATTTAACCAAGGAGTTAACGAACTCCGTTTCGAACGGAAGACTATTTGACCAAGGAGTTAACGAACTCCGTAACTGATAAACAAAAGTTGACGGCACTATTGTCGTTAGAGCCTAACGGAGAAAATGAGAATCAAGTTTTACTGATAAGTACTGATTCTTGCCAAGCAATTATCAGTTGGTCTGGTATGAGGCAAGTACATCACTGGACACTCGGTGTTGCTCCGTTTCACCCTGCAAAAATATGGATTATTTTCAGCATACTAGAGAAAGATTTGATTTTTGAAGATTCAAACTTTGCTAGTCTTACCGATATTTGAGGATGAAATGATGAAGAAAAACTGAAATCTCGAGCTTAGCGAGATCATTTCCTGGGCATAAATGGCTTCCAGCACCAAAAGGAAGGAACGAGCCAGCTTTTGGTACGAAACCCTTCTGAAGAACACAACCACCATAAAAAAAAAGCTACTTTTTTTCCTCTGAACATTCAAAAATTAAGTCTTTGGATCGAAAAATGCAAGAGAATAACTTACATCCCATCTAGATGGATCAAATTTTCTTGGATCCGGGTAGATTTCAGGGTCCATGTGAACATCCCTAAACCACGTCAAAACCTTCCAACCTTTTGGGATCAAATAGCCATTCATTTCAACGTCAGTCTTTGCCTCCCGAAATGCGGTAAGTGAGAATGTTATGACTCGAAGTGTCTCATCAACAACCTATTGAAGAAACACCAGATCTTTCTATCAGTACCCCAAAAAAAAACACAGCCGATAAAATCTGTTGCGATATGAGACACCAAAATCTTACCTGCGATAGGAACTCCATTTGCCGGGTTTCTTTTAGAGTCAGTCCCTTTTGTCCCTTAGGCCTATTTTTCAAGATCATCTCTTGTTCGGCCTATTTATGCAAAAACACGAACTAATAACATGACTTACTCCGCAAGAAACAAAATATAGAAAAAGGATAAGGAAATTATATATAATATTACTCTCCATTTACCTTTGCCCTTTGTAGAAACTCAGGGTGTTCCTGAAGGAAAATGGTAGCCCACATAATGGTGTGGCCAGAGGATTCATGACCGGCATTAAGATACATCAGAAGAACATCGATAATCTCTTCGTCATCTAAAGTTTTCCCTTTTTCATCTTTAACATCAAGAAGATTATCCAACATATCCTTCTTATTGGATGAATTGTTCTGCTTCCTTTGATTTCTACGCTCAGTCACTATGGACTGAAAGGCAGCTACAAGTTTCTTCCTCGCCTGTAAAAATGGATCGAAAGCTAAGTGATGATCCTAAGACAATCTTAAAAAAAATGGAATATATTGATTAAGTTAATTTATACCTTGAGTGCTCTATGGTAAGCAAAACCAGGAATATTAACCGCCATGGCTCGAACACCATAGTTAAGAGCTGTATATTCTCGCTCCAACGCGTCCATGACATTCTCACTCTCAGTGCTGAGGAAGATGTACATGATGATCCTAAAGGTAAGCTTACGCAGATGAGTCAGAAACTCAAATTCTCCTATTTTGGTCCACTTGTCTAGAGCGGTAATGACGTTTTCTTCAATGTAAGGTATGTAGACAGAGAGAGCTTCATGGCCATTGACTGGAGCAGAAGTCAAACGCCTGAGACGCTTGTGTTCTTCAAAGGAGATGCCAATGAATGACTTCCTTCCAATAAGTTCCATTGTAGATGTTGGCCAACCTGGCCGGAAGGCATCGTCATCTGTCAGCACACGCCTGCAAGTGTCTGGTGTTGTTACAATAATACTTGGGTTCCCAAACATGTGTGCTTTATACATGCCTTTAGGTCCATACCTGCACATCATTAATTGACGACATATATATATAGACTTGGAGAGTGAGTATTGATGTGATCAAAAATCAACTGTTGATGATTATCAGATATATATAGATATATAGATTTACACCTTTTGACCAAGGTGCGGGTAAAGGAGTCAGGGTCAGAAGTCTTGAAAGCTCTGAGGAAAGACAACATGTTGCCAATGAAAGGCCAACCCAAATCTCCTGGTGGCAGATAGTGCCTGTTCTCACCAAGGCTGGACTCATAGACCCACACATTCACTTTCTTAACCAACCATTTCAGACTAAAACTTCCCAACACCATCAAAGGGAACCATATTGGGATCCAACTCGTTGTTTCCCCCATAGATAATTTCCCAACCCTTATTTCTTTTTATTGGTCGAATATGTGTATCTTCCTCTTCATGTAGAACAGTACATGTATAAAACTCTCACACCTGTTAAATAGTACGTACAGTTGATCAAAAATTACCTTGTAGTCCCCAATTAAAACTGGTAAAATATCTCTTTAAAATTTGGGAATTTGTTATCTGTGCAATTTCTGGTAGTAGAATAGCATATCTTATTAGGAAATTTCTAAGGGATAGAAGGACGTGTTCCTATCGGATTTGTGGTGGGACAAATACCAAGTGACATGCGCCACGCTCATATGCTTCTTTATGATAATTAAGCTAATTCACCATAATTAGTACTATCTTTACATGTGTCGAGTACGAGTATTACCATCTAAAACATATTAATCCATGGATAAGGACTCATTAATACCAAAAGGTAAGTATTAAACCGAAATTTTTAACACATCTCATACTCGGTCAATTACGGTTAGAACACTGACCATCAATGCAAATGAACCACTGATACCAACTAAACCAAACTTTGCAGCTTATACCTTAAGATTTAAAGCCCATCAGATAGGCCCATAAATTTCGTGTATATAATAATATTGATTTCAAACGAATCGATAACTTGCGCCTGTAGATCTCCTCTCGCTCTCTCTCTCTTGGTTGATAGCTCAATTTTTCTTCCCTGGGTTTCAGACTCGATAAGAAACGAAGTCACGGATTTTTATCTAACCGTGTCAATCTCTCCGAATGCTTTTCTGATGTTTGATGAGCTGAAACCAATTTCTTTTTTTTTTTTTTTTTTTTTTAGCTGAAACCAATTTCTTTATATTCCCACTTGAGTTTCGAGTAAGAAGATGCTTGTCGGGGGTCAGGGACATTAAAAGCCCTAACTTTAGTAACAGAGCCAGAGTGTCTCTGTGACTGACAAAAACAAATTATCCAATATTATGCACATTATTATTTCTAGTTTCCCAATGTAATTTTGAAGACATTGCAACTCTCATACAGATTTATATAGCTAAAAGATGTCAGAAAAAAAACACAAAAAAAGCTACACATTATGTAGATGATCAGTTAGATTTGTTTTATAGATTTCTGTTATGGCAATAGTTCTATAGGCAAAAGAAGCAGGGTATAGTTTTTGTATTGATGTAACAAATCCACAAGTTGCTTCATTTCCAAGCCATCCAAAAAGGACAAAACAGCAGGGGCGTTCACTGCAGTGCTCGGTTTCCTTAAAACTAAAACGGAAACGCCACAATTGCAACGTATCCAAAACGCAGTCGCGATTCTTGCCAGAGATTTCACACTGATCTGTGTAGTCCTGCTTTTCCTACGTACTGATGATTTCAAAAGTGGATATCTCTTGGTAATATCAAGAAGCACAAAAAATGGTATCTTTTTACACCTTCGTCTGATCTTTGGGCTGTTTTTTTGGAGGCTGAACAAAACCGTTTGTTTTTTTATCATTCTTCTGTTTATATGTCAAAAGGTGGCACTCCAAAGCGCATTTTCGCCTTCGCCACAACGTCGATGAACCTCTTTGATGCGATCTGCTGATCTGCAGATTCCGCTGCAGGTCCAGTCGAATGATGCTACACAGATGTTTCCAGCTTGCGCTTTCCATTCACAATCTGCAATACCAAAACTCCAATCTTTTTGAGTAAATTTGCAGTATGTTTTAGGTTAAAGTAATATGTTTGAAACAAGAAGTAAGATTTGATGTTTTCGTCAAATTTGAGACATTCAGGTTCTTGGTAAGACTTTGTATCAGTAGAGATATTTTGATAGGGACGAGTCATCTCTTTTAGATAGGGTTTATATTTCACTTTAAGCTTTAAGCCTTTAGCTTTAAAGCAGATATTATTGTAGTTAGGTGCAGAACAGCAAAGATGTTGATGTTTTATCTAAGTTACTCAAAGTCTATACATTTATCAAGAGTCATATCACTTCTTGAAGCATCTAAAAAGTATCAAATCGGACCTAGAAAACTTTTAGGAAATGAAAAAGATATCTAGGCTTACCAGGAGGAGTGCCGCAGCATAATCTTCTATCATCAATGTGTTTAACATCGATTCCGATAAACCAAGCTCCTAACGAAACATCTTCATTCGCATACTTGTGAAGAACATGCCTGCAACATTTATTTAAAATGTATAAGAATGAGATAACAGAAGAGACATAAATACAATGTATTAATCCCTCATCTTCATCTTACTGATTGATAGAGATATAAGAAGCCAAGTCTCTTGAAATGGCATATATCTGTCCAGTAGCATGACGGAAGTATTTGTTCCCATTCTCACCAAATTTCCAGTACTCTGGCTCATGGTATCTCACTCCTCTGCTCCATAATACCAACAAGACTTAACAACAGGAAGAATCAGAGTAAAAAAAAGGGTTTGAAGGAAGAAACTGAGAGAGATGCTTTACTTTTGAGAGAGGACAGGACCAGATTTCATGCAACCGATATAGACCCGTGGTTTTTTCCGGTGTCTAACAAGTGTTTCCCCAAGAGTTGCTGCAGACATTTCAACGAAACATTAAACCCATTACTATTACCAGCATAGTGTAGCAACTAGCAACTCGTTTCCTCATATAGTTGAGGGGAGATCAAGGTAAAAGATTCTAGAACTTACCTATATTTACATGAACATCGTCATCTACTTTGACGTAGAAATCTGCATCCCACATTGAAAACGCTGTAGAAAAGTAAGTTTTGGTCTTGCCTGACAACTCTAGGTACCCTTCAACATGGTCCTGTCAAAAGCAACAGAGCAATGAAAATGAAGAAGATAAGAGCTGAAAGTTTAGGCCTTTGGATTCCAAACGGAGAACCAAAATCAGAAGTATACCAGTCTCAAGAAATCTCCATGCTTCCTGTCCTCAGCTTCTATGGCTCGATCTAGAATTCCCCCGGCCGTGGCACTATAGAATCAATGACACACAGCATGAACTACAGAGAACCAAAATGAGAAATCACATCAGAAACTATATTATACTAAAAGGAAACTGGATTCTCACCTGTGACCAATGACAAATCGGATAATAATCCCCTTCTCTTCTTCAAGTCTCCTCCTCTTTTCACCTAAAAACAACATTTTCAACAGATACAAGCCTCAAGAAACATATTTGATCAAAGGTAAACATGTCATTAAGATTCAGAAAGAGACTGAAACAAGCAAGTGGTAACTAAAACCTTGAGGCATCCACGTTGCTCGAACAGAATCTCTTCTCTTTCGGCTACTAAAAGCTGTGTTAATCCCTACGACCATCAAATACCGTCTCTTTCCCTGCGGTTCCTTGTTCCCCATATCATCTGATACAGGAGCACCGTTTTGCAGAGATTCCTGCACTGACCTTGCAGCAGCTAACTCCATCTCTAAGCTTGAAATGGTCTTATCCAATGTCCTGCAGGTAACCAACATCAGAAAGTTGTGTATGTATTTGTGAAAATCATAGCACAAGATTAAAACTCACTGTATAGCATAATGTGTATTGGATACTTTTCCAAACAAAGCCTGGGGATCTCGTTTTACTTCTTTCTGGTAAAGCTAAAGAGGAAACTAGTCAGATCATAAACACAAGCTAAGAATCATGAATCAAACTGGAACATGAATCAAACTGGAACATGGATCAAAACTCACAGATTTTGGATTGCAGCCTTCAGATATCAGCTTCAATCTTTCAGCTTCGGTTACGGATGGACGAGGCATGCCTTTAGATTCAGGTACACTCCACATCCTGCAACAAAATTGGAATCCGAAAGTTCAACGAGAGAGCAATTTTGCTGAAAAAAAAAAACTCAGGATCATCTCAAATTAGAAGTTAGAGCAACTGAGAAAAAATGAAGAAACTTGGAAACTAAGGAGTTGTGAATAGACTAAAATAGTCAAGATTCATTTCAACACGAAAGCTAAATCACGAATTAACGGAATCTCTTAGAAAAATATTATCTGTGAAGACGAGAGAGAGAGATGACCAGTCAAATTTGAAAAATTTACCGATCTGTGAATAACATTCCGACGCAGAAGCTCCCTATGCAGAGCAAAAATGTCCATTTCCGCGAAGCGAAGCTTCTAGAAGAATGCTCTCCTTTGATCTTCGTCGACATTTTCCTCAAAATAGAAAGAAAATTAAAGATCTCCAGCACTCTCCGTAGGCTATCTCAAGCCGATGAGCTCCATCATCGGAACCAAACGCTACATATCAGCTCGAAGAAGAACAAGAACAAGAAGAAGCAGCACTTAAATCTCCAGAGCTTCTTCCGAAACCAGAATCTGAGTTTTTCGCAGATGGCGAGAAGATTAAAGAAGCTCTTTAACGTCTCTACCTCTGTGTTTGCTCTCTGTGATTTTCGCAGGAAAGTTTGGGAGAGAAATGACGTTAAAGAGAAGGGAGACGAAATCAGAACGACTTCTTAACCGTCCAGGTCCAATTTAATAAACAGACCAAGAGTTTTCCTAATTTACCAAACTGTCCCTATAAAGTATTAACAAACTTGGTGTTTCATTGAATTTGTAGTTCGAATTTCGAATCATTAGTCAGTAATACCGTCTGTCGACAAAAAAAAAAAAAAAAAAAAGTCAGTAATACCGTCTTCGTGTTCTGTTTTTCTGCGAAGAAAACTAATTGAAAATACAAAACTTCTGAGTATAGGAATTTTTAACCCAACAGAGTATTTGTGTAGAGATGTTATTTTTATATATATGTTCAGAAGGTCTTAACTGAAAAAATAAACATGGTTTTGACTTTAGCTTTGGGCTGGCCCTCCCCTGGCTACGTATCTAGGATAGATGGGGGAGTTAAATTGGTTAGTAAACTGAAATTGACTATTCAATGAATTTTCAAAGAAAAATTAGTTTCGAAAGACAAATAAGTTCGACGGTGATTCTATTTGTTTACATTTTTGTATTTCAAAATACAAGTTCGGATGATATTTTAAAGGATTAAATATTTTATTCATGTCTTGGTGGACTCATGGATAAATCTTAAGCTTTTAATTATTAGATCCTGAAATTAACAAAACAATTAAAATATTTTCAAAAAATTGCTGACGAATATGCAATATACGTTGAGATTGATAAATGTTAAATCAGATTTGGTGTAGAAAATACAACATATCTTTGTGAAGCCATTTTGTTTTTCAAAACATTTGTTTTTGGACAAACATTTCTAAAAATTTAAGTTTTAAAAATTGAGGGAGTAGTTTTGAAGAGATAAGTTCAAATTAAGAAGAAAAAAGGGAGAGGCAAAAGAAAAATGAAAAACAGTTATTACTATTTAGTTGGGTCTTTTCAGTTCATCAGAGATTCTGCGACTGTAATACTACTACTATACTACGATCCATCGTGTGATGCTTTCCATTTTGCATCACAAGGTCACTGCGTAAACAACAAAAATTATCCCCAAATATTGAGCCAGCGGGTCCCACCTCACGAGCTTATTCCACGTGTCATTATGAACATTTCACAAAAGTTTTGAGTTCGTAACTTATGTCCAAAATGATACCACATGCCTTGACGATCGATCTGTCCTGCGGTCTAGTTCTTGGTTAGGGATTGTTTATTTTTATTATTTATTTTTTTTCGAAAAATGTTATGTCATTATTGATTTACTTGAATTCTTTTGCCATATAACTCATTAGGATTACTAAGCAATTGATCAATGATTAGTTGCATGGTTTCTTGTCGGTCAAAAACTTGATCAAAACTTTAGATATGTTTGATTTATCAGAGTTATATGTTGCCATCTTCTTGAGGGCTACATACAAATTGATCAAATTATGTAATCCAAACAAATATCAGTTTAATTGCTAAGGTAACCAAGTTACATGCAATTAATTAAAATTCGGTGTACCAGTTGATGTCACTATAAATTTCCATTTTTCCAATGAAATTTTAAGAATTAGTATTGAAATTCAGCTAATATTAATATAAGCATCTTCAACCTTCAGTCAACACAAATTTATGTCGTAACTGAAAGTTTCCGTATGAAACACAAAACACAAACAAATAATACTTTTGGTATGCTTGGTAAAACCTTCTCTCTCTCTCTCGGATTTTGAACTCAATAGTGAGAAAATTAATAGAATTTTTAGTTTTTGTTTTCTTCACGTAATGTTCCATCGATGGTTGTGCTCATGCCATGATCCTTCAAGAAGTCGGTGCTATTTTATTTGAATAACAAACAGACGAGACTGTAATAATTTGATTGGATCAATGTTATCCAAATATTTTTAATTACTCAAGCTTCAGTCTTCAGATCTATCGTTGATAATTTTTTATCCGGTATATATGGGAACACTATTTTTTTAAAAAAATATATATATATATATATGGGAACACTATATATGGGAACAGTAAATTTATACTTAATTATTATAATTTGAGAATTGGATGATGGTCAAGTACAACGTGTATTGTGTTTTGTGTGTCATAATAGCTGTTAATCACACAACATGGTTGTATTCAAACATGTTTGTCTTTTAATAGATGTTAGATGTCTCCTTTTTTTGTATATGGGTAAACTATACTATGGTGTTAATTTCTCGTAGTTTGTCTGTTTTCTTTTAAATAAGATAGTTCAAATATTTTGGCAAAATAAATTTGGAATCAATTTTGATTTTTTTGTTGTTATCTCTGAAACATGCATAATGATATTTAAATTTGAATAGTAATACAACGATAATATGATCACAAAATGACTAAATTACATGGTTCAACAAGTGATGAGGTCTCTATTATTACTCAATCGATGGATATGATGGACATTTGTGTCTCAAAGAGGAAGTCAAAAGAATCAAAATTTACACAACCATAAAAGTGAGGTAGACATATACCTTAATACTTTAGTATGTATGGCCACCAATAATTCAGAGAAATGATTCGAAGTAAAAAAGAAAAAATTCTGCGAAAAATGAGTGTCATTTAAGTATACACCGGTCGCAACCGCATTGACGTTCAATAGAATCATTTTGAAAGGTACGGCTTGGTTAACTGAAAATGTAGACTTAACTTATATCAATCACTAACCAAAATCTTCCGACCGGCCGGTTTAGAAATTACGTACAAGAAGGAAGCAAAAAATCGATCGAACCTGCTTCGGTGAACTGGTTCGGTCGGCTAGGGTTCCTGTGTTTAATGAACATCGACTAGTTCTTTCTTTATCAGAAGCTCAGAACATTTATTAGTGGACCTAGTAAAACAACTCCTCATGATTTATCAGAACATTTACTAGTGGACCTAATAAAAATACAACATAACGTCGTTCAGTAGGAAGCGTTACTAAAAATATATACAGAAGCAATTATTAAACAAATCAATTGGGTCTAGTAATCGCTAAACCAAGCATATAATTAGTTTACTTATTGATAAGATCGGTTATGCTCGGTGATTTAGTACATTGAGAAATCGATGAATTGGTGAGAGAGGGTGCATGGTAGAAGTTAGGTGCTTTGCTTGAAAGAGGAGACTGTCACTTTACCAAATTCAATGTCAAAGTTTGGTCACTCTCTTCTTCAAGCAAACCCCTTTAAAGCTGACAATCCCATTTCCATCATCCATCGATCTGTTTCTTGTTGCTACTCCTTTTTCAGATGTCACTTTTTATTTGTTTTTAAACCTTTTTCTTTATAATCATCTTTTCTTATCAAATCCACATTTATTACATATACCAGATCTGCTTCAAGCAGATACCAAAAAGAAGAAGCTACCGCTTAGGTTAAAAATTATGAAATTGGATGCTGTAGGCCGAGTCATTTTTTCCATTTGAAACTAGAATCTTCCCAAGAAAAAAGTGTTTAGTCAAATCTCATGATATAAAAAGGATGATTAAGGAACCTCCTATGTTCACTTGAAATAAAGAATGCTTTGTCACGTAATTAAAGGTGAAGTAGTAACATTTAACTATTTTAAAAATAAAGTAGTAACATTAATTAAAAATTTGCTTCACTTCTCCTTTTTTTCCCTTTTTAAGTGAATATATAGGTGCTTTAAACATATGAGCAAAATATAGTCTTGATTGAAGCTTCATGCTGTAAAGATGAACTAAATTGCTAAAGACACAATAGTTTTGTTAGGCTTTTAGAGAACCAAGATTCATCATAGCAAATTAGGACTACGATTTTCATTTGTTGCTTTACATAAAATAAAATAAGTTACACTCAAATATAAAATGGATTTTCATTGTTTTCAAATATGTTCATTCATATCAACAGCGTCTACAGGACTACAGCCTAATGCTTTAACAAACAATATGTAGTTTCTATGTAGAATATATTATTCTCTTCTGAAGGGGTGATGATTCTTAAGATATATAAACAAAAAAAAATCGTTTTGAACCGCACACACATCAGTAGAATTCTTATAAAAAAAAAAAAACTTATATGGCCTCTATTATTCATGAATTTTCCATAACCCCCAGGCCCACACCCACTTCTAATTGTCTTTATTGCCCCAAATTTTATTTGTGGCTCCTATCTTTTCCTTCTTTTCTTTTGAAGCAGCAAATTTGAAGTAATTGATTCTTTTGATGCCCAATTATTTCTTAGACAGTTCTAATATTCCATTTTGATTGATCTTACTCCTGGACCCCATTTTCTTGACAATAACTTTTTGATAAAACTGTTGTTAAAATTAACTCAAATTATTGTCGTTTGTATGATTGAAAACAGCATAAATCACCTCATTACACCTTTTGCCGACTAGAAGCATGTGGCGGAGTGGGCTTCTGGCCCATTTTTGAAACTAGCTTTTAACTCAATCTGGCCAATGTCAACACAAATGAAACTCTTCAAATTTTGGAACCTCTAAGACAACAAAACAAGAATTTGGCAAATCCGGCCGTGAACAGTTTGTCCCTCGACACCCCCGCGAAAAGATTCTCTTTTACCCCAATGAACATTAAAAAGAAATGATAAAGGTCTACTCTCTGTTTTAAGCCAATGTGTAAGGAAATATCTTCTACAATGCCAATAACTGAGACTTATGATCGATGCCATTGAAGATGTAAGTCCCCAACATCGGAACAAACTGTTTTGTGACAAGCTGCAACACAGAGAAAGAGAGAGAGAGAGACACTCAACAACAAGTTCAATCATCTCTTAAAGCTAGTGAATTTAAGCAATAAGTTCAGAGCAACAAGAAGAAAGTATGAACCTTGATGACTTCTTGAGATGCGATTCCTCCAATAAAGGCAGCAACCACATGAAGCTCCGAGGCACCAAAGCGACACATCTCATTGATAAGGTCATCAGGCAGAACTGAGCCGTTACACCCCAAGTCGGTAAGAAGACTCAAGGCAGTAGTTTTTAACCGAGAAATGTCCTCATCCATTCCTCTACCACAAGAGATAGCATATTAATATCCAAACAAGGACCAATAGTTCAGATTTAGGATTTAGCATTGTGACTTTCTTACCCATCAAACTGGCCAGGAAACTTGTTATAGTTGGCAGTAAATCTGTCCACAGCTCTAAGAAGAATATAAAATCCCATTGCACCACTGTGACGGCAAACTATATTAGCATAAGAGTTAACAACTGGCTTCCACATGCAGCCCTAGAAAAAGATTTAGACTAAAACCAGAATCTATTTTTCTGCTGTATAAGCCTAAGATGAACTAGAAGTTTCCGTTAGCTCAGTTAACTGAATATATAGCAGTTATGCATATTCAATCACAGCATCTCATAATACGTATCATAACCGTTTTGTAGAAAGGTCATCCTTCTAATCAGCTTAAACTTTTGTGTTCATAAGAAAAGAGCGGACTCCATGAAGACATTCGCACCTGTAATCCTCGTCCGCTAAACACTTTTGAATTTCGGTAACAGAAGGATTGGTGAACTCGTCCTCTACCATACGATATCTGCATACCTACAGACCACAGATTGCAGTTAAACATATGTTTCTAATACCGCTTCAAAAAGCAAAAATAAACAGTGTAGAAGATTGACAGTAGAACACACAGTTTTATTTTTGTTGGGAAGTTTAGTATTCTCACTTTAAGTTTTCTTGCATTCTTACAGAAGCTCTTGATTATTGGTTTTGAGATGCTGCTCGAATCTCGACCGATTTTCTTTAAAATATTTTTTACTCGCTCCTCTATGACAAGAAAATCAGCTTCGGCTTTCGCTTGATAGATTTTCTGCAAATTGATATAGTGTCTGGAAAAAGCAACAATACAGCAACATCAGCAATCTAAAAAATAGTTCGACAATGAAATTCAGTGCCGCCATCGAAGCAGTTGCACTAACTCTGTGGTAGATGTCATATCTGGTATAGAGCCTTCAAGGGGTGCCTCTCCATCACCTTCGTTTGAGACAAATTCCTGCAGGTGGTGATGTCCAGGTATTATGAACAAATCAAAATTACTTGCAGTCAACGTGAAAAGACAAAAATAATTCCGCGATGCAAAATTCCGAACTCTTTATCAACCACACCCCTTGCAATTCCTAAACAAACATGAACGTATAAACTTGGCAGAGCAATTCTCAAGTTTCAAACCTTCAGAGCCGCCACCATCACCCAAAAATCTGAGGAATTTGAACTCGGTTCAGAACAACTATCATTACTAATTTGTTGAATCTCTGAGCCTGGAACAGAAACCAAGTTAAGTTCGACATAAGCTACTGTGAATTTAGCCATGACAAAGTTTTCTGTTAGTTACCACACCAAACGAGATATCAACTTACTGATTCCACGAGGAGCAAAAACTTTAAAAGCGGCTTCAATGGCTTCTTTGTAGTTATCTTCATCCATAGATATCATCTTGGACTTAACCAAATCCTAAGGTTCCAAGGATAAAATAAATTAGAACAAGGAAGCACAAGAACGGAAGCTAGCTAATGAATATGCTAAGCAACAAACAAGAAGTACACCTTAAACTCTTTTTTCTCTTCCCTGGTCGAGGGAAGATTACCATTATGGGATCGAGTCCATTCATCAGCCATCTTCACAAGAATGACAACGTAAGGTATGTGCTTATGTGCAGCGGGATCTGATACATTTAGATCAATGGTCTCCACAAAACTGCCGTTCAATGAATAGTTAAGAATCCCAGAAATCTCTCAGTCACCCATCCACCGCACAATGTTAACGGATGACAGAAAAACATAACGAGAGAGGAAATGCGAGCAATGTACCTCTTGAGTTCAGGCCATGGATTATTCAAGCGGAGGTCGTCTAGGAAATGATCAGGCTTAGAGTCAATTATGGTGTGCTCCTGATAAAGAAGAAACAAAAATACTACTTAGCATAATTCCATTTGGCCAATATCTTAACAACGGCATACCACTGGTTACACTCCACTACAACTCAGCAATCTAATAGTTCTCTGACAAAAATTGGGCCAAGAGAGATATTACCTTAACAGAGACACGAACAAACCCAGCAAGGCCATAAGAGCGAACAAAGACCAACTTGACGTTTGCTTCTCGACATATTCTATCAAGTTTCACCATTGAATCTTCCACCAGCTACAAGCAACCAACGTCGAAAAGGGGGTAAAAAGAAGAGTTGAATAACATAGGAATCGACTAATAAAGCAATGTTCAGTGAAGGACGGGGAAAGCTACATATGAGAATCTGAAAACATCGAATAGAAGGCATCATGACCCATGTGTAGCAGTTCCAAGGGAAATAAAGCTAACGCTTTGACACGCAATCATTAGATGATGTTACAACTAGAAACCCAATCGTACCTGAGTGGCTATAACCAGAGTGAACTGAGAGAAGAAGGATGGGTTTGTTATTATCAATGTGTCTGGATTCTCCTCAATAAACTTGGCTTTAACAGCATCATTAAGCTCTTGGAGAAAGGCACAAGCAGACTTGGCTTTTGATTGACCAACACTCGTCTCATCCACTTAACATGAAAAAAAAACCCATAACCCGACTTAGTAAGTGTGCATATATGTATATACCCAAAACCCCAGAACGAATACAAGAAACTTCAAGAGGCTATATAGGAAAATATTTCTGCAGGAGAAAAGCAATACCCATGAAATTGTTTCCAAGGTCTCCGATTTCAACCTTGGATCCATCAACGATGGTGATGCTCCCAACTCCACCAAGGACGAGATTCTTCAGGGCCTCGGAGCCAGTAGGACCACAATTGAGCAAACAGATGCTCGCCTCTTCCAAAGCAGCTTGCCCTAGCTCCCCCCAAATCCTGCGATTTTCCCAGTCATCCCCATCCGATTACTTCATCACTTTTCCTCGAAAGAAGAAAGAGCGATAGAATAATACAGAGCCAAGCAGAGAGTTCGCGGGGGCAAAGGGTGTATACCTGAGTTGACGATCGTACTTGGTTTTAGGCTCTGACATTGTTGGCTCTTCTTCAAGCTCGTCTCTTCACTGGTTCGCTTCGCAGCTACGCAGAGGCGAAGAGCGAGAGAAGAATTATTTGCCTCCGGTCAAGTGCCTTAACTGAATCCCAAATCTTGGTTCATAAATTATATATAACTAAACCATACTTACATTTTCGACAACTAAATTCTCGGTTTATTAACATTTTCTCAGTATACATTAGCACCCCAAAAAAAAAAAAAAAAAAATTGTTGCACCACAACTGAATCGACGAAAAACATTACTGAATCATGGAATAGTTTCACAATTCAATTTGCAAAGCATTAAACACCTTTCTGGATTTCCACTAAAAAAGGAACATGAACAAACATTCAGAATATATTTCTCAGAGCATCAAGAACAACGGGTTCCTTGAAAAATTCACCAGAATCCCAAGACAAACATATTCTTTTTCTTCTAAACAAAATTAAGCAATACACATTAACAATGAAAGGAGACAACAACAGGAAAGTAAATACATAACAAGATCACTTCTTCTTCCCAGCTTTCCCTTCCTTCCTCCGAACAATCTCATCTGAATACTTGACTCCCTTGCCCTTGTACGGCTCCGGAGGCCTCCACTTCCTAACCGTGGCAGCAAATTGCCCTATCTCACTCTTATCGTATCCACTCACGGTGATTCTCGTGTTCTCTTCCACCTTCACTTTGAGACTATCTGGTATCTGCATCTTCACCGGATGAGAAAACCCGAGATTCAGAACCAGTTCTTTTCCTTCCACAGTCGCACGGTAACCAACACCAACTAGTATAAGTTTTTTCTCAAATCCCTTTGATACTCCCACGACCATGTTATCAGTAAGCGTCCTAAAACACAGCACAAAAACTTTTAGAAGGGATAGCAACAAACAACATCTAAACCTCCAAAGTTTCAGACTTTTTGTAACCTTAACAACATGTAAGCAAGTAATGTCCCAAATGATATAATAAAAGGAGAGAACTTTGTAACCTGAAAAGGCCGTGCATCTGGTTGGCTCTTCTAGTTTCGACGGTTTTTTTGACCCTCAAGAAACCGGAATCTTCTTTGGTAAGCTCAACTTCGCGTGGGTAAGTTAGAGCTAGCTCTCCTAATGGACCTTTCACTTTCAAGTCTTGACCTTCTAATGCAATGGTTACATTGGATGGTACTGCGATCGGTTGCTTTCCTATCCTTGATTCCTTGCACTCAATGGTCTTACTGGAGAAACCCACTTGAGCAAATGGCGTGGTTGAGACCTTGAACACATTTCTATCGCCCAAAAATGCTGACCTAACATTGCTGAAAAACAAACAAGTGTTTCTTGTTGTTCTCAGGGATAACATTTCTGGAAATCTTAACTCTACCTCTAGAATCAGGAGTCGAACCAGAGTACCGTTATTCAATTACACGAGATACATTGTTATAGACTTTCAGTTTCCATGGCTAAAAACCTATAGAATCCTGCTTAAAACTAAGTTCCGCTTAACACACTCAATTCTCCAAAATAAAAATCCAAAATAAGAAAAATCACCAATCAATTCGAAATTCCAATAGATTTCGAAGAAGAAAAGTAACACAAGGAACCTATTCATACTTGGGAGGCTTATCAACTCCATTCCAAGAGATTTTTTGAATAGGAATGCGAAGTAAGGGAAACGAAACCCTAGCGCAAGTAGAATCGTCATAAGGATTTTTAGTATATCAAATAGTACCTGGGTTGAAAGGAAGATACGAGTGAGGAAGCCATTGCTAGGATTGATGACGGAGCTCTTCTCCAGAAGGAGGATGGAGAGAAGAGTGTTTTATCCAGTTAGAGAGACTTATCCTCTGTAGTCTGTACTTCGAAAAAAGTTTCCTTTCACAGCCCATTATCTCATTATTTAAGGCCTATTTATTTAACCACCGTTATCTGGGCTAGGCCCAACAATTTTGCTTTAATTTATCACAAATAATAGTGTTTAGTCTGATTGATGAAGTTTTTATGACCTATCGATGATCAAACAAAAAAATTGATAAATAGTAGAAATAGTGATAAATTCATAAAATGTACCCAGTAAAGCCTTGGATAGAGTGAAACTCTTAAATGAATGATTGAAGTCAATAAATTGCAACAGATGCGTAATAAGATCGACATGTAATATGTGTTTCATTTCGAAATGTTTTATCGTCATATAGAGGTCTATAATTAAATCGTCATCCGTTGATAAAGATATGGCTGTACTCAAATAAAAG
Organism: Eutrema salsugineum; assembly: GCF_000478725.1. Classification (NCBI taxonomy): domain Eukaryota; kingdom Viridiplantae; phylum Streptophyta; class Magnoliopsida; order Brassicales; family Brassicaceae; genus Eutrema; species Eutrema salsugineum. The sequence continues at coordinate 14,111,739 of NW_006256612.1, read as the reverse complement.
ATGATATGGACCCTCACACGCAGGAAAAATCCAAACAACAAACTGAGAAATTTCGAACAAAAAAATTGATGAACTGTATATTTTTACTGGTTCAGATTTCTTCTGGTCAAATAATGTTTTTTTCTCTTTCAAGATAGAAAATGTTCGGCATATTATTAGCAAACTAAACTTCAGTAACGAAAACTAATAAAAAATGCAGCTCTCTGTTGTAATATTCCTTTACGAACAATCTAATAAAGACAAAAAAAAAGACTGAGTCCATGTGTTTCATGCACCTTTTATTAGGACTGGGCGCGGAGCGGATATCCTAGATTTTGAAGATATCCGTAATCTGCTCCGCTCCATTCGGATAATCATGTTTCCGATCCGTATCTGCTTCGTAACTATTCGAATATCCGTTTTCCGGATATCCGCTAAAAATCTTAATATTTGCCGGATATTCGATCCGTTCCATAAAAATATTTAAATAATAATATATTTAAAATCAAAATTTAGTTAAAAATGAAAATATTTTCTTTAAAAAAATATTTTTTTCTTAACTTATTAAGTTTTAATATTTATAATAATCAAATTTATAAACAAAAAACTCACAAAAATTACATTTATATATAATAATTATACACTTTATATGAATTATTATCTATCTATATATACATATATATATTTATACCGAAGCAAAGCGGATATCCGTCTTAATTTTTTTTAGTATTTGTGATTTGTTCCGTTTTTAACGGATATTGAATTTTAGTATTTGCTTTGCTCCATAAAATTACGGATATCCAGATTTTTCGGATCGAATCGAGACGGATAATGGATCGAAGCAAATATAACGGATATTTTTGCCAGCCCTACCTTTTATCATATGAAATTCGTCCCAAGCTAATACTACTATTTACTTTTATTATTCAAGGCTGATTTTTTTTTTTGGTTTGTGTTTCGACATTTATGCCTGAAAATATCTTGTATACTATAAGTGTTTGAATTTAATTGACAAAACATTGAGGAGAAGCATTCTTTGACGCAGGCGGCCTTCGAGCATTTAGAGTTGTCACATTCACACTTTTAAAGTTTTTGCCATGTAATTATTTAAGAACAATTACTATTTGAATAGTTTAAATACTCCAATTAGTATGAATACACAAGAAAAGCATGGATACCCCACACCTTGGCCTACGTCTACCACTGACCACTCCAGAAATGGCCTTTCGAAAGAAAAAGGAAAAAAAAACATAAATATAAAATACCCAAAAAAAACAATTAATAAAAAAAGAAGAAGAAAAAGAGAGAATATTATGAAAATTCTTTGCTTGAGCCTGAGAAACAGTTCCTCTGCTTCTACTTCTTCATCCTCTTTTCTATGTCTCTCTTTTTTGTTTGCTCAATCACTCGTTTACCCACAGAAGAATATGGATCTCTGATTAAAGCTTTTTGCTCGTATTTATTCCAAGGTTGCTTCTTCTTTATTATAAACTATAATTGCATAATTTATATATATGTTTTGGGAATTTATCTCCCACGTTTCGTCCAAATATCTCAAAGAAATCTCCTTTCGAGTATATTGATTTAATATCTTCGAACTACATAATCAATTAATTTTAATAAAATAAAGAAAACATTCGTCAAAATTTAAAATATTTACATAGGTGTACTTTTACATCTTTCATTCTTCAACCACTCACTGGCCACTGCCATGTTCTGCAGAATTAGGTTATGTATTGTCCTTTTATTTTATTCAAGTTGGAATATCACCGATATATTATTAGTTTTGGTTTATTTTTTTTATTATTTGATTTCTGTGAAGAATAATTTGTTAATTAATTGACATATCGCTGCCATCAACATATGATTCTCTGTTCATTGAATTATTAATTACGTTTTCTGCTTCTTTTTCCTTTTTTTTTTGCAAACCATCTTTAAACTGGTCCTCTTACACTTCTTTATTTTCAGTTCTAGTTTTACATGTAAGCACCAGTCTTATATATATATATATATATAAATATGTATATATAATACTTATGTATACAGACACAAGTCTGTATCAACCAATCTCTACATAATCTAAGTCTTGATTTCTTGGTTTGTTTGCCTTCTTTCATCAGATTTTCTGGACCATTTTTGTCTTTTTTGTGTTGTGTAAGTTGATTGAATTCTTAGTTTTAATATATGCTGGGCATTGTTTATTACGCAGGTGTCAGTTCAAATAATCAAATGGTTACATAGGCCCAGGAAACAAAATAGCTTTTTTTGCTGGTTGCAAAAAAGATGGTATTTTTCGTGATGGTAAGAGGAGTTTCCATGGTGAAAGCAATGAGAATTGTGTTGCTATGCGTTTCTGTTTTGTGGTTCGTTCCAAAGGAATGTACTTGTAATAGGGATTTCTCAAGAAACTCGTCTTCTTCACCGCCATTATCACCGAGGCCAAGCTTAGTGAATGTTGGAGCTCTGTTTACTTATGATTCTTATATCGGAAGAGCGGCTAAACCAGCGCTTAAAGCGGCTATGGATGATGTTAATGCTGACCAAACTGTACTTAATGGCATCAAGCTTAATATTGTCTTTCAAGACACTAATTGCAGTGGATTTATTGGCACCATGGGAGGTATATACTGCTTCTTTTCTCTTAAAACTTGTAGCAAAAGGGAACAAACAACTTTTTTAGCTCACAACTAGATTCCTGAAAATGCCTCAAGGAGAGTTTCAGTGAGTGATGATTATGTTTTAATCTCATGGTGTAGCTTTGCAGCTGATGGAAAACCAAGTGGTTGCAGCCATTGGTCCACAATCTTCAGGGATTGCTCACATGATCTCCTATGTGGCTAATGAGCTTCATGTACCTCTCTTGTCATTCGGAGCAACGGATCCGACTCTTTCCTCTCTCCAATACCTTTATTTTCTGCGAACCACACAGAACGATTACTTCCAGATGTATGCAATCACAGATTTTGTATTATATTCCGGATGGAGACAAGTCATTGCGATATTCGTCGATGATGAGTGTGGTAGGAACGGGATATCTGTTCTAGGCGATGCATTAGCCAAGAAACGCGCGAGGATCTCTTACAAGGCTGCAATCACACCTGGTGCAGATTCTAGTTCCATCGAAGACTTGTTGGTTTCTGTTAATCTGATGGCATCTCGGGTTTACGTTGTTCATGTAAATCCTGACTCTGGTTTAAACATTTTCTCTGTGGCCAAGTCTCTTGGAATGATGGGAAGCGGTTATGTTTGGATCGCAACAGACTGGCTTTCTACAGCTTTGGATTCAATGGAGCCCGTGGATTCGGACACGATGGATCTCTTGCAAGGAGTGGTTGCTTTCCGCCACTACACAACCGAGACTAGTATGAAGAAGCAGTTTGTGGCGAGATGGAAGAATCTTAGACCCAAAGATGCCTTCAACACATATGCATTGTATGCTTATGACTCTGTTTGGTTAGTTGCTCGTGCCCTCGATGTTTTCTTCAGAGAACACAATGCCATAACATTCTCCCACGATCCGAATCTGCACAAAACAAACGGTAGCAGTGTTCAGTTATCAGCACTAAGTGTGTTCAATGAAGGAGACAAGTTTCTTGAGATCATTCTTGGGATGAATCATACTGGTGTGACGGGGCCAATCCAGTTTGACTCAGAGAGAAACCGGGTTAACCCGGCTTACGAAGTTCTAAACATAGAAGGTACAGGTCCACGCAGAGTCGGGTACTGGTCAAATCATTCGGGTCTCTCAGTGGTGCCTCCAGAGACATTGTACTCTAAGCCTCCAAACACATCTACAGCAAACCAACGTCTTTATGGAATCATATGGCCAGGTGAGGTTACTAAGCCTCCTCGTGGATGGGTGTTTCCTAATAATGGAAAGTCGCTCAAGATCGCAGTGCCTAACCGTGTGAGCTATAAAGATTATGTCTCTGAGGACAAGAACCCGCCTGGTGTTAGAGGCTATTGCATAGATGTCTTTGAAGCTGCCATTGAGTTGCTTCCGTATCCTGTTCCACGTACTTATATCCTATATGGAGACGGGAAGAGAAATCCTTCTTACGACCATCTAATCAATGAAGTTGTTGCAAATGTGAGAACCTAAATTACTCAATGTCAAGTTCACAACTTTCAAAAGATGCTAACCTGTCTTTTTCTCGTTTCTTCTCTTCAGAATTTCGATGTAGCTGTAGGAGATATCACGATTGTAACAAACAGAACAAGATTCGTAGACTTCACACAGCCGTTTATAGAATCAGGGCTTGTGGTGGTGGCTCCGGTTAAGGAGGCTAAATCGAGTCCTTGGTCATTCCTGAAACCGTTCACTATAGAGATGTGGGCTGTCACTGGAGCCTTCTTTCTCTTTGTGGGAGCCATCGTTTGGATTCTCGAACACCGCTTTAACCAAGAATTCCGTGGCCCTCCTAGGCGGCAACTCATCACCATCTTCTGGTTAGTTTCCCAGTTCTTGAGGCAGAGCTTGAATTTACCTGTAGACCTTATTTTTCTTCTCTTCATTGTTGCAGGTTTAGCTTCTCAACAATGTTCTTTTCTCATAGTAAGTGCGCTCTAACTCGAGTAGACCAAAGCTTACAGAATGTCAGGGAGAAGCAAAGTTGTTTTACTCTTTACCTTTTGATCTTTACAGGGGAGAACACGGTGAGTGCATTGGGGAGGCTGGTGCTGATCATATGGTTATTCGTGGTTCTGATCATCAACTCGAGCTACACGGCTAGTCTCACTTCGATCCTAACCGTTCAACAGCTGACATCTCGGATTGGAGGAATAGATAGCTTGATAACGAGCAACGAACCAATCGGAGTTCAAGACGGCACCTTTGCTCGGAACTATCTGGTCAACGAGCTTAACATAGCTCCTTCTAGGATTGTTCCACTGAGAGACGAGGAACAGTACCTTTCTGCTCTTCAACGTGGTCCTAAGGCTGGCGGCGTGGCAGCCATTGTAGACGAGCTTCCTTACATCGAAGTCCTTTTGTCAAACAGCAACTGCGAGTTCCGTACAGTAGGACAAGAATTCACACGCACAGGCTGGGGTTTCGTAAGCTTTGAAATACTTACTTCTGTATATATGTATATCGTTTGCTGTTTGTCTATAACCTTGCTTATATAAGAATCTCTGAAATTGATGTTGCAGGCATTCCAGAGAGACTCCCCTTTAGCTGTAGACATGTCGACGGCTATCTTGCAGCTGTCTGAAGAAGGCGAGCTCGAGAAAATTCACAGGAAATGGCTCAACTACAAGCATGAATGCTCAATGCAGATCTCAAACAGTGAGAATTCTCAGCTTTCGCTCAAGAGTTTCTGGGGACTCTTCCTTATCTGTGGCATCACTTGCTTCATTGCACTCACTGTCTTCTTCTGGAGGGTGTTCTGGCAGTACCAGAGGTTACTACCTGATGGTGGGGACGAGGAAAGGGCATGCGAAGTGGCTGAGCCATCTCGATCAGGGAGAGGTTTACGAGCACCGAGTTTCAAGGAATTGTTAAAAGTTGTCGATAAGAGGGAAGCAGAAATCAAGGAGATCCTAAAACAGAAGAGTGGCAAGAAACTCAAAACTACCGAAAGTGGAGCTGGAAGTTCACATTCACAAGAAAACGAGATTTCTTAAACAGATAGCGTTCAACGATTTGTTTAAATGACTATTAACATACTTAGCGAGGTAGTGAAATCATCATAAGATTTTGTAATAGCAAAGTTCAAGGAACAAAAAACCAGAGATAAATTGTAAATCTTATTCTGATACGTAATGGTAAACTCATATTCTTTTCCTCATCAGAGTTTATATTTTAAGATAGAACCGTGCAAGTGAAAAGAATCATCAGAAGATAATATTCAAATGGAACTCCAAGTATCAATTTTATTAGCATTATGTTGCTGATACATGTCGAAGGGAAACTTAAAATCACAGTCTTGGCGCTTACATGCTCAGCTAAAAAGTTGGTAAGGAAAAGAAAAAGGAGTGAATTTCACTTTACTCAAGTTTAACTTCTCTTTTTGGAGGTTCCAGGTCGAGGTATGTGAATGGCTCTGTTGGTTCTTCTCTGAAAAGAAAAACAAGATGAATGGTTCAGGCTCCACATTTAGTATGAATGAATAAGCGCGACAAGAATGAAGAAAAAGCTTAGAAAGACGAGAAACTGGGTTTAGCAGGTAGTGTAAAGCTAAGAATGGCTGGTGGAATAAGAATCAAGAAACATTCACTGTCAATGCAACAAAAGCCAAAGATTCTGCAGCTTAGTGTCAACAACAACACCTGATGGTAAGAGTAGGAAATTGCACATACCCTGGCTTAGAGCGCATGCATCGGTAGAATAGTTTGAAAGGCCCTGGAACCGTCTTGAATGGGTTTCCCTCGAAAAACGCCTGCAAAATTCACTAATGCTATAACATAAACAGGCCATGAAGAGTATTATCTATGAAAATTTGCAATAATCATGTTCCAGGCCAAGCAATTTTAGCTCATTATTCAACTGTGTATTACAACAAAGCCAATACCTGATGATACAAGCTTCAACGAACAGAATTGGAGATAGATTCATTAAAGCAATTGGAGTTAAGTTATTCATCCTTAATTATCAAATCTCACTAACCATCATCCTTCCTTGAGATATTCGAAAATTATAATAAGTAATAGAACCCTAAAAAAAACCCTTACTTTGAGTACACTGACTCTCTGATGCTACAATCCTATTACTCATTAACCAACAAAATAGCAGGAGACACTCGAAATCTAGGAGAGATCCAAAGGACTAGAAAAGGAAGAAGAAGAAATCGAATAATAAAACCGATACGAAGCGAAGAAGGAAATGGTGGGAACCTGGACGACGTCCTCGACACGATCGTTGCAGCGATGAGCTTTGGGCTCACGGTGACCTTCAGGTAAGCCCCATGGACTCTCTCTTCTCGGCACTGGTCTCGTCTCGCTCATCTTCCTTTCTCTTGCTGGTGGAAAAATCTCAGACTCAGCTGAAATCAAATCGTTACTCAACCACTCGACTAAACCGGAGTTACTAAGTCGGTTTACTAAGTCGGTTAATTGAACCAATAATCAAAAATCTTCTTAAAGGTTGGACTTTTCCAGTCAACGACTCTGTTTGCAACTCTCACTCTCTCAGTCTCAGATTCGAAGCAGAAAAATTGAATCGAGAAGATGGGAGCTTTCGGGAAAACGATCGACGTTGTTCTCTTCTTCTTCTTCGCTCTAATGGCGGTTGTTTCGCCGCTCATCGACGGCCAAACGGCACTTCCTAAAGGGATATTTCCGGCGTTTCTCACCGATCTGGAAAGCAATTACATCGCCGAGTTCGGAGATTACTTGCTCATGGAGAAGCCGCATTTTCTCGTTGGGCTCGTCTGGCATGAGCTCTTATTCCTATGGCCGCTCTCGATTGCTAACGTCTACGCGATTCTTGCTGGAAAGCCGTGGTTTGGTACCACCTGCTTGCTGTACGGAGCTTCCACCGTGACTTCAATGGTACACTCTTTCTTTCTTTTTTTTTTGGAATTCTGGATTATTGGTCAGATCTCGGGAGATCTTGTTTAGTAGAATCTGATATGCATCTAAATTTCACAACTTTCCTTCTTTGACAATCACAAACCACTTCACTGAAATTAGTTTAAAGTTCTCAACTTTTCTTTATGTTCTCAGTGTGATTATATGTATATAATGAGGCTAATTCAGGGCATACAGTATAGTTTGTTTTGGTTATAATCTACAGTTATGTCTAGTCTGCATTCTTGTGGACTTTTTGTTCTCATATGTTTTCTGTGAATTTTTAGGCTGCAATCCTGGGAGAGGTGCTAGGTTCGGGTAAGGCAACTGACAGATTGCTAATGATGTATGTGCCTTTCATGGGTATTGGGATTCTGGCTCTTCTTCGTGGTTTAGTCTCTCGTTCCACCAAAAGCACCGGATCTGATGGCCAGAGATCCACTATTATGCCCAGGAGAAAGCTGGCCTAATAGGTGATTTCTCATCTGGGACGGTAGTCCTAGTTGTATCTTTTTCTTTATGTGCCTTTGGATAACTTGGGTAGATAGGTATTTGATCTTTCCAGATGAAAAACGTTATTGCTTTCATGGGTATGATCGAATATGTACTTTGCATTGACCTTTATTCCAGAGAAACTCATTTTGTCTGGTCAGAAAAGTGTGAGCTTTTTTGATAAAACCGACTTCCATAAGCTTACAAAGCAAAGAGAAAAGAAAAGTGAAAAAGCAGCAGAAAATACACTAAGATATATGATAAACGAAACCCAAAAAGAAAAGAGGAACTTCAGGTTCCATCTAACCACAAGAAAGAAAGAAGAAACACAACTGTAACACAAACAAGCAAACAAAAGTTCAAAGCACTTCTTCTGACCTATGTTTTTTTCTTTTAACTTTTCTACTTCAGTATGTTGCAGGGGAAGTCAATTCCCGAACCCCGTAAAACCATTTTTGCATTTTCACTTATCAAGTAAAAAGTTTTTCACTGCTTAGTTTCAACAAATAAGCAGAGCAAAACTTAACACTACTGCACAACAACATAACATTCATTACTCAAATGGTATATCTTGTGAGGTTCGCTCTTGACTCCTCCGCTTTTCTTTTTCAATCTTTTCACTTAAACACCCAAAAAAAAGCTCTCTTCAAACCGAAATCTTTTCTTTTGTCTTCGTTTACATTATATTATTTCCTGCATAAAGAACCACAAAAGCATGATCACATAAAGGCGTAACAGCGAGACAAAAAAAAAATCTGCAAACTTTTTACTGAAACTACCTAATGGGTGGGTTTTATCAAGCAGTCTCACAAGACATGGAAGCTTTGATCCTCTCAACAGTGCAAGCGATTAGATTGTTAACAGTTGCAACAGAGCCAAGAGAGAGCTTAGCAGTAGGAACCGAGTCAACCAGAATCTGAAAAGCAACGGTCAAGAGCGACCCTCCATCTCCTCCAGAGGCTCCACCATTGGCATTACCATCAGGAAGAATAGCAAAACCCGATGGAAGCAGAGCCACATAGTCTGGATCGCCTCCATTAAGCACTATGTTCATCGCTACAATATCAACAGGGGCATAGATCACAAAGGAAGCTGTAGGATCGGTGCAGCTCTCTTGTAGAATCAGCATATTGCTCTGGCTAGAATTTGCACTCTGCGACATAAAGAAGGATTGAAAAAAAAAGTAATTACCCTTGATCATCAAATGAATGATTACAAGAGTTATGAACCAAGTTTACGAATCTACTCACATTTACGCGGAGAAGAGAAACGCAGTTTCCGGTATCCCTCCCATTAGCAATATGTGCCATTTCTTGCACAACTCCTCCATTTGACAGAATATCCCACTGCAAATCTCAGAAGAAAAAAAAACTATGTTCCAAATCAGAACGAGAGAGAGCTTAGTAAAGAAAAAGGAGTTAGTTACCTCATTTCTTGAATTCTCATCTCTGAGGAAGTCGAAGACACGCTTAGGAGGAACAGGGATCCAAAAGGAAGTGGCTGCACTAAGAACAATACCCGGAGGCCTTCCTCGATCATCCACACTCTTCCTAGTCATCACTCTAACATCTTCAGCTCCTGTACCTGACAGTGTAGTCCACGTGTGAGCTGTTGAAGCACTCACTCCTGCACAAAAGCTTATAACCATCCGCTCCGCCAATTTCAGCATACTCCTCCTCCCTTCTTGGTTAGTTATCACTGCAACATTCACCAATTTATAACTGTGAATTCTGATTTCTGACTTTGAGAAACTAACAGAGTATTTATGATATACCTCCAACTTCTCCTGTTGAAATATTTGTAGCCATAACGCTAGCTAACCGCTCGCATTGGCGGTCAAGAATCGCTACCCAGCGCTTAGCACCAAAGGCGTGACCAGTACTAACCATGTGTTTATATAAGTTATGAACTCCTCTGTCCTCAACTTCCACATGCTCCACCCAAGTCACCTGTAGTTACATTAAATTCTCTCTAATAAAAAAAAAAGAGACGTTTTTGGAATGCAAATTTGTTGCATACGTATAACCTAATGTTTCTATACCTTAGAGTATCCATTTGGCATTTCTTGAATCAAACATCCCGAGGCTCGCCTTCTGCATCTAACCGGGGGATTCGGTTGGAGACTATCCAAGGAAATATCCACAACCGCCCACGAACCATCTGCTTGTTGCTTACAGTAACGTGCGAAATAGGTTTCACGGGTCGGTACTAACGGTGATGGAACTTGAAACTCTGCAGTCATCTGACAAAACAGAGTGGTTACTTGAGTTCCAAGTTTCATTACAACAAATAGAAAGAAAACAAAAAAATTACCACTTGAAGAGCTCCGTTATAGTTTCCTGCAACTCCAGTCGATAAAACAGCTAATGTCATCGCTCTAGAAACCATCCCCGCAAAAACCATCGACCATTGATTCTGCAATATCATGAGCATTGCATGCTAAGAATTCTTAAATAGAGAAGCTTGCTGATAAAATGCAAAACGAAAATGTTAAATTACCACATCCATGAGAATCTCAACAATGTTAACATGATTCATGATCACAACGGCGCTTTCTCGTGACGCTTCGGTTCTAAATCCAGCCGGTTTAGGTCCGATCCCTCTAGGGAAAGTCCGTGTATATTCTTCTTCATCTAAAACCAAACTTTTCCACAAAGTCTCGTCCACTTGAGCCATCCTCATGAGCTCTTCCATTGCAGCCACGGCTAAGTCGATGATCACCGGTTTATCAGATTCTGTTGGTGCAGAGATGGACTTGAAGAGATCGGTTGGGTTGTTTCCATAAACATCACCTCCAAGATTTCCCATGGCGAGTTCTAGAGGACGTGGTGGAAGAGGAGGAGGAGACATAAGAGGATAGTTTGAGACTGGCTTGCCTACGTATTTGGCTGCGATCGCGGATATTCGGTCGATCTAGATGACAAACAAGAAGATTATTTGTTTCATATCGCGGATGTTTTGGGTCACAAAAAGAACTAACGTTGTTAGTTATTTATTATGAATTACTCCTCCATTTCTCTAAGCTAATATTTCTAAGATTTATTTATTTTTCCCAAAATATATGTTTCTATCTTTTTTTTTGAAATATTTCTATGCATTAAAAAGTGGCTTTAATGTTGCTAATATTTCTAATATTTCCCTTTCATATATTTCTCTAACCTTACAATATTTTGCATTTTCATGAATATCAATGATTTTTTTATCATTATTCAATATACACTATATTAAATAGACTAATAGAGTGAGAAAAAAATATTTGGAAAACGATATAGTTAAGATTAGTGATACACTAAATACTTTAATTTTTTTTCCTGTAAAATACCATTGGCGAATAGGAAGCAATATTAAACATGGGACTAACATTAGTTGTACATTTACCACTAGTAAAATTAAAATTGATAAAATACTTTAAAAAATAGATTGTGGAGTTAATTAATTAATTCATGTACCTCTTCTCTTAATCGAGCATTTTCGAGACGGAGTTGATGTTCGTCGAAGGACATTTCTCCAATAGCCGTTGGACCACCACAATTAGGACATGAAGCGTTTGCAAGAGCCTCTCGATATCTTAGGTTGTCTCCTCGAAGCTTTTCGTTTTCCGCCCTTAGATGCGAGTTCTCGTGCCGCTCGTGATGATTCTGCACGAATATATTCATATATTCTGTTGTCTCTAGAGTTTTTATATATTTAATTGTTTTTTTTTGGCTTTGTTGCTGTTAATAATCATTGTATAATTAAATAAGAAAACCAGAGTTTCTAAATTGAGTAAAGTGAAACAACAAAGGATTTTTACTAAAAGGGGAAAAATATATGTATAAACAAACATAATACAGTTGAGTACACGTTATGTGTTTCACCGTATTTGCATAACGTAAGCACCTGAGTCCAAAACGTTTCAATCTATTTATATAAATTAAGGTTCGAACTTAAGCTATTAAATGGTCATTTTTTTGTTTCAAAGTCTATGGCTGAACCGCCAAAATATAGTTGTGCGAATGAGCAACTTTTCAATTGAAAAAAATAACTCAAATATATAGTTAAAATTTTAAGTCAATTGTTTCAAATAAATCTAAAAACCAGCCCAAGTTCGACCAGAATCACTCAAGTAATTCTTAATCAAACACCGAAAAACCACACAATAACTTGTCAGTAGGTAGGCCTATATATATTATGAACTTCCCTAAAATCTTGTAAAATAAGTGGGATTGAGAGATTTTATATGAATTCAATCATAATTTCAAATTTTTATAATTTTTTTTGAAATATAGATCCATTAATGTAGATGTGTTCATATATATATGGTATACCTTCATTTGGGTGCGTTTGTTCTGGAACCAGAATTTGACCTGAAGAGGTTCCAAACCCAATTCACGGCTAAGTTGTTTCCTTTGCTTGTCATCTGGGTGTGGACACTCTTTGAAGAATCTATTTAACAACCCAAAGTAAATAAAATTCAACTAGCTAATTTGTAAAATTTAAAAAAAAAATTAAAGTAAAACATGAAGTTGGTGAGTAAAATCACACATACGCTTCCATCTCCTGGATCTGAAGTTGGGTGTGTCGATGATATCGTTTCTTTTTATTAGGGTGATGAGGATCTTGATCGTTACCTGAGCCTCCTTCTTGATTCTCACTTCCAGATTTCGTATTCGCACTGTCGAACTCATCGTCCCGAAGGAATCCTTCGTTGTTATTGTTATTGTCTTCATGGTTGTAATTGTGGTTATTGCTATCGGAGTTGTTTATAGCCGCAAGCAACATATTTGGCTCGAACATCTCTTTCCTTACACTGGTTACTGAAAGCAAACCCTAAAAACAAAAAAAAGTGTAAAAATTTTCGTCAAATATCAGAAATGATTAGGGTTTCTTTTTGGGTACAAGAGTCAACTTAAGAAGAACAGAAGAATTTCACCAAGATCTTGTGAAAAAAAAGATTATGGCAATGCTCTTTCCACGTCAACAACTTAATATTTTTTTTTTTTTGAGTCTTCTTTCTTCTTGAAGATCTTACAAAGGGATATAGGCAAATAGAAAAACGAAGAAATTGAAGATGCTTGTAAAGTTGTAGGAACAAAGGACCCACTAATTGAAAGCAAGAAAAAAGAGCCTTACCCAAAAAAAAAAATTATATATCACAATCACATATTAATATGTTATTAAATAACCAACCCAAAATAATGAATTTCACATACTCTGAATTCTTCAAACCTCCCAATTTTTTCCTTTTAAACAAAAACTAAGCAGCGGGCTAAAAAATGAAAAATTTGAAATTGATTCAAGAATCATATGTCAAGTAGATGGAAATCAGTTGATGTCCCAAATAATAATGGATATTCAGTTACAATTTCGAGGTACTTGATAAGCTATTTAGGAGACGGAGAGGAAAGAGAAGACGAAAAGAGAAATGTTGGACTCAGTATTTGTTCGAAGCAAATAAAATGGGGCAAGAAGTAGGTACAAAAAAAAAATTCCCAACTCTATCCTGTTTATGAAAAAATCCAAAATTTTCGTGAAAACTGAAAAATTCTAATTAATTTATCGTAATCATTAGCAGGTTTAAAAATAAGAAACACTATCTAAAGTGTTAATTAGTAAAACGAAAATTAAATAAATAAAATATATTAATATATACATATGTGCACGGTGCGAGGGACCAACATAGAAGTTATTATACAACTTACAACCAACGTGACATAAGGCCTGGGTGATGTATTAATTTTTTCCAGCTATTTTTAAAATGTATCTTCGTATATATAACCTTTTATTTCACACATAAATATATAAATGTACAAAGTATATACACGTGTTATATTATAACTTATATAAAAACAAACGTATATATAATGAAAAGAAGGATATACGAAGAGAATACAAACCTTTAATCTTCCTCCGATCTTATTGTTTTTTTTTTTAATCAAAATGTTCCTCTCTATTGTTGTCTTGAGGGTTTCATCTCTGACGATGCAGAAATTGATAAGATATATTAACTAAAATTAAAACTAAACAGATTCTAGGAAGTCAGAAAAAAAAAATAAGACAGGAAATTTTTTCAAAAAAATATTCGACAGGAATTACAAGAATGTTGGAAGCATTGCATCTTAATATAAAGGGAATATAAATGAAATTATCAATCAATTAATGTTAAAAATGAAAAGTTAGACGAAAAATAAATGACGAACGTACTAAAAATTCAACATAGAAGATATAAGTATTAATTGATTATAAAATCATCATGGAAGTGAGAGTCTTATGAAGAGGCTAAGAAATTTAAGTGTAATGATCCAATACGTTCAAGAAATAATATTTTTGTTCAATATTAATGATAAAGCAGATATATATATAGTCCCAGAAATGATGAGGTTTTCGAGACATACACTGCAAGGAAGAGGCGATGAAACCCTAGAGGGGGAGAGAGAGGAGCGGATCGGTGTCTGGTCTGAGATTTGTATGTCGGAAAACCGGTGATGGTTTTGTGCAGCAGTTTTTGGCGAAGAGTTTGAAAGGTAGGTGCAAATCTTGGATAGAGAGAGAGAGAGAGAGAGAGAGAGAAAGAGGAAGAGAGAGAAAGAGGAAGAGAGAGAGAGAGGAAAATGAGAGAGGAGAGTAATGGCAGAGTATTGAGAGGGTGCAATGAAATTAAATGGCGAGAGAGGGACACTTAATTATCCTACACGCTTATAGAGAGAGAGAGAGAATGAGAGAGCGAAGAGATATGTTACAATTTTTGTTTGTTTTAATCTTATAGATTGAGAAATTGATATATGTGTGTATATATATATATATATATATATATATATATGTTACTAGTTTTCTTTTCTTTGTTTGAGTTGTGAGGAATGACGGCTAACGGGCTAAAAGAGACCGACCCTTTCATTTGATATATCACTTAATAAAAACAACCAAATTAGTCAATAAGACGCTGCTTAGATAGCTGTTACCAAGAAAAAAAATAGTTACAAACTAATATTGTTCTTCATTTCATAATAAAATTAAATGCTAGGATCCAAATTTCACATAGATTACATTTTTAAACAAAAAACAACAATCTAATTATCTTGTTCGTAAATTTAAAGACTTATAAATTATATATATATATATATAATCATTATATTCCACAATAAGACTTCATTTTGCATGCCTAGAAAGATAGGAGTATATACGTTCAGGTCGTGAGAAAAGAAAAGAAAAATTAATTGCTTTATTGACCCGAGCATTTAATTGTTTATATTGTAGCGTGAAAAGTTGTTTAGATTATACAAATCACCCATCAACAAAGTTATAATTTTGTAAAAATTATGCATTCATATGTAGTTACGTACTCAATGTCTCGCGAAGATTTAAAAGGTTACTGCGTATTTACACTCTTTTTTGTTATTAAGTTTATACATACCTAGATTAATAAAAACGTTTTTCAAAAACAGTAACCCTTTAAATTTCTAATATTTATCCTAAATAATACTAGGAATGTATGTACAAACATATATAGATAAAGCTGTGCGTATATGATAGGGTGGCGAATAGTTTATTGGCATTAAATGTTAACACAGAGGCTGCATGGCTTAGGCCATTTACTGCTCTCATGCCTCTCTTGCACTTAACCTCCTCTTCTTTCGTACTCTCCTACTAAAACAAACCCAATAATTCAATGCCTAACTTTTTGTTTTCAGTTTTTCCTGCTACTTATATAAAATGAGTATATGAGTTCTTTCCAAAAAAAAAAAAAAAAAAAATTTAAACTAAAAGTTAGTTCATTGAACTGCTATATGTTATCCAAAATTTGTCTTATGGTCAACACTGAAAAATCGATACATAGAGCTATATGAGAATTATGATAAATAAATAACATATATGAGATATAAAGACAAATAAACTTTAAACCAAAAGCAAAAAGACGAATAAACATTTTCATTACCGTTAATGATTATTAACTCAATCGATAACATTCGTGAGAGGAGAAAAACATGACTTAAATAATAAACAAATGCGCATCTCCAAAATTCAAACACAAAGAAAAGAGGACTTGATGAAGGAAAGAAAATAACACAATAAGCAGAAACAGTTTTAAAATTTGAATCATCCTGAAAGCAGAAAGCGATCCAAATTAGTTAACGAAAGCACATCTCTTCCTGATCTCACCCTGCGTCCCGGTAAGAATCTCGACGAAACCAAGTTTGACCATTGATTCAGAGAAATCCTTGTCGAAGGAAGCCCCACTGGTTTCAACCTGCGTCTGAATGTAGTGTTTGGTCTCCACGTCATCGAGAAGTGTTGAATCAGATGTGAACAAACCCCTCTTCTGAGCCACAACGTTGAAGTAGTGAGAGTCAAACTTCTTGAAACTTCCTGGGTCCATCGCCACCATGGTACTCCTATCAGTTGGCTTGCATCTCTTCTTCAACTGCCTAACGTAGCTAGGGTTCATCGATGGGTCAAAGTCACCATTGCCAGTGAAGTTATGGATACGTCTGCTGATGAGACCGCAAGAAGATATTCCAATGGTGTGAGCCCCTGCTCAAGAAACCATATATTACAGTCAGCAGTTCATATCCTAAAAAGGTATATTAAAAAAAAAAAACAGTTAAAGATTTTAAAGATGTTTGTATGGAATTACCTGAGAGGACGACCAAGTCTTTAGTGTTAAGACCCTTGGCGAAGAAGTCCTGCTTCAATGCATTTACGTCGGCAAAAGGAGATGGTAAATTAACCTCGGAAAGTTTTGATACGCGTCCGTCCCTACGCCCCAATGGAACAGGCCACCATGGTCCTTTGATCTAACAAAAAAAAAATGAAGAAAACAATCAATCAAGTGACCAAAATAAGTTGGTACGTACACTAATGTAATCAAATGGTTTTGGAATGACGAGAAAATCAGCTGCATGCAAAATGTTACCACTGAAACAGCGTCTCTAGCGACCAAGGCAAGAACATCAGCGCAAGAAACGACACCAGGACACTTCCTCTCGAGGGCTGTCTTGGCAGCATCGACCACTTCGTAGCCTCTCACTGTCAAGTTGGGGATAGCGTCTCTTTCCGCATCCTTGTTTGGAGATTTCAGAAGAAGCGAAGCATCACATCCCTATATGGATTGATAATGTACACAAAAAAAAAGAGGTAGGGGTTAGTGCATTTTCTTATCCATATATGTTAGGATCCCACTCTGAAGGGAGAACACTACTATATAAAGGACGTACATCATAGATTAGTAAAACATCAATTTAAAATAAAAATCAACTTACTCTGACAAAACAGTCATGAAAATACATCCTCAGAAGCGCAGCAGCAAAACTTGGCCTGTGAGAAACGTATTGAAATGTGATACGGCGGACGATGGCTTCCGCTTGTGGACACTTAGAGCGATAGTAGTTGAGGTCAAGACCACCCTCATGTGGCTGTGCAAAGGAAAGACCAACAACGCCAAGAAGAACTACAAGGGCAAGAATATTCTTGATGAGCGCCATTGTTATCTCTCTTCTTTGTTGAGTATTCAGCTGAGTTTAGGGATGAAGAGAAAGATGAAAGTCTCAGGCTTTTTATAGATCATTCGAAGGTGTTTTGAAAATGTCCATTGTCATATGTCAGCATCGGATTTATGTGATATATACCCATTTGCATATATTCATCTGTTTTCTTTATTGGAGTTGAATAACAGAGGACGAGACCATGGCCTCCACGATCGCTCCGATTCTTGTTTGTAATCTTACTTTATAAAATGCCCAGGAATTGAAAACCTCAAAATATTGACTATTGACTTTTAGAAAGCAACCTCTGTTTTTCATTTGGAAAAAAAAAACTTAATATTTAAAATTTGCTAGAATATTATTCAAATTAAATTTGTTAAAAAAACTAAAATAATTTTTAGTACACTTTCTCCTTTGTGAAATAACGGTCGTTAATGGCTTAAATAGAACCGCTAACTAATGTTAATTTTAGTTAATTTTTGTTTTTGTAAAATTACCTCAACTAATTTTGTTTTGTTAAAAAACTACACGATAATTTACAATGTAAAATGCACAAAAGCTATATTGCAGGTTGATTCAGATTTTATTAATTTGAACTTCATTTTCAGCAAATTGAGGTTTGAGGATAAATTTGCAAAATATTTGCAGAAAACCAATAAAAATAACATATATGCATCGTGAAAATCTTGTTTACAATTGGTGTTATGCTATAATAAGTTTGCGATGTAGTAAATTACGCGTCTCACATATGATATCAAACATAAAATTCTATGTGTAAATAACTAAATATATCCATCCAAATAATTCTAATCAGAAAACCATTCTCGCTCATTTCAACGCCTTCTTGGTTCGGTCGGTTTAAGACCCAACCCAATCACCACCACTCCAAGTCTCCACCACACACTTTCTTTAATTTATGCGTGTCACTTTTACGTAGACACAATGTAATTTTTCTCTGTCTCATATTCTAATTTGCTCAAATCTCTTCGAAGGGACATGTTTCTTTTCATCATTTCATGAGATTGCTATTGATTCAGTTTTTTGTTTTTGCTTTTTTTTGGCTTTGTAATTGTCTTTTAGGTCGTGACTTCTTCCACAAGAAAAGCAGTACATCAAGCCATATGAGTTTCCAATTACAAAATTTAGCAACTTGGATGATTTTTTCTAAGAGAATTTAAGAACGTGGATTCCACATACGATGACGGTTTATTATTGTTTTTTTTTTGTCTCTTTTACTTAGAGAGATAAGTTCGACAAAACAAAGTTGTTTAATAAGCTTCTCAAAGTCAATATTTCAAATAGCAAAAGTGGATTTGAAGCTTTCTTAATTGTGGATAAATTTGAGTTTTCACAATTCTGGGAAATTTCATATTCAACCACCAACAGATATTAAAAAAGAAAAAAAAGATGATAGTGGAGGCCCTGTTCTTTCTCTGTTTTTTTTTTCAAACCTAATTAAGAAACAGAGGAATACTGCAAAAGGGTTTATCTGATTCTCATTTGACAATTTTCCATGGAAATGTTCAATGTCGATGGATGATCTATAAAATGCCTGAGAAAGTTACCTTCATCATCGCCCCCAAGCTCGGTCTGATCTTTCTTGGCTAATACTCAACAACGAAAACGAGCTAAGAAAGGAGAGATAGTAATGGGCTAACGGCGATCAAGAAACTTCTTGCCCTTGTCGTAATTTTTTATAACTGTTTTATTCAGAGTAAGCTACATTGACACACAGGTTGCTACTCCCAGATCTTATAATTCAACACAGATTTCTCTGACTCAATGCTACTCTAAGATGTCAGTCAATGTGGATAGCCTATTTCTATTAAAAAATATATAAATAGGCTGTATAAATTTCACTTGAGTTACGTCCTATATTTCGGATGTATATAATATAAAAGTCTGAAAGACTGAAACCAAGTTTGTGTGGTTTGATGCAAGTGTTAGGTATGTGGTTCGGTTCTGTTTTGATTCAAATTCAGTTTTCATCCGGGGAAAAAATAAAGAATTGGACTTATTAGTCATTTTTTTCGATAGCAGGTAAATCTGAAACTCAAGGAAAAATCACTTAAAACCAAAAGCAAAAAGAGAAATAAACATTTTCATTAACGTTAAGGGTTGTTACACAATTGATAACATTCGTGAAAGGAGAAAAAATGACTTAAATAATAAACAAATGCGCATCTCCACAATTCAAACACAAAGAACTTCTGTTGAAAAAGGACTTGATGAAGGAAATAAATGAACACAATAAGCAGAAAGCGTTTTAAAACTTGAATCATCCGGAAAGCAGAAATCGATCCAGATTAGTTAACGAAAGCGCATTTCTTCCTGATCTCACCCTGCGTCCCGGTAAGAATCTCGACGAAACCAAGTTTGAGCATTGATTCAGAGAAATCTTTGGCGAAGGAAGCCCCACGGGTTACGACCTGCTTCTGAATGTAGAGTTTGGTCTCCAAGTCATCGAGAAGTGTTGAATCAGATTTGAACAAACCCTTCTTCTGAGCCACAATGTTGAAGTAGTGAGAGTCAAACTTCTTGACACTGCCTGGATCCATCTCCACTATGGTCGTGGGAGTAGTTGGCTTGCATCTCTTTTTCAATTGCCTAACGTAGCTCGGGTTCATCGACGGGTCAAAGTCGCCTTTGCCAGTGAAGTTATGGATACGTCTGTTGATGAGACCGCAAGAAGATATTCCAATGGTGTGAGCCCCTACTCAAGAAACCATATATTATAGTCAGCTGTTCATTATATCATTAAAAGGTATATTAAAAAAAAAAAAAAAAGATTAAAGAATTCAAAGATGTTTGTATAGAATTACCTGAAAGGACGACCAAGTCTTTAGTGTTAAGACCCTTGGCAAAGAAGTCCTGCTTCAATGCATTTACGTCGGCAAAAGGAGATGGTAAATTAACCTCGGAAAGTTTTGATATGCGTCCGTCCCTACGCCCCAATGGAACAGGCCACCATGGTCCTTTGATCTAATACAAAAAAATGAAGAAAACAGTCAATCAAGTGACCAAAATAAGTAAGTTGGTACGTACACTAATGTAGCTAAATGGTTTTGGAAGGTTGAGAAAATAAGCTGCATGCAAAACATTACCACTAAAACAGCGTCTCTAGCGACCAAGGCAAGAACATCAGCGCAAGAAACAACACCAGGACACTTCCTCTCGAGGGCTGACTTGGCAGCATCGACCACTTCGTAGCCTCTCACTGTCAAGTTGGGGACAGCGTCTCTTTCCGCATCCTTGTTTGGAGATTTCAGAAGAAGGGAAGCATCACATCCCTATTCGGATTAATAATGTACACACAAAAAAAGGTAGGGGTTAGCGAAGTTTCGGATTAATAATGTATTAGTAAAACATCAAAATCTAAGAAAATTCAACTTACTCTGACAAAACAGTCATGAAAATACATTCTCAGAAGCGCAGCAGCAAGACTTGGCCTGCGAGAAACGTATTGAAATGTGACACGGCGGACAATGGCTTCCGCTTGTGGACACTTGAAGCGGTAGTAGTCGAGGTCAAGACCACCCTTCATATGTGGGTTCCTATGTCTATGTGGCGGCTTTGCAAAGGAAACTCCAACAACGCTAAGAAGAACCACTAGGACAAGAATGTTCTTGATGAGCGCCATTGTTGTCTCTCTTCTTTGTTGTGTATTAAGCTGAAGTTTAGGGATGAATAGAAAGAAGAAAGTCTCAGGCTTTTTATAGATCACTCGAGCGTGTTTTGAAAATTTCCATTAATGTCATATGGCAGCCTCTGATTTATGTAATGCCCATTTGCATATATTCATCTGCTTTCTTTGTTGGAGGTGAAGAACAGAGGATGAGACCATGGCCTCCACGATCGTTCCGATTCTTGTTTGAATCTTTTTTTTTTTTTTTAAATGCCCAGCAATAGAAAAACCTCAAAATATTGAAATGATCATTAACTTTTCTGCCTATCTTTTGCTCTTTGTAAAGGCTATTGACTTTTAGAAAACAAGCTCTGTTCTTCATTTCACTCTGAAAATTAAAAAAACAATCTTTACTTTGTTTGTCATGTGTGGAACACACGTTCAATTTCTTCGCCTGCATCAGTTTTTTTATTCCTAGTGTTCATATTCTAAAACTATTTTATCCCTCTGCCTCCAGCATCCTCATCCTCTTTAGTTTGCCCTTCAACTTTTATTTTGTCAATGGCCTATGTCATTTGCTATTTATTAAACTACCCGAGATCTTTCAATATTTATGAAAATTCACTTTAACTTATGTTATTTACCAAATGAAGCTTATCGTATGATATTTATAAAAATCCCCCGATGTTTTGGTTTTTATGAAACTGAGCTACATCTTTTTTTTTTTGTATAATACTATAAAAAATAACAGCATGCCTATTTTAAAATATATCACAACCAATTTTGTATAGTCAAACTTAATTTCATATTCTTAATGTTCGTAAATTTCACAGATATTGGTATATTACCCATCAGATAATTCCAGTCCTCCAATTTATCTGAGTCTTAACGTGAAAAGAAAAAAAAGAGCCAGATGAAAAGATGACGACATTTGACCGACTTTGAAAACTAAATTGGTCTGGTAATCAGACGAAAATCCCTTGAGCAGTTAACTTTTATTTATTTTAATGCCCTTTGCGGTATATTTATAATTTAATCCTATGCCGCAGTTGTCTGAAGTTCGAATCTGTTTTTCACTTCTTCTTATAATACAATGTTTTTAGTATTGATTCGCATGTTTCAAAAAAGGATGAGGCCCAAGATATAAGCAACAACGATTTAGGACAAAACAAAAATTCTAAATAAGAACATACGTTGTAAAGTTGGAATATATTTATAGTTTTATGATCTATCAACGTATGATGTTTTGGCATATGAAATCAGTATCGCTACCAAATCCCCTAATTGATCTTATATACTTCTATTACCTTAAGTAATTGTTAAAATATAAAACGACGATAATTATCTTGGAATGCTTTCTTGCCCGTTAGTAATTGTTCGTTGCGGTTCTCTTAGTTGTATACTTTTATTATTAGGGATTAGGTCAAGTACTGTAATTTTGTAACTTTATATATGGAGGCTATTGTTCAACTAGTATATTCATTGATAAAATTAGATATCATATATCTCGATTATATATAATTTTATTGTTGACTATGACATCATGACGCTAAATACAGTCAGTTAAATTTGGCTCGGATTTTATATGTTACTTACAACTTACTATAGCTCCATTTATGGACCAAACATTCACCCTCCTTTAGCATGCCTAATACTTATTTTCTCACTATAAGTAGATATAGTTAGTTAGGGGATTTTGAAATTCGCGTCTTAATAATTAGTGGTTAAAAATAGATTTATTTTGTACACAAAACAAAACCAAAAAATAGAAAATAGAGAAAACAGGAAATTAAATTGAATTCTCATAAACAAGAGCGAAGTGTTATGTAAAAACATCATTTGAAGACTAAATAAAATCATTGGATGCCAAAACAATTTCTCTAGTTTTACAACTCATTCTCTATTTCTATGATATATTCACAACAATAATTTTTTTTATTTAATATCTTAAAGACAACACTATATTGTTTCACACAACACTAATTTCTTTTTGCGTTTTGGCTTTAAGATATTATACAAGGATGCAACATAAGATATTCAAGTTAGTAAAGTAGTAAGAGTAAAGCCAAAATTATATTTATAAACATGAATTCAGAACTTACAAAAAAAATTATGTGTGACGCTGCTTATGAGTCGGAAATAACAAAAGTAAAATAAAAGGACAACTCATAAGAGCACATGTTAGTTAGCTTAGATGGACCCTCCTACATTATCAAACTGGCAAAATGTTCTCTCTCTTTTTTTCCGACAAAAAAGCAAAATTTTCTATATAAACCACTTTCAACGTCTCAATACACCACACAGTACACAGCCACACAGTGAACATAATCCTCCCCAGAAAAACATTGTGTCTAATAAAGCCATAAAAACAAAAGATGAATTGCTTGAGAACTATTGCTCTTTCACTCTCTCTGTTTCTTTTGGGATTGATCGGACCAATCCAAGCTCAACTGCAAATGAACTTCTATGCCAATACTTGTCCTAACGCCGAAAAGATTGTTCAAGATTTTGTTTCAAACCACGTTTCTAATGCTCCTTCTCTTGCGGCTGCCCTCTTGAGAATGCATTTCCACGACTGTTTTGTCAGGGTAAACTCTTTTTTTTTGCTCTCTTATATTATGAAACATTACTAATTGGCTAAGGAATTAATAATGAAGGATATATCCACATGTACATGTAGGGTTGTGATGGATCAGTGCTTATAAACTCGACGTCAGGAAACGCGGAGAAGGACGCAACTCCTAACCTAACGGTTAGAGGGTTTGGTTTCATCGACGCAATCAAATCTGTGCTTGAAGCTCAGTGCCCTGGAATCGTATCTTGCGCTGATATTATCGCTCTAGCATCTCGAGACGCAGTAGTTTTCACAGTAAGTGATCCGCATAATACTAATATTGTATAAATACAAATTTTAATATTTTCTCATCATACAAATTTGGTACGTTGTAGGGAGGGCCAACTTGGAGTGTACCAACAGGAAGAAGAGATGGAAGAATATCGAACGCATCAGAAGCATTAGCCAACATTCCTCCTCCCACCAGTAACTTCACCAATCTTCAGACACTCTTTGCAAACCAAGGACTTGATCTTAGGGACCTTGTCTTACTCTCCGGTAAAGCCTAAACCCATATATCACACATTGCTAAAAATTAGGTTGGATGGTTTCAAAAGCAAGTATCTTGTCTTGATGTTAAATGTAAATTACAAATGCAAACAGATTTCTGTTCGTATATGTTAACGTTTAATTTGCGTTAGTATTAACAATTTACAAAAGAAAATCTGTTACAAATTATATAAACCTACATTTCTAATATCATATAGTGTTACAACTTTAGTAAAACATTTTTTTTTTGTAACAAGGGTAATAGTAAAACATTTTAACCCTACGTTTCAAGATTAATATTGAAAAATGTGTTGTGCTATAACAGGGGCTCACACTATCGGTGTATCTCACTGCTCGTCTTTCACAAACCGTCTCTACAATTTCACTGGTCGTGGAGACCAAGATCCGGCCTTAGACAGCCAATACGCAGCCAATCTCAAGTCTAGGAAATGCCCTAGCCTCAACGATAACACGACCATCGTGGAAATGGATCCAGGGAGCCGTAAAACGTTTGATCTTAGTTACTACCAGCTCGTTCTCAAGCGTAGAGGTCTGTTTCAATCTGACTCTGCTCTAACCACTAACCCAACGACACTCCAAAACATAAACCAGATCTTGAAGGGTTCGGTGGAGAGTTTCTTTTCTGAGTTTGCCAAGTCGATGGAGAAAATGGGTCGGATCAATCTGAAGACTGGGTCAGCAGGAGTGGTTAGAAGGCAATGTTCCATTGCAAATAGTTAATGGGTAAAAATGTAATGTATGTGGGAGTTTGGGGGTATTAGTGAAAAGTAAACAAGGATGATGATGATGATGATTGTGATGTGATCTTTTGGAATTTGTGTGTGTATGGATTTGGTTATAGACTTCGTCAATAAAGAAATAAAAATATATTAGTTTTTCTTTTTCTTTTGATTTGTCTTGTACGAAGCATGACATTTTAGTTGGTTTGAGTACATTGCCAATTTGCCATCTGGTCAATAGAATTATCTCAAAACGAGAGAATCCGAAAGCCTTAAGAAATTCCTATGTGAAATGTATTATTATTATTACTATTATTATTGATGCATTTGACTGTTAAAAGAAAAATGCTGAAGATTGGAAAAAAAACAAGTTTTATTTTTATCATCATGAAAAAGTTTCCTCAACCGACATACAAAAGTAAAAGAGAACAAAAAAAAAAAAGAGAAAAGTAACGAACTGTAAAATATTATTGGGTTTGTAAAAAAAGAGAAAATCTCTGTGCTCCATTACAATATTTTCACCTTCTTCTTGCAAGAAGTATACCCGAAACTATAGCTGTCCCTGCAACTGCAATTGCCACTGATGATATTATCCTCTTCACGGTAAATACTGACTCGTCGCTCGGTATCTCCATTAGATCTTTCATCTGTAAATTCCATGAAATGGAGTAATCAACCACAATTCAGAAACAAAACAAGCTCATGAAATCAGAAACTGGTTAACGACAAGTTTCACAGCAGCAAACCGTTATAGGCTGCTTCCAATTCTTCTTGATTCCATTAATATGCCCTCTGCCGATAACTGCCACAACCGAACTGTGCTCACTCGCAACCCTCAGCAAAGACGATGCCATGTACCTGAGAATTTCATTTTTGTTGCCACCAATCAATCATTGGTCTCTCTATTGCCATTTCCGTTTCAGTTTTCAGATAACGAATCATGATAAGCCAAGCTTAACGATTCCGATAAACTGCATATAGAGATATTAGAGAATACTAACTGGTCTCGCTCATGCACAAGTGTATCCATGAGAGATGGAAATTCCTTGCTCATTTCTTGAATCACCAAAGTCACCATATCCACATTGTCCATTTCTTTCAGCTGAAAAGTCCATCGATAGATATACTAGTTATGACGAATGACATTAAATTACATGTGCAGAAAAGTAGGAGAACAATATATACAGAAAGACTTACCATTTTGTTCAGCTCTTCAGGGCTCGGCAAGAAGACAGCTTGAAACAGGAAGGAGTATAGAAACTTTATCTTGTGCCTTAGAGGCATCTTGGCCCATGTTCTTTTTAACGTAATCTGCTTCGGAAAAAAAAACAAAATCGAAATCAAGTAATTATATACTGGAACAATGTTAGAGATGCAACTCCATGTTATAAGATGCGTTGAAACTGTGGACGAACATATCACCTGTACAGGACGATCACCAAGTATCACCTTGCCGCCATATCTAAGGGCTTCTTCATATGCCACACGGAACTCAGAACCAGGAAAAACCTCAAGCTGACTGGCGATCTAACAGAAGGAAAGGATGTAAATTTTTGGTTCAGAAAATTAAGCTTCCATGAAAAATATCTTGATTGAGGGGACTTGCCTTTGCAAGAAACCATCCATAAAGTATTCCGAATGTGTTCTGTTTCTGCTTCCAACTTTCTATCATATCCGACATGGTTGGAACCTATAAAACAAAACATAGTAGCATTTTAGAAAAAGCAAAGCATAGCATATAAAGCAAGTGAAGTACATTCTATAGGCAAACTCTTCCAGCAGACAACACAGAGCTCATGGGAATCCTCTGTTTTATGATTAGTAAAGAAATTTTGGCAGACAGCGACAGCAACAATAATAATTTCTTGTACCAAAAGAAACAGCGATGCACTTTTTTCCAGAATCTAACACAATGATATACATATATGGCCATAAAATGCGTAGAAGTGAATCAAATAGGCAGGGAGAAGCAGAATCACAATTTGAAAAGCAAACCTTCAAAGTCTGAGGTTTGAGAATAGACAATCGGCTTGAACACAACTCCACGAAGACAACCTGTAATCATCGGCCACGGGCTTAGACCCAAACATAGACATAAAGACATCAAACTTCAGTCATCGGTGAACATTTAAAGAGAAGAACCTCTGGTTTCAAGATGCTGACTATTGCTTCGACTTCTCGACAGGATTCCTGTAACAAAAATTACGACGATTTACACGATTGTCCCAAGATAAATGATTGAACGCTATTGTATGACAATGTAATTAAAAACAAAGAGCTACGCGTTTTCTCAAGCCTATACAAGTAAACAAAAAGAAAACGTTCTATATCCAGGCTAGTTCAGCTAAGTTGCAACAAAAGGAAAATGGGAAGATGAAAACAGATCCTATGGATTCTCAAAACATTTTCATTGAAATCTAAAGCTGAGACTGAGAGCAAGTTCTAATCCATCCCAAATCTCCAAAACCATATATTCCTTAATTTAGCAACTTTGAAGAAGCTGGGAATGTCTAACCAAATCCTAGCCTAGCTCCATTTTCGGCAACTCTTCTGACACTAGCAAAAACACGGTCCCAACATTTTTACCCGCAATAGAAATGTCTACAGAAAAAAAGGTTTGATAGCTTTCTTGAATTTCACATGCAATCCAGCTTTCTCGAAAGATTACAACATCGATCAATCACTAATCCCTCTAAACCATTCGATACTTAGCAATCCTAGTTTAATTCCAATACATCTCCTTGGCAAATTTCGAAGCAAATAAAATTACCTTTGATACATGGGCAGTCCCGATCAAATACACATCACAAGATCCGCCTTTCCCCGTGGACTCGCACGTCAGAATCACAACGCTTTTCGCCAATTCCTCCGGCAGCTCCACCTTCGTCGTCTCCGATGAACACTCGCCACCGCCGAATCCATCGCCATCACCGCCAGCTGCATCGCCGCCGCTAACCACGGAATCGGAGTCTTTATAATCTTCCTCCGGCTCCGGCTCCGGCTCCGGCTCCGGCTCCGGCTCCGGCTCGTCGAACAGGTCCTCCTTCTGGACATTCACTATGCTGTCGCTTAACGACATATCGCCGGTAGGCCTGGAGTCTTCGATGTGAACGAAGTCCTCGCCAGAGTGAACCTCCGGCTCCGACGGCGATTGCGTCATGGAATCGAGGAGGGGATGGCAGATATGGTAATTTCGAGGATTCCGGAGGGCGAAAGTGTATAGATTGGGAATTTGGGATCACGCAAATGGTTTACTTACTCTACCATTGAAACAAGGCAAGGTATCATGGTGGGAAAGTCGTCTAATAAGCTAAGGTATATCGCTAATTAAACTCTTTTCATAAATTAGTTCCATTTACTTCTTAATTAACCATTTAATCTCCCCTTAACCGGTAAACCGGACTTGTACTTGGCCCGCGTCAATACGGTCGGTCACATTTACGTTTGTTTTTTTGCTTCTTCTTTCGGCTCATTATTTTTTTTCTTCCAAGCGGTTGGATAATACCAAACTATGTGGATTTAATATCTCTTTAAATACGAAATTTTATGAAAATCGTAGTTTCCGTTTTTCTATAAGAATGTTTACACTTGGTTCAGATTTTCTCACCTTTCGAGTAAGAGTGTGACTTGCCTTGTTCCGATTGTCTATACACGCCAGTCTACACTGCTATTTAAAAAACGCCAGCTTTATGAAGGGAAAGTGAGACTAAATCTTGGGTTCTTATCTTGCAATTGAAGTAAAATATCATTCTTATATTTTATATTTTAAAGAGAGAATAATTTAGCCACATTTTTGGATGACTATTCGGTAAATTTTTATTTATTTGACAAAGTGTTTCACCTACCATTCAAATATTATCTATCACTCTCGTACGTTAATTATAGATTTGACCACTTACCAGACAGGGATCATAGTACAATCATACATAATTTCTTGTTGCATATTCAAAGCTTCATTTCGATAGATATCTCTCATAAAACTATTTACTACAAATCTCAAAAGTTGAAAGGCAACAAGCCAATTAAGAGTTTAATATTTAGTATACCAAATAATTAAAATGTAAAACAAAAAACTAGTTTGCAAAGGTATGGCAATATATAAAAAAAAAAGGTATGATATAATTAGTTATGTTGCTACTAGGGATGTATATAGATGAGTTCATCCTCTTTGCACTCTCGAATTCCAATTTCCATTATATTTCCACCATTGGAAGAAGTAGGTAAAATATCACAACATTGTCTTCTGGGAGCCTTCAACTACCATGCACATCGAACAAATTAATTTCACTAAGATAAACTTAAAAATACATGAAAAAAACTATGACTTTCACGAAATACTACTTCTATGGTGTTAGTTTTTGAAATTTACCCTTTTTGTTTAATATTTCTATTTCAAACATTCAAAATTCAGTATTTGTAAATCCAAATGACAAAGTTCACTCAAGTTCAATACTAAAATTGAGATTTTTCTCAATTGTTATTAAACTTAATTTACATATATATAATTTGTTGTCAAAAAAAAAATTATGTCAAAAACTATCTGGATTGTCTTAAATTTCTCTTACAATTTAAATTCTCTAAAGAACTTCCAAGCAAATTTCTTATAGACATCTTCCAAGCATTTATCTTATACTCCTTGTAAATAATACGTACGTGATAGTCCCAGTTTTATTTATACCTAATTTTATAGTAAAAAACAAATTAGTTATAGGAGGAAGAAAAAAACTTTAGCAATTGACATATCAACAAAGAATTACTAATCTGGCAAATGATTTCACAAAGACCAAAATTCTAGTATTTAACCTATTTTCAGTATAAAGAACGAAACTTTTACTAAGAAGAAAAAAAAAATCCAAAAAGTAGAAAAGGTAGAATGAATTACTTGTCTGATATCGGGATCGAATCTTCTTGAAAACACTCTAATCTCTTGGATTTTTCGAGGTGATGAAATGGGATCGTACGTGCAGTTCTCATAAGCTTGCTTATACACACTTTGAATAGTCCCATCATCCTTAGTAGAAGAAACATGTTCCATGAAGAAAGTTACAGGTCTTTGGCAAGGATCATGATGAATATCTCTTGTGTTGAATGTGTACACACTTGATAATCCGCCGGAATGTTGCCATGGTCGGAACGTTTTTTGTGTTGGCAAAACATCCCGTAGAAACAAATGCCTACCCTCAATCTAACATTACAAACAACAAATTAATTTGATCCAATAACATTAAGTTATTAGACAATCATGTATCTAATTAGGACAGTACATTTTTACGGAACCAAAACTTTCTAACCGAGTAAGATTTTTTTTTTTAAAAAAAATCAAACCGAAATTTATTCTTCTGAGCCTACAAATCATCCCGGAAAAAAAACTCAAATTTGGGACATAATTATCTCAAAGCAAGAACTCGAATTTTCCTTGTAGCTATATGAATGTAAAAAAAAAAAAAAAAAAAGAAAGAAAATTGAGAACGATATTAACCTGAACAGCATAGCCCCAAGAGACAGAGATGGTCCAAGAGTACCAACGGTCGTAGCAAACGGAGAGTTGAAATATACGGAGAGGATCAAGTTCTACGGCGGAGAAGAGGTGGCGGACGGCGGAAAAAGTGGTTGAGTTTGGGAAAATTGGGTTTATGTGGGCCAAGTGGTGTAGAGACACCAATGGTCGCGTTGAATGTGACATCAATATTCCCAATGCATTTCCTCTCACATCAAACTGCTTAAAAAGACAAAAAAAAAATTATGATTTAATTAGTTTTTGAAAATTCTTGTAAATAATTAAAAAAAAAAAAAAATGAAAAACCTGATGGAAGCCAGGCTCATAAGACAACCCAACTCCGAGCTCAAGAACACAAGCATGAATCCTAGAGTCACCTCCGTACAAATGCGGATACCGTTCGATACAAGAATCCAAATTCTTAGCTAAGATGTTAGCCAACGAGCTGCTTAAAGCGAACCCTCCACCGCCAAACGCCATGTCGTGTCCGAACATCGAGTTCTGGTAATAAATTTCTGAGCTTGCTCCGATGTAATACCATGATGTGTGGTCGTATTTGGAGAGCGTTCTTGCAAGATTTTCCGGGATGAATATCGTGTCGTCGTCTCCAAATACATACCATCTTACCTCCTCCGAGGAGGTGTTGAACATCCTTACGGTTTCTAAAACGCACCGTGCGATTCGAATTGCGTTTCTGTCACCGCCTCTCCAAGTGTACCTGTAGAGAATATTAAATGAATATAAGTATATATATTAGTATTATCATTTTATATGCTCTAGTAGAATCTCTGACACGTCGGAATTTATATAGGAGTATTTTATTTATTCTTTAATACTGTTGTGTATTTAATATGTATAATTTACATTTTATTAAACCAGTAGGTTTTAGAGAATAATAAAATTAAAGAATAAATGCCACAAGTATATATGGTTATTTTACAAGTTTTTTATGGTTCATTTCGAAAATAGTATCACGTCAATTCTGTTTTACTCACAAAAACAACTTAAATTCTCTTACTATATTAGTTTCACACAACAACAAAAAAAATGTAGGCGTTACAACCGATATTGATCAAAATAATAACGCCACAAAATCTACCTTCTTTATTTCGTGAATAAAAAAGTTAAACTTTCAAGGAAGCAATTATTTTCAAGATTGATGCAGAATCCATCAAATATCTCAATAGATATAATTGATGATGAATTCTGAGTTGAACTTAGTTACCTGAACCGGGAAGTATCTTGGGAAACACAAACTGGAGGAAGAAGATCAGAATCTGTGTGGTTCTCAGACGAGGACAATGGCTGGTCAACAAAGACGCAGCCTCTCATTCTCTGAGCATCCCACCAGAGCTTAACGTAGTCTCTACGTGCAAGCCAAGATTTCTTGCTCGAGCCGATCCCAAAGACGATGTGATCAATCTTTGTTAAGCTAACTTGAGAAGGTTGATCTTGAGAAGATGAGAAGTAGGCATTAATGGAGTCTTTAGATTGAAGCCTTGATACCGAGACCGACGCGAGGAAGTAGACCGAGGAAATCAAAACAGATAGTAGTATGCAATTTATCATACGGGTCGAGATAATTGACGAAGAAGAGGAAGAATGGGTTTTCGATACGGGTCGAAAAAGACACATTTCCTTAGGAGTATATATTAAGAAGGATAATTTTAGTATATATATGACCTTTATATATAAATAAATGAATGGGAAGATCTCAAAAGGTATATGTATATATGGCACGACGGTGGTTATATTAAAGTCGTGATCACGGTGGCTATATCCGGTTGTAGCGGCGGCGATAGAGGAAGGTTTTATAGTAATGGAGTAATGTAAAAATGGTTTTTAATGTAAGGAATTATTGCGGCCTAACTATTTAATAACTTTAAGTTGTGATTAGGCACGGAAGCTAAGGCGTAGAGAAAAAAAGTAGCTTATTAGATTATTTGTTTTTTTTCCTTAGTTTAGAAATTTTAAATTGAGTGTGGGAGTCTTTTTGGACTTGTACGTCAGTTGTTCTCCCTTTTTGATTTTTCTCACTTCACAAATTAATCTCAGTTAACGATATTTTGTATCTAATGGAATTCAGTTTTAATAACAGATTTTTTAGTTCTTGTTATCTGTTAGATTGACGGTGATATAATAAAATATTAGATATTTGTTCCACTAGTCCGCCCGGTAAAGACTTCGATTTGATTTATTATTATTGTTGGGGGTGTTTTTTTCTATAATATTTCTAATTTAGATGTTAGCACATAATATTACGAAATATTGAAAAGTGACGAAACAAGCAACGTTTAGTAACGTAAATTTGCTGCCCGCAACATGTGCTATGTCACAAGATCCGAGCCATTGGGGGTATAAACATGTGTTCTTGTTTACTTTGGGGTATGTTGGCTTACTCACAGATCAATCTCACTTGATAGAGAACAAAACTTGAAACTCATGACAATTGTATTGATAAATATCAGAATCTTTTTCGGAAACACCTCTAGCTTCAAGAAAGCAAGAATTCAAAGAAGTTTATCCTGATTCCTGAGCACAGCAAGAACATCTAAGACAAGAAATCACATTAATTAATCATCATTCATCAGACCTATAACTGTGAACTTATATCCTACAAACCAAAAATAATCAGCAAAATTAATTTTTAGATAAATGTAAGCGCGAATTATGCCCAAAATTGCTGAACATTATATGGGACAGGCTCGTCCTTGTTAGTACCTTCTTGTTAGGTCAACACCACCGGGTTGTTCAGAATCATTCTCTTCAATTTGTCAATATCAGAGTTTCAGAACTAGAAAAATATTATTTAATCAACCATTCAAGAGAAACCTCAGATGAGAATGTGAGTTTCACTGAGATCCTGGGATGTGTAGAGACTTTTAAAATTTCTTTTTGGGTTACTATAATTTGAACCAACAAAAAAAAGTTTCAAGAAATTGTTCAATGAAAAGAAGTTGACCAAGAAAAAAAAAAGCTAAATAAAAAGAAAAGAAAAAAAAATGTAAATAATTATACTTATATCAAAAAATTAAAACAGAATTTGTTTCTGTGTCTAATTGGGTTATATCCAATAAATTGTCGGAATTTAGAATGATGAAAAAAAAAACTCTCTACCTAGATTCAAAATATGTTCGTATTTCTCTCCAACTTTGTATATGCATCATTATTTTTTGATAAAATAATTTAATATTAGAAAAATAAAACCCCAAAAATGTGTCTATATTATTTATTAAAAAAATTATCTTGAATAGGATCCAAGACCAATAGATGTTTTTGACCGTGCTATAATATTTTTAAAATCCTCGGCAAAATAAAGTCAAAATATCATGGAACCATTACGATGATGATCATATGATTGCAACTATCTTTTTAGGTCATGATTCTATTAGTCTTTGTTATTATTCGCTCGTGGGTCATAATCATATTCTGCACCAGCTTTCGTAAATCTTCCTTTCATTCGTCTCTTCGTATCAGCTGTAGATTTTCGAGATTCATATCTAATTTGCTTCCCAAACCTGCATTTGTTATAATCTTGAGATTGTAAGTATACGTTGACACAGTTTCATGTAATTAACTACACGTAAAAATTGATATATTTCAGGAGATTTAATAATAATAATAATAATACCTACTTGCGTTTCTTCTTCTTTGCGAAATATCTCTTCACCGCCTCTAGTCGTTCTTGCGGAGTATATACATGAGAAGAACGTCTTTGATCCTCCCATGGTAACATAGCATCGGTCAGAATCAACTGTGATGGTCCACAGTCAAGTTGAACAAGAGCGTTAGGGAATGTTCCAATAATATTATTATTATTGGTCTCTTCCTTTGCCTTTGAGCCAATCATTTGATTTTTACTGTAATCTTCACAACTTGCATTAGCCAAAGCATCATTGTTGTAATCTTTATGTATAACCGATGACATACCCGATGATGAAGATGATATAATCTATAACAAACAAAAATAAAAATAAATAAACAAGTCAAACCATAAAGACACTTATGACATTAATATGCGAAAGACATATATATATATATATATATATATATATATATATTGATGTTTGTTAATACCTCGGTTGTGGTCTCTGCACTGTGTTTCGTTATTTCATCGTTTAGTTGTCCGGTGAGGATCAATTCTTCCATGGGGAAATATTCTTTTAGGCCTAATACTGCCTCGTCGACGTCAAAAGAGTTCAGCAAAACGTTCTCTATATCTTTAATTTCGTAACAATTGAAGCCAAAACATGAACTATCCTGCGTAAAGTGACACACAAGACACATCGGATCGAAATAAGCTAGCGCACAAATTTACCGTCAAAATAATCAGATCCCACATTAACTATAAGTATACCTTAGGAATGTCCAAATACTCGGGCTGAATCATTTGCACTTGTTGATCCCTATATTTCTTTGTATAATTGTCAAAATTTTGGAAAATTCCAGAAGATGATGATGAATCCCCATTATTGAGAGGTAATGAAACAAAGGGGAATCCCCAGTTGCGATCAATGAAAGAAGATGACGAAGAGGAGGAAGAGGAATCAAGATCAAGATCTGGTGGACAGCCATAACCCGAAATATTACTAGAAGTGTTACAAAGAAGAAAACGTGACGTGACATTGGCGTTTGAAACGCACATTTGGCATAGGAACAATCCTTGGTCAAGGCATTGGACAACCGCGGTCTGCGAAACACAATTGTTGCACAGCAGAAACCGCGAGTGATCGGGACTATCCATAGTCACAGGGTGTAACCTCAGGTCACATTGAAAACAAACCCTAGCCAAATGAGTCTTACAATAACCAATGGCTCTTCGCATATTGCAATGATCGCACATTGGTGATCCCATTATTTGCATTTCTTGGAAAGAAAAAAAAAAGAATAAAAAAATGATATACGATCAACGTTTTTTCAAAATGTAGTAATTGGAGATTGTGCTATTCGACAAAATAAACACTTTATTACTTTCTCAGCGTGTGTTTCTTAATTTATAGGTAACGTGCTCAGGATTGCACTGAGAGAGATGTAACACGTGGCAAATGTGGATGGTGTGGTACAACCGAACAAAGCATTTAGATCGGGATTTTCAGTTTGCTTGATAGGGTTTTTGGGTGGCAGATAAGGTAAATAAGTTGTCCGTCATGACTCTTTGCCGACGAAAAATACGAATCTATCAGCGACAATTTCGTTTTTTCAAGTTTAAAAATGAGATTTGTTATAAGGATCTTAACTTTTGGAGTCTAACTATATATAATTCAAACAGTATTTAATTTTACATTTTGTTCTTTTTGATCTCATCTTTAATTCTTTATCCATTACGTACTAAAGCATAAATATTTTTAGTTTTACTATCGTTAAAAATGTAATCTGAAATTTTGTCATTTGAAACTTTCGTCAAAACCTATCCTTTACTATGAATTGAGAATTAACTGTTCCAAGAAGTGTGTGTATGTCGTAATCACATTCACTGTCACAATCGCTTTTAAAAATACGACATTATTTTGTAAAATATTTTGGATTGAAACCCGGAAATCAAACCATTTTTTTTTACTGAAATATTATAGTATATGCTATTGGAAAATATTCAATTTATGCAACACTACTATTCCTGAATTTGATTCATTTAAATATACATATATATATATATATATATATATATGTCACGATGTATGTTTTACTACTCACTTTTTAGTTGGAAATACAATATTCCTAGAGACATATTTAGATATATAAATGTAGGACAAAAATTGGTGCAATTTTATTCATCTTCTACTCGCTATAGAGTAAAAACATGAACAGTACAATATGTTAAATGCTGCAAACAAATCTATTTATTTTTAAAAATTTGTATACGAACATTTCAGAAACAACAACTTTTTTTAGCGATAACATTCGATACGTAAAAAACGATGGAGACAATGGCATGAAGGAAACACACTTTGCCTCCTAAAGAGAGAACATGTTTGTTTGTGAATCCACATTTTGATCTCGACTCTCTGTTCGACCAAATCCCCATCGCAAGAGCCCCTGCTCCCACCAGTCCTACGATCCTGTTGTCCACCATTATCCGATCCACAAATAGCACATTTAAATTTCGTAGCAAAAAAAAAAAATCAGTCAAGACTATAATATAAATAACAATAGTTATCGGGTTGGATATGCTGTCAAATCTGAATCTTGAAAAAACTATGTAATGATTATGACATCTATAGTTACTTGTAAGAGTATTTAAATTTTAATTACCAAGTGAGACAAAAGCAGGCTACGTTGATGTATCCAGTGATCTTAGGTACGCCGGCGAATGCTTTGGCCATATTGGAGATACTGCATCCGATCATGTTGGCAATGAGATGAGCTGATATCAAACACACAAGTGCTACTATCCCTAACACAAAAGCTGTTTGGCTTGGAGCTTTACACTCGAGCAGCCACACCCTCGTGTGCTTCACCTGCCTCATGGACAAAACAAAAATGCAACCATTATCATCATTTTTTTATTATTATGTAATGAAGAAAAAGAAAAAAAAAAATATATATATATATATATATATATGTACATCTTGTTGGGCGGCTTCGGCTTGCAATCCCATGAAACCAGCGGCGATATCTAGTCCCACGATCAAAAGAAGACAAACAACTATTACAACACTTACGCATCCTTTCTTCCCCTCATTTTTCCCATCTGCCATTTTCTTAATTATTTGATTTGAAATTCACTTTGGAAACACACTAGATAGAGGCTAAAAGGAAAACGGTGAATCAAGAAGATTAGAGATCGTATTCTTTGTTGAATTTGAGAATGTATTGTGTGAAGGGAGCAAGAAAGGTACTCATTTATGAGAAAAATGAATTAATATAAAGCCTATGGTTGGATTAGATTTTAGCCTACGTGGAAGATGACTATGTATATTATTACAATATCTCCTTTATTTATGATAAAGTGTCGATATTTGTTTTATAATTTTATGACACGTGGATAATTATACATAAGTTATAAGATCCTTATACATTTTTCTAATACTAATCTATCATTTCGTGGCACTTGTCCAATATCTCTATAATTAAAATGAATTATAAATAAACAATATATCAAAGTAAAGTAAAAAATCAATAATAATCTACTAAAAATTATACTTATGGAAGATATGACTATACAAAATCAAATCAAATCATTTTTCACTTTTTCTATAAAATTTAGTATTGATTACAAAATCTAATACATACTTTTTCAAGATAAAAAATAATAAACATCTGTCAATACAAAAATGTTATGAATCCATTAATAATCATGAAAATTAATATACTAATAAAAATTATTAGATAATATCACTAATAAAATGCATGTGTGATATATATAAAATTAGTTTACTGGTTTGTGTATTTCAACTGATTTGAAAATTCATGAATGATTTGATTTTTTTCTTCTTTGTAGGATCATTGAATTTCAATGCCAAACAAGTATATATATGAAAATCATAAATGTGAACCTCAACTAGTTTTATTTTGAGATACGTTCAAAATAACAAATTTCACCATCACATTTGATCATTAATTTGATCACTAGTTCTACAAGAACACCAAATAGGATGTTTGAATTATAATTAAATCTTTGACATTGCACGCAGGTAAAGAAGAACACATCTCAATACATGAATGGAGAAGGAGCAAATCCCGGCGATGCTATACGGTATATTATTGTGTTTCTCCTGCATGCAAACAAAAGTTATTTTTCTCCTAATTATATATATATATATATATTGACTACAAATATATATTGTGGTATACACATATATATATATATTATATATATTGGAAATGCAAACAATACAGTTTCGGTTTATTTGGATTCCGTAAGCTCGGGTGTCAACATTTGTAATATGTTCAAAAAAAAATTAAAAAATTGGGAAAAAATGAATCAAATTACCAGGCTCTCTTCAATGTCGTGTCTCTGTGGGAGAACGATGTCGTTTCTCGGGCTAAAGATTTTCCAAGGGAGAGATTAGTCCTTCGACGACGACGATCACTCTTTCCGGCGAAGACGGTGGATGAATCTTCCGAAATGGCAGAGAGAGACGGTCGCCATCTCCGGCCTACGTCGATCCTCCTCCGCTCTGGACAAAGCGGCGCGTGTCGAGAGATCGTCGTCATACGCGCGTGTGGTTCAATCGCGGTGGAAGATGACAATTCGTCTGGATCTGCTGGAGACGACCGATAACACTGGCGGATTAGAGTGAATAACATTTTAACTATCTCCAAGTTGTTTTTTTCAATCCCGCTTATTAGACGACGAAGAGACTCTACATACACGTGTATATATACATGTGTGTATGTGTATAAGCAAAAATCCGAAACTGAGTAAGTTTGTAATGCTAATTTAATGCCGAAGATTATATTTGCTTAATTTCGATTCTTTTCCATACGATTACGATTTCTTTATAATAAAAATCGTAACACGTTTCAGTTTTGGCCGAGTTCTATTTTATCCAAAAGTCCACGTGCTAAACAATGTTTAGCTGTCAACTTCCAAAACGTATTATTCTATTTTTTGAAAAAAACAAAAAATTTCCGAGTTATCCATTGCGATTAAAGGATAATGATTCCTTTTTTGTAATTTATCCATCGTAATTTATGATATTTTAGCTAATAAGTGATTTTTTCGATCTCTCAAAATCTCCAATATATATTATAGGCGATTTATATATCATCTCAATACAATGAAAAAAAAAATCTGGAAAAAAATTTCTAAAAACTGAACCTGTTTCCCTATTTTTCTTTTGGCAGAGGCAAATTTACACTCTTTTTACAAAAACAGGAAACAGTAAGTATAAAAAAAAATCTTTTTGGTGAAACAAGTTAAATTCTAAATCAATATTTATTATGAACAATCTCGTATTAACAAAGCTGCCTATAGGTGGTATATGATGGTTGTCCATTATAAACCCATTTTAGCTAGGAGTTATCAGTTATGGGCCATGATTTGAAGCCAAGTGTTAGATTGCATCTTGGGGTGCAAAAAACCCGTTGCGATAAAGTCCATACAGATGTGTATGTGGATGTATCTAGCATTGAAGACTCCTTCGATTATTAGAAATTTAGAATCGTTGGACTCGAGTCATCTATCATCATAAGGACTAAGGAGGTTGACATTATTTATATGTGAATTGAAACAAAAAAAAAAAACAACTACAAGTCATCTCTCTTGTTTTTAATTAAGTAGACAAGAGAGCTCAATTTGGAGAAGCAGTGGGCTTCAACTTTGTCCTTTTTTCCTCTAGTGGTTTTTTTTTTTTTTTGCTAAAGGGTTTGATTTTGTCCTCTTGTTACTCAGTGGGTAAATGAGAGTGCTCTGTTTACATCCCTAGGGAGCACCCAGGTTGCGTATTTGTATACCATGGGGAGAAAAGAGTGAATAATGTGAATTATTAATTCATGAAGTATACATATGATTTTGTTCTGAACATATTTTACGCTTGAGAGTGATGACCTTAAGTTTTGAAAATGTTAAAAAAAAAACAAAAATACATGCAAGTTTTCGAGGTTACTAATAGTACCAAATGCTCTTTTTTTCCCCTGTAATTTTCTCTAAATTTTTTTGTACATATTAAAAAAAATATATATGTTATAATACACTTTATAACATTATCTTAACGATAAATTGTAACTAAAACTGGAATCTTGTTTACAAAGTAAAAAATTCTAAATCAATATTATTTATTAGGAAACATCTCGGTCGTACGTATTAACAAAACTATAAGTGTAATGGTAGGCCAATTTTAAGCCCATTTAGCTAAGAGTGACATAATACCGGCACCGGCAAGAAGAGAGATATGTGCCATGATTTGAAGGCTAGTGTTAGATTGCATCTTGGGGTGCATAAAATCCGCTGCAAGAAAGTCTACTAGAGACATGTAGATGAGGATGCCTGCAGATGCAGCGTTAAGGACTCCTTGCACTATCAAAGCCGTCGGGCTCGACTCATCATATGAGGTTGCAATTCCCATTCCCACCGCTATTCCGATCGGTGTTGTTATGGAGAAGAAGATTGACATTATTGTAATTGACATACAGTTGAAATTTCCCTGCAATCAGTTGAGAATCATTCTAAGTGATTAACATGTGTTCTTCCCGAATGTAGTTCTAAATAATAACTCAGTAACAATATAAGTAAAACATATTAAGCTATGTGTTTTGGTCAAGTTTTGTTCATTTAGGTGATAATTGTTTTTGTAACTTAGCGATGATATAAATATCAAAATCTGTATGTAAAAAAAGTCAAATGTGTGTATAACAAAGAGTTGAAAAGATAAAGCAATCACTGTTTGAAAGTTGCAAGTGGATCGGAGGAGAGTCAAATAAAGCCGCAAGGATGGACGACACACAATAACAACAACATTTTACCTCAAGTCAACAGATAATATCAAAGAATACTTCCAACAACAAACAAATTATCAATGAATACTATATATTCATGTTACATGTATATAGTATATCTTAATTAATGATTATATATTATTATATATTAAAAAGAACAAGATATGGAGGAAAAAAACCGAAGAAGTCGTTAAATGTACCTGAGCGATGCAACCACCAAGGCCAAGACCTTCGAAGCATTGATGAAACATTAAAGCAGCAAAGAGAGCTTTGGCAGTGTCTG
The DNA here is from genome assembly GCF_000478725.1 of Eutrema salsugineum. Lineage (NCBI taxonomy): Eukaryota > Viridiplantae > Streptophyta > Magnoliopsida > Brassicales > Brassicaceae > Eutrema > Eutrema salsugineum. Next base: position 14,070,676 of record NW_006256612.1, on the reverse strand, counting down.
GATTTTGTGACGCTCCCAGTGATATTCCTATTACCACTGAGTGTACTATTATTCCCACCTCCAACACCTGTTTTAATTTTTCATTGTAAAATCAATTAATTAGCTTTAATTTTATGTATTAAAAACATTAAGCTGCATGAGACATAAAAAAGCTAGGAATCTATGGAAACCCATGCGAGAATTACGTAAAGTGTTGGAAAAGGGAACCAAACTCATGTGGCTTCATATGGACCCATCAATTACTATTGTTACTCATTATTTTATGCTAAGATTCATACACACGAAAAGATTGCATCTTGTGATCTTGATCTAATTTCTGTTTTTTCCGACATTTAGTTGACTTCACTTTTATTTAAAACTTCTATTAAAGGGCACAAACCGCATTAAAAAGTTATTTTCTGGAAATAAGTATATATTAAGAGTAAAAGCCGATTTCCATGACTCTTATCTTTTGGGGACCCTATATACATACTAGTATGTGGCCAAATTTCTCCAAAGAATCTCTTTATCCCAGGACCAAAAAACTATGCACTAAAATTTAAAAACTCATAATATAATATAGTATTTTTATCTTCATATAAACAGTATACAAAAAGTATAAACGAAGAATAATCAGTAAATAAAATTTTAAAAAAATATAATTCGAACCTTCTTTTATAAAAAATTTATATACGAAAATAGAAACAAGAACAAAGGAATTAATAATTACCTGGGCCACAACTCGGGTCCGGTGAAGCTGAACCTCGGATTCGACGGCTACAATCCCGTGCGTGTGACCATGAGCATGCACGTGCAACCCGAGTTCGTCTCCACCGCCACCGCTCTGTTCTTCACCGTCACCGATTCTCTTAGACGTCTTGAAATGCGATCTCTGAAAATATGACGTGGCAAAAGAGTCAACGGAGAGCGTCAGAATCGCTGCGACCATAGCTATAAACCCAGTGAACGGAAACTCCCAAGCTTTTCCTTTCAGACAAGGTGACGTCAGCTTCTCGTAACCTTCAGGCAACACGTGCATAAACCCCGTCGCGAGGATTACGCCGGCGGCGAAGGCTTTCGTCACGAAGAAGAAATTCGTCTCCGGTCTTAACGACGGAAAGAAGTTTCCTAATAACGGAAAGAGAACGCCCATAACTCCAGCGGCGAGAACGGAAGGTATGGCGGCGATCTTGTATTTCTTAGCTCCGGCATTGTTTTCTTCGTCTTCTTCGTGCGAACACTCGCATTTACACTCGCCGGCGGATACGGTGATGACGAGGAGGGAGACGAATAAGAAGAAGAGTAAGATCTTGACGTTTTGTGTGATTTTCATCGTATTTATTAGGGTTTTTCAAAGGTGTTGAACTCAGTCCCTTGATGATGACGACGAGAAGAAATTACTGAAGTAGGGAAATTAAAGGGGTAAAGAGATCATGCATATTGTCTATATATCTCAAAATGTGTATATATACAAATAGATATGTCCTAACAAGTGATATTCTAATGGATGACTTATTTATTTGAGAAACTGTAAAATATAGAATAGAGTATCTTTATAGACATTTTGTCTTTATATCTTTATACACTTTAATATGGTGTATATATATATATATACATATTGTTAACAAATTGCTTTTTTTATGTTGAAACTCATATATGGTTAACTCTATAATTTGAAACAGGACAAAGGTTAAAATAATATTTACAAAAAAAAAAACCTCAGCTCCAGAATTTCATTTGTGATCTATGATTAAATAAATTTTGTGACAAAGTTTTAGTTTTTTGTCACCAAAAAGTTTAGTCGTTATAGAATCATTTTTTCGCTAAACGAACGAACATCTAATCATGTATTAGCTCTTTAATTAATTTATCTTCATTTTTAAAACATCTTACTAGTTCTTTGTCTTATAAAGATTTTAATAGGTCATAATAATTCTCGAAGATGGCTATAAATTACCTTACCAAAATTTTTGGGTGACTCCTTTTTAAACATAAAATAAGCACCGATTATATTCGCAATCATTGATTCATCAAGAGTTCATGACCAATGGCCCATGTAATATGTGTTAGATGATTAACTAAGAATTTTTACGACAAATCTATTATAAAATTAAGGAACAAGGGGGGAACTGAAAATTGTACAAACCGAACTACTTTAGAGGGAGAATAAAAGAAAACACGAATCTTTACGGATTAGATTTGTAAGTGAGAGCGTCAAAAAAATTGTTGTGAGAAAGACAACGTTCAGACATGCTACGTGTAACTATCAAACTGTTTTACTCGTGAATAGCTTAAATACAATTAAAGCTAACAAATATTATAAAATAAAGAGCTTTACTCTTTTCACCTCTAAATTATGTCGAGAGAATGTCGACATAAAATGTCCGGAACTATCTAAAACACAAGTTGACTACTCTCTTTGCTTTGGCACATGAGAAGTCAAACGTCTCAAACCTCTAATAACGTCGATATTATTACTCTATCTTCGCGATTTCTTTTCCATTTGTTTTCTCATTTTCGGACTTTCACATTTCTTGATTAGTATTTAAATAACTCCCTCTAAATCTTTCAATCTTGTTTCCTTGGAGTGTACGCAACTTAAAAATAAAAAAAGATATTGCAAAAATCATAATAGCGAAATCTTTATTAAAGCAAATTCATCAAGAAAGTGTGTTAAAAAATTATCCATTAAATGACACTACATCAACTGTTTGATTATTATTTTTTTGTTACATTAGATTAATTTTAAACTAACTTTTTATGTTATAACTTATTTTCAAATATTAAAAACACTAATATAAATAAAGTTATACTGAAATTATTAAGTAATTAACGTTTATTTTTTTGTATATGTAAGTTTGTTTTTTGTATGTTAGCAACTTAGCATATATAGAACATACGATATAGATTTGTGAGCTGTTTTATATCATTATATCAATCATATTTATCTCAAATATTTGGTCTTTAAATTTATAGAGACGTTGTGTTTCGTTGTGAGTGCTAGAAACTGGCCAGTGTCATCGAGATTATTTGTGTTTATACAATTATACTGTTAGTAATTTCAACTAGGTAATGACTTATTGTAAGTATACTATAAATTATTTATAATGGATGTTTTGAGGATTAAGCAGGTCAGGTCAGGTTACCGAGGTGAATTTGCACAATTGACAATAAAAATTATAAAACTAGTTATTTGCCCTCAATTTTGTGACACTACTACGTATGCTTATTGCATCCGTGCGATCTGGAAAGTAGCACCATCCAATACTCAAATCTTAGAATCTACGAAGTCCAACGTAACATTTTTTTTTTCTATAAAGTCCAACGTAACCGATCACACAATTCGACCAAATCCACATGTATATATTCAGTATTTGAAATTAAAATCACAAAAAGCTCAGAAAAGCCACATGAGATAATTTCACCCACGAACTCTCGAATTTGCAACTTCGTTAGTTTTGTAGCAGTAGATTTACTATTTGACGAAATTGAATTATTACATTTATGATGTGTAGATATTTTTCTTGTGGATCTCATCTAATATGCTAAAAGCCTTTTACAAAGAAAGAAAGAGTACTGATTTGATTTGAGGGACATTTCCTACCAATAAAAACGATAATATCCATTCAATACTTTCCCATAATTTATTTCATTTTTCAAAAAAATTTAGGCGATTTTGCCTCAAAAAGGAAAAAAAAAATCTTGTAACCAGTCAATATAGTTAGTTATACACAATAATTAAATTTTTTGGTCAAATAGTAATGGTCATTTACCCATTTAACCAAACGATTTTCTTGAAACTTTTTATACTAATTTATTAAGCAATACTGAAGTCTGAAGAGAACAAAACCTTTCTTCATTAATTTAATTTTTTTGTAGAGTTGTAAAATGGTCCATACCGAATGAGTTTGATTCTTGAAGGAAAAATCAAAATGACTTTGATTCTTCGTACAAGTTGGTTTTACATCACCGAAGACTTCCTGTAACATCGACCTGGAGTCTTTTAGTACGTTGTTTTAGTAGAGTTGAATCACAATAATTAATATAGGATTTGTTACCCAAAAAGAAAAAAAAATACAGTATCAATATAGGACCCTCTTCCTAGTTTCTGACGTAACCAATATTTATTTTGTATACCAATATTTATTTTGTATCTTCTGGTTGTTGGTACTTGAGGAATATGACAACAAATTAATGAATTATTTATCCCCAAGTTCAGCCAACAAAAGAAAAAAAAATGGCATCAGTAAAGATAAGACTGTCCACATAACAAATGCCTTCAAAATTGAAGATATTTTACTATATGCTTTGACTTGTACAAGTATCTAACTATAAGTACTTGCATTTGCATTTGATCCGTTTTAAAACGACTAAGTGCGTTGCAAATAACCAAAAAATCAACTAAACACGAATACTTTCTCTACTTCAAAATAATGGATCTTTACGTTTTTTTTTCACATATTTTTTTTCGCTTTTAAATAATAAAATATTGTATATTTATCTGAACACAATTCAACCAATGTTAAAATAAATTTGCAAAATACAAAGTTATAAAATATAAAATTTATTAAATTTAACATTAAAAGTTGAAAACATCATAAATTTTGAAAACAACTATTTCTCCTAAAATTGCTATATATACAATTGTTTCCCATACTGTCATAAAATTGAATAATATGAGATTGAAACGGATGGGGCATTGTTTTGTTAAATGGGTAAATGTCAACCATTCTAAACTTGCACTTATGCTACACGAGACAATTGGCATATATGAATGCCCAACCCTATGTAAAGAAAGCCGTCGGATGATTAATGCATGGGCCACACAAAGAATCATATTGACTTTTCGTCAAAGACTTGCATTATTAATTAATTCGGGATCAAATTCAAAGTTTGAAAATGAGTTTCAACGACTTTTTGTTTTGCTCAAAGTACGACCAGTTAGCAAATGCCCATGTCAATTCCACAATTCACGACCAAAAAACTCTAATTAAGAATCGTGGATTAAAATGTGCGAAAGATTCCAAATTACAGTCAGTGCGTATATATGTATGTACATAGAAATTGGTATAGATTGGTATACGTTGAGACAAACGGAAAAAAATGCAAAAATAATACTTCACTCAATTTTCAATTGCGTGATTACAAAAAAAAAATAAAAATATATATAGTCATGAACAAACTAATATTACGGATATGACCACAGAGGAACAAACCACACACGAAGAACATGGGTGATCCAAAACCCTTTACGAAATACGACAAAAAAATTAACCAAAAATGAAATACTGGTTTGTTTTAAATTAAATTTTAGAAGAAAAACAACAAAAAATTAATAAAAGGGGTATCAAAAGGAATCTGTGTAATATAAAAGATCGCACAAACCTTTTTTTTTTAAAATCTCTTCTCTCTAACTAAGTCATTTGAGAAGCATTTTACTGCTAAGGCATAAAAAGAACGAATATTAGTAGTAACCAACTAACCACTAGGCACTAATAACCTGTTGAGTAATAACATATAACTTAGTTCCTCTAGTTGCTTTTTATCGCCTTTGCATCTTTTGCAGCATTGGTTTGCTCTTCAATCTCATCATAGTACTCTTCTTCTTCATCGTCTTCGTAGCTGTCAACAATGTCATGCTCGAAATATTCTTCATAAAACTGTTCATCTGTGTCTTCATGCTGACCGTTTTGACCGTTCTCGAGCAATTCTTTTGACTCTTGTCGCATTAACTTCTCTTGGATTCGGTCTCTGATGGCAGTTCCCTAATATATATGTATACAAGTTACTTTATGACACTCGGAAATCCCGAGAAAACAATAAAGCAAGCTCAAAAAGAGGATTCGATTAGGTTTGTTGGTTTCTTCAGAGTTTAAACTTACCATCTTATGGCAGCCCTCTTCAAACATTTCAAGAAATCCAGCTACCCAACGATCTGCGTTCTCCACCCACTCATTACGGAGCATTTTCACAGTTTGGATCTGAAAGAATTAAAATTGGTTTCGAAACCACATCAACACTTAGAACAATCTTTAAACAAAAAGGAGATAATCGCAGGAACGAGAATTTAGAGAGAGGTTAGTTATTCTATGTGGCTTTAACCACATCGTTCAAGTTGGATATCAGAAAGCTCCACCACAAGACAAGATGCAGTTATAATGCGTGGACTTAAACACAGACGCGATGGATATATAGAAACATCAATGGATACACTCAGTTAAATGTCTCCAGCATATCAGATAAAAAAAAAAAAAACTCAACTCGGAATTCCAATTTTTCATGCATTTTAAATGAGTCTGATTTTCAAAAGATTGCACATAGATATCCAACGACGTTGTCTCAGGAACTAAGATAACCACGTAACCTTTAACACTCAAAACAACGGACTCAGGATGATCAATCTAACAAAGAAAAGGTGAGAAAATACATACCTTTTCCCCAACTTTCTCTTGTTGTTCTTTGACCTTCTCCTGAAGCTTCTTCAGCCTCATATTAACTCTTAGTCTCTTTTCCTGTTGCAAGTAAAAATATCCAAAGTTGACCCCTTCGAAGAGAAACTCTCATAACAACAAGATGAAGAAGTCGAGAAATGATGGCATGCCTTCACAAAGCTAACTCCAAGATCTTCCCTTGAATATCCCCTATCAAGGTTACGCATGACATACTGGTTATAATCTTTCACTATTCTCATTATTATATCCGAAGTAGATATCCCTTCAGTTCGCTTAGTCTCCTTAAACCTCCCAACTTTTTTGACCTGCAATGGATACTCAGTCAAAACAGAGATCGACTATCACACATAATGGCCCAACAGAAAAAATGGAGTATGAACATCGACTCAAGACTCACGAATTCATAGACATCTTTTCCAGCTCCACTGGCATCAGCATACCTGTGAACAAAATTTATTTCAAATAAGGCTAAGGTAAGTAGACAATGAGAACAAATTTTGTTCTTTCGAAAAAAAAAAATATCCTGCTTCTCTCATAATAACAATAACTTATCCATCATTTTCAAAATTTTATTTCTACAAGAAAATAACGCAAAGGATGTGGCTTCTTACGGGAGAGCATCGTGAGCCACATACGCAATCCGGTGCTTGTCAAGAAACTCTTGGTTGATCACCCATGGTGCATCAGGGATAACTTCATCCACCCATCTGTATGATAAAACGGATGTAATTTAGGCTTAAATTAGATACCATCACCATCTATAGTACCAACACCAGTAAACATTAAACAAAAATTACTTGCAATGACGAAGAGATTCATATCGCTCTTGTTCATTCATTACAGTCTTTCCCTTGTACTTGTGAGTAGTATCGTCATTGCAACATCCAACAAGAAGGTAAGTGTTTGGAAACCTAATTAGCCAACAAAAGAAGCCAAATCAGTGCACAAACGTAAGAACATACCCTACTGAAACAATTCCATTTACCATAATGAAACAAAATCGAAATTGAAGCACAGAACACTCGTTAAAAATATAAGAATTCAGAACTATTAAAAGGAAGAATTCACTATAACCAATGCCGTATGCATTACATGCTCTGGACTAAAGTCACAATCAGTATTAATTCGAATAAATTTGGGAAAAGAACACTGCGTGAGATACTATGAACATGACTCCGCAAGCAAATCCTGAAAAATGAGGAAATCTTCGCCGAAGAGAGAGAGAAGCACTAACGATTTCTTAGCCTGTTCGAGAGATCGAGCGTGACCGAAATGGAACAGATCGTAGATCCCATCTGCGTAGACACGGACGGGAGGATTAGCTGGAGGCGAACTCTCGGTAACGGCGGGAGCGACGGAGGTGGCAAAGGCGGTGGAACGACCGTCTCCGTTGGAATCGCCGGCAACGTTAGTCATATCCTCCGATAGATTGCAAAACACGCCCGCCTGGGAAAACGGGAAATTTACAAAGGTGCCTAAAGAGTCCCTCTTTATTCTCTTGAGCAGTATTTCCCCGAGGAATATGCGCATGTGAAGAAGGTGCAATTGCAACTTATGTTTTTTAAAATTGAACCGAACCGGTTGGTCCGATATATCGAATTAAAGGTTACATATTTACTCTTGGTTTAGCAACAAAATCTACCAAAGAGTCCAAAGAATTACTTGGTAAAAAAAAAACAGTCAGCATGAAGACACAGACGAACAATTCTAAAATTAATAAATAAAATCAAAAGATTATACGTGTGGTATAAGTTTCTTTGGTTGAAATTAGTTTTTATTGATTTATTTGTTTCCTTTAAAGATCGGAAAATTGTAACCACTGGTCTCCATCAATAAAAGAAGTGCTAATGAATTGAAAAACTTGAGTCTCATTAAGCTTCTGAACATACGCTGCCCTCTTCGAGATCTCGGCTCCTGGACCCGAACAATTGTACTCTCCGTAAAATATTGTCCTAAACCCCAACAACAACAACAAAAAAAAACATGTCTCTTATTATCAGTACTAATTAAACATTCTTTAAAAAAGAAAATAAAAATTATTTGAAATTGTAGAATAGAAATTGTGCTTACGCATCCCTAGAGGGATCGTTGAAGTTGTTCCAGCCTTCGGGCGCGATAACATCGGTCATGGAAGTGGAAACAAAGACAACACGTGAGTAAGGCCTCCAGGCACGTCCAAGCCACACGTGACCAGTGCCGCCTATTGAGCAGTTGACGAAAGAGAAGCCACTGTTCTCGTCCTTTGAGTTACGGCCGTTAGCAGTCACGGCTCCGTTGACCGCCTTTGACCCTGGGCTCAGTTGGTTCGCCATTGATATTATTTGACAGTCCTACTAGAGGAAAACTTATCATATATAGCCGAACCAAATCTTAACACGAACCTAAACCGAAAAAATGTGGTTTGATCACTTTCGTATTTTTATGTCCAAATAAGAAAGTCCTAGATGCCCTAGTTGTACTTGTATGTACCTTTTTTTGGCTCATTAGTATTTGTTTATAATTATTAACGTCGATATATATATATATGCATGAAATCCACTAAACTCTAAAACGAATAATCTAGCCATCTAGGTCATGTCCCTTGTAACATAATGTACATGGTGAGAATGTAAATATGTATGCAAACCTGGTAGAGAGATTTGGCGTTGCCGAAGATGAAATCAATAGAGCCTTGGATGTAGCAATCCTTGAAGTAATGACGACCTCGATCGTCATGAAGAGTGTCTTGAGCTCCAAAGAAACCACATCCCACAAACGCCGATTCATCTCCTGCTATTCTTATCGCCACCGCTTGAGCTCCTACGTCTCCTGGCTTCGGTATCGGAGCTACGTTCTGTCACAACATTTTTTTAAAAAATGCTAACAGTTACTAATTAGCCCTGTTTTGTTTCTATATAGGCATCTTAAATTATTAAAGAAAAAAAAGTAACAGGCATCTCCAGTTGATTTGAATAAACACCTTTTGTTCTAGGCATTTTATATGAGTATGTTAATTGCTTTTAACGAAATTAAATTACCATGAAACTAATGTTCTTAGCGATGAACTGAGATCCAAAGACTTGGACCGAGGCACAGTAAAAAGTGCCATTAGCCGAGTATGCCGTATCGTTCCACGCTATGGCCGTAGTCTCGAATCCTTGTCCTTGCAACGTTATGTTTGGTTTAGTCTTCGGAATCACCACTTTTTCACTGCCACATAATAATTCTACTTTATTTACTTAATGTATATTATTAGAAACCTGATAACTAGATAACATGGAGTTGGCCAAAAAAAATATAATAGTTACTATATATGAAAACATACTAGTACATGCCGGAGTTGATCCAAATGACGTTCCTTCTCTGACTAAAATTTCCGATTGCATCCACGGCTGATTGCACCGTCGTGAAATTGCAGCAGCCGTTCTTATCCACGCAAAGATAGGACGTCACGTTAGTGTCCGGTGGAGGTATGTTTTTTGGAAAATCGTCGCATATTGATACTTTTTTTTTAGTATCGGATGGTTTATGACGGTGGTGATGATGGTGATGATGATGGCTGCAAACAACACTTATAGCTGAACATGATATTGCTTTAATACCATGTAAAATATCGAAAGGATTGTGCATAAAGGCTTTAGGATGTGTGTTAAAGAGAGTTTTGGATGCGAAAATTGCTATTATGGCAATGGCTACAGATAGAATCAATGAGATTTTTCTAGATTTCATTTTTTTGCATAAATGATATTTAGAAAAACAAAAGAAGATTTGGAAAATTTTGGTTGGTTGTTTTTGACGGATTTGAGAGGGAAGGAGCTTAAGGAATAGGAGAATGCAAAAGTAGACATTTATTTATACGAAACAGAAGGTAAACATGAAATTGCATGAAGTGTAAGGATTTGTTGGAATGCCTTGCAAATTACCCTTTCCTAATCTTTGCTTTCTTCAAATTTAAAACAATCTCGATCGACCTACCAAAAAGGCTCATAACTTCCACAAGAAAGATTAGTAAAAATAAATCATATTTTTGTATTCCATCATTTTAATTTGTATTTTTGGGGATTTAATTATCGATGTTATAATACCTACTTATCTCAAATGTATAAATCTAAGGAAATTAAAGGACCAGGACGACGACTAGGAATTTTTCTGTTCTTCCATAATTCCGGAAAATATGGTATTATTAGTTGTAGTATTTTTGGAACTGTATGTTATTCATTTAATTATTTTTTATAGTAACACATAAAATAGTATTGTTATGCAACTATGATTACTGCCGTGCCGAAAAAAATGTAGTTAATTATTTTAAAAGTGCATCTAGAATTATTTTAGATAGTATATTTTGAATGATATTGAAAAAAAAAAAATCTCATGCGGGGTAATACTAATGGAGTATTTAGTGGAGTATACTAATGTTATTACAATGATATTGATAAAAGTACAAAAAAGCAAATTCGGAATAATACTAATGGAGTATTTAATAAAGTCGGTATCGGACCATCGAACTATACTCGGGAAAACCAAAATGCGGGGGGTAGAATGGGAATTTAGATAAATTATCCGCCGGAGTTGTCTTTCAAAATACAAAGAGAGACCTTTAATTGCTTGTCCACTGTATATAAAAGAGACTTTTTTTGTTTTTTATCTCTCTCTCCCCGTTGACATCTCTTCATCTTCTTTCTTGTCTTTATGCATTTTCGTACTTGTAAATTTTCCCATTTGGGAGGAAATTTGGAATATTTAAGATAAAATCCAAAAAGTAGAAACAGAGAGAAGGAAACAGAGAGAAGGAAACAGAGTCATCAGTTCCAAGTAAGCATATCAAATCCACCTTCTTCTCTCTCTCTTTTTTTTTCCCCCCGTGGAGTTGTTATATGATCTGGTCATTTATATTTCGATTCTATTGCTTTTCTTTTCCTTGACTTGATCGATCCATACTTATTATCTATCATCTATATACCTTAGAAGAATTAGTTATGATGTTGCGCTTCTTCTTTCTCCTTTCTTTGAAATGATTTCGTTTTTTTTTTTTTTTTTGGGTGGACTTGTGATCGGTCCAAGTCGTCTCTCTGTTTTTGATTATCGGGAATTTAACTATATTTGATAAATTTCGATGGCGAAAGTTTAGTGATCGCGATAAATTCGACTTACGTCTTCAGTCGATCAATTGATCGATCATCTTCAAGTAGTAATTCCGACTCAAGTCTATTCTTTTGTGGTAAAATGTAAAATGTAAAGACTCAAGTCTATTCTGTTTTGTGTGTAATGACTTTTTTTTGTCATCTGAATTTCAATTAAATAACCCATAAACAGGGTAAATCCAAACAGAATGTTCTCTCAAAACAGAGATATAGGAATGGCTATAGAGCCTAAAGCAGAAACAGAACTCCTAAACAAACGGAGTAAAAGCAATAAGCGAAGATGATCTGTTTTGTGTGTAATGACTTTAAAAGTCGTATTTGATTAAATCGACATTTTTTGCAGAAAACCCTTTTCCTTAACATTGGATCGTAATATTTAAAATTAAATGTGGTAAATTATTTCTTTCAAGAATTAGGCTTTCTTTACCTTTCAAGTTTCAACTTTGAAGAGATGTCTTTGTCTATGGATAGCGTCTAGAAAACTAGGTTAATGATTACAATTTCTTAATTCCATCGAAAATTCTTTGGTTATCTCATCTCAAGCCCGATTAAGCCTCATTTAATGCATAAATGATGAAATTTGTCGATTTGATAAGACGTTTGGATCTTCCACGCAGTTTGTAACCGTGTGATCTTCTTTGTTTTGTGTTTTAAGTTTTAACCAAACTTGACAGAATAATTTAAAATGTTGAATTTGGATCAATTCTCTGTCCAGTCTTTATTTTTCTTGTTTAAATAATATACTTTTGTCATCACTCTGCATCTGGTCGCCATCTTATCATTCTTCTCTTATTAGTTTAATTAAAATTTTATTTATAACCGGCTTTGTGGTTTTCTTATATCTTTGTTGAATTTTATTGTATTCTTAACTTACCAGGACAACAGAAAAAGAGTAATTAAGTTTGATTGCAAATTCTGTTTGGAGTTTGGTCACATTATAACTTGTATATTCGATTATAAACCAGAATATACTCTAGTAATATACGGACATTGACCATTATTAAGGATTTCTCAAAATCAAATCTTCTCATTTGTTAGTTTCTTTAATTATATCTTAGAGAACGTTGTTGGCAATAATAAATCTACCATTGAATTGAATGTCTTTTTGATAATAAAATGGGACAAGAAATGATGTATGCCTCTCGACGGTCGCTAAGAGATGATCTTATCTTCCTTGTTATTTTATACTTATAATTTGTGGGACTTTGTTTTCTCTTTCTTACAAGTTAGAACTTTCTTTTTCTTTTCTCTTTTTTTTTTTTTTTTTTAAATGAAACTTTTGCGGTTGGAATGTTCAACTGAACTTGATCATATGTCTTGTTGATGCAAGAAACAGAACTCAGAAAACATGGTGATTAATACGATACATTGACGTGTGACATCTCGTTCATGTAAACAAAATATACTTACTAGTACCATTTTAAAGGCTTGATTTTCATCGGTTGCAGAAAAAAAGGTTAAAGGAATTGCTTGATTATAGTTATGGAAGAAGCAACAAAAGTGAGTTCTGAGGTCCCTGTAGTGAAAGATGCGCCTGAGGATTTTAAGACGGCCGATGTTTCTGCTAAGGTAATGATCTGTTTGCTCATATGCTTTGTGAATTCTTCTTCCCTTGTAACTCGAAGATGAAATTTTTGCAAAAAATGTTTCTTAATATCATTGACTTTTAGTATGACTGATGACATTGCAAAGGAAGATTTTAGTTCTAAACATGGCTTTAAGTAGGATCCAATCTATCAAGTTATCCTTGCTAGTTCTCGTAGGAGATAAAGTAGCGTGACGGTTTATTACAGGATGTGTATGGAGAAATGAGAAAGGAAGATAAAGTAATGGAGAAAGAAGAGGAGGATACTACATTTGATGGTGGATTTGTAAAAGTTGAGAAAGAAGGGATTCACACTAAGGATGAAGAGAAAACAGAGAAGCAGGTTCCAATCGAAAGAAGCTCAAGCATTTCACAAAGAGAACATCATGAATCGCAAGAAAATTCGAAAGAACTGGAGCTTGAACTGGAAAAGGTAACGATGCAGTTGAAACGGTATGAATCCGAGAATACCCTTTTGAAAGACGAGCTTGTTTCTAAGAATGTGAGACTAGGAGAAACCGAAAAGAAGCATGAAGAGCTCGAACTTGTTAAACAGAAGCTGCAAGAGCAAATCGCTGAAGGTGAAGAGAGAAATATATCACAGTTGAAGTCTTCGGAAGATTCTTTGCAGTTGCATGAGAAGTTGACCAAAGTGTTGAAAGAAAAAGAAGTTCTTGAGACATCTGTCGCAGAGATCACTAGTAATGCAGCAAAGACCAAGGAGTTCTGCGACGAACTTGAAGAGAAACTGAAGATCTCAGATGAAAAATTCTCCAAAACAGATGCTCTTCTATCTCAAGCTTTGTCCAAAAACTCTGATCTTGAGCAGAAATTGAAAAATCTGGAGGAATTTTCTGAGGAAGTATCTCAACTAAAATCTGCTCTGATAGTGGCTGAAGAGGAGGGAAAAAATTCGTCTAGACAGATGCAGGAATACCAAGAACAGGTCACAAAACTGGAATCGTCTTTGAACCAATCATCGGCGAGAATCTCAGAGCTTGAAGAAGATTTGGTAATTGCTCTGCAGAAAGGTGCAGAGCATGAAGATCTTGGAAATGCGAGTACTCAGCGCAGCGTTGAGCTAGAAGGTTTGCTCCAAGCATCACAGTCAAAATTAGAGAAAGCAGAGGAAAAATTGAAAGACTTGGAAGCATTCCAAGCGAAAAACTCTAGTCTCGAAGCTTCTTTAAGTGTAGCAATGGAGAAAGAGAGGGACTTGTCAGAGAATCTAAATGCTGTGATGAACGAGAAGAAAGTGTTGGATGATACAGTGAATGGATATAGTGTGAAGGTAACTGAGTCTGAGAATCTATTAAGAGTTCTCAGTAGTGAATTGGATTTGGCACGAGGAAAATTAGAGAGTATTGGAAATGATATGAAATCTTCTGGAGTAAGGGAAAGTGAAGCGATGGAGAAGCTGAAATCCGCAGAAGAGAGACTTGAGAAGCAAGCAAGAGAAATAAATGAGGCTATTACAAGAAGCATAGAGCTGGAAGCTTTGCATAAACACTCAGAGGTTAGAATTCAAAAGACAATGGAGGAATTCAGTAGCAGAGATACAGAGGCCAAGTCACTGGCTGAGAAATCAAAAGATCTCGAGGAGAGAATAAGATTATATGAAGAGAAGTTGGCTGAAGCATCTGCTCACTCGTTTTCTTTGAAAGAAGAACTTGAATTGTCGACACTGAAGAATGAGTTCCTAGCAGATACAAATAACGAGCTCAAGATCAAGATTCAAGAACTTGAAGGATTTCTGGATTTTGAGAAGGAAACCGCAGCTAGACAGACTGAAGAAGCAACCAAGAGGTTTAATCAGAGAGACATAGAAGCTAATGACTTGATTACTAAGTTGAAATCCCATGAGAACCTAATCGAGGAGCATAAAAGGCAAGTTCTTGAAGCATCTGGAGTTGCTGATACAAGAAAAATGGAGCTTGAAGAGGCTCTATCTAAACTCAAGGCTTTCGAAGCTACAATCAAAGAGCTTGAGAAAGAAAATGGATCTTTGGCTGAGGTAAATTTAAAGCTGAACCAGAAACTAGCCGATCATGGTTCAGAGACCAGCGATTTTCAGGCAATGTTCTCTGCTTTAGAGGCTGAGAAAGACCAAACAGCAAAAGAGCTTCAGGCTTCAAAGACAACCATAGAAGAAGTAACAAATCAGCTTACTTCTGAAGGAGAAAGATTACGATCACAGGTAAACACACATTCTCAGAATTTAAATGAAGTATTGATAAACCATCTTAAGAAAACTTGACACTGTTCTCTGTTTTAGATGTCTTCCCTGGCAGAAGAAAATAACCAAGTCAATGAGATATATCAGAGCACAAAGAATGAACTCGTAAAGCTTCAAGAACAACTCCAAGTAGAGAAAACTAAGTCCGATGCTATGGTATCTGAAATCAAGAATCTCAGTGCCGTGGCTGCTGAAAAGTTGGTGTTGGAGTCAAACTTTGAAGAAGTAGAAAAACAATTGAAAAAAGCCGAAGCTCAGTTGAAAGAAGAGGTAACAATAATTCAGTATAACATTTTTGGAATACTTTTTCACTAGTTGATGATGTTGGGTTTTTTTCTGCCAGGTGGAAAAAGTTGCAGAATTGACCTCAAAATTGCATGAGCATGATGAACAGAGAGAAGCGGTTTCTCAGAAGCATTTGGAATTGGAAGCTACTTTAAAGAAATCACAAGAAGAGCTTGAAGCAAAGAAAAGTAAGATCGTTCATCTGGAGTCACTGGTCAAAGATCTTGAACAGAAAGTGCAGCTTGCAGATTCTAAATCTAAGGTTAGTCATATATACAAGACCGAGTTTCCGTTAGCTAACCTGTTTCTTTAGTATACAATTGTCGGGAATTCTCTGTTTATGTCGAAACCAAACTTGCAGGAAACCGAATCTATGGCAAAAGAGGAAATAGAAGTTAAATCTCGAGACATTGGGTTATCTTTTTCAACTCCAAAGCAACAAAAGAGCAAGAAGATGCCAGATGCTTCTCCTTCGCTTTCGTCTTCTTCAGGAAATGTTACGATTCAGAAAGCTGAAACATGGCATCTCATGACATTGAAGACCGTCCTTGCAGTGGCTCTTGTGTCTGTCATTATAGGTATCATTCTTGGGAAAAAGTACTAAACTTTTATGGTATGATTGTTCTTTTTATATATGAAAGATTTCTTGTGGTGGGGGGTTTAGCAGAACTTAACAAGATTTGTTTGATTGTTTCTGGGTCTAGTGCTTTTGTTTTCATTTCTTGTTTGCCAAGCAAGGACTAATGTTATTGCATTATCAACACAATCTGATAAATTCCACTTTGTTGAAATGGATCATTGAAAGTGAAATGGAAAATCCATTGATAAACCTTCCACGCTGGATACCGTACTGAAATTAAAAATTAAATCAATTAAAATAGAGAGAAAAAAAAGGAAAGATTCAAGAAAATGGAAATAAAGCGTAAAACTATATATCGAGAGATATAAGCAACGATATTCACAAGGACTAATGTTTCGGCTTATAAATAGGCATCTCTCAGTTTCAACTAACTCACAAAATCCACAACAGCCATCAGAATATCAAAGGGCTATCAAATCAAACTCTTATTTTTTTCTTCACCGTAAACCCTAAAACCATGGCGATTAAAAACACTCTTCCTTCTCCTTTTGAATTGAAACTAAAACATCGACTGGAACAAAAACCTGAAGCAAAAGATTTCACAGTCGGTGTTAATGCCAAGATCTTCCGACAAGGGTGTTCTACTCCGTTCGAAGAGATCTTCTTCTCCTCCGCTGTTCAAGATTTCATCTGGGAAGACGAAGATTGTCCAGAGAAAGTAGCACTCTACGAATTACTTGTCGATTCTGGAATAACCGAATTCGAGGCTCAGTTTCTGCTTATTGACATTATTTTGTACGTTTGTGAAAAAACACGTACGGTTGATGAGGAGTACAAAGGACTTCTCTCGTTGACGGTCGAAGTTACCCTACCAAAGGAACCGGTCGAGGAGCTTAACCATGTCGGTTCGGAGCAAACTCAACCCCAAAAACCAATAGCGACGACGAAGATGAGAGAGCAGCGGAGGCGTTGGTTAAAACCAAAACAAAAAATACAAAAAGCCACGTACAAAATCGGAGCTGATGGCGTCTCACTGGTCCTTGTAAAGCATTGAACCATGTGTCCTCAATTGAAAACCCGCCGATCCGATGCATCCCTTCGGATCATCCAAGGTTACAAAAGATAGCTAGGGTTTGTTACTTGGAAGACGAGCAATAACTTTTAGGGTTTTTTTTTTTTTTTTTTAATTGGTTAACAATTTTGGATTTTGTCTTCCCAATTCGATTGTATGTTGTTAACCTAACCTAATGTAAATAGAGTAAAACAGAGAACAATTGCTATTATTCCAGGTTTCTTATTTTTTTAAGTTGTAATAATTAGACTCATCATCTATCGTTATAGTTGCACAAATCAATAGAAGGAAAAAAAACGCGTAATTCTGTGGAAGTAAAGCTTACTTTTATGAATGCTTCCATTCCCTTAACACCTAGTCACCTACATTGATGATTGAGCACAACACCACCACCAGAAAACGAGCAAAAAACGACAGCGTTTCTTCTTCCAAATTGCCTTTTTTCTTTCTTTTTTTTGTTTCTCTTAAATTGATAAAAGGCAAAACCGAAGTCAACGAGAATCGCGTGGTGATGATATTCACGAGTCAATCTCGGATATCAAATATTTGGTGTGGCTCCACCTTTATTCTCCATGTATTTGATGTCACTATTACTACTTATCGGACGGCTTAATACGTCATCATTTAGTTATTGTCTTTTGATATGTTGCTCAAAAAGGTAAAAGTATATATCCAATAAGAATCTCGATTATATATTTATAAGGTTCATTAGTTCATAAAGCAACCAAATTGTCTAATTTTATATATTATCCCTTTGATTGAAGATACAAAACTGAGGGCAAGATAAATGAATTTAAAATACAAGAGATTCAAAGATAAAATATAAAACTAATATGGTTCGGAAAAAAATAACCCATAAGCCTTCGAATAAAAACCCAACAAGTCTTACAAGGATTTCACAAACCAATAATATAATATTTTATACAATAAGGCTGAAGAGAATAATTCACATCACATTCACACAAGTCGTCGTAAATAAAACCATTCCAATGTTATTGTAACTCCTTAGAAGCAGATGTCCAGGGCACAACAGCAACACATGGCCGCAAGACTACCAAAACAAAAACAAAAATCCAAATATGAAAGATCAAAAGTTATAAAGGGACCCATCGGTCCATAGTGATATAGAAAGCATAGTTTCGTAATAATTTACTTACCAGCCTTTGAAGAAGCCGTCACCCTTAGACTTGGTCTCGGCTTTAACAGGAGCCACTGAACCGTGACTCGGGTCGCTCGTCGGGTAACCGATCGGTGGTTGCGGTCCGCCGGTTGAAATCGGTGGTGGAGGGTTAGCTCCTACGTTACATAATATATCATCAGTAAAAAAAAACATAATAACTATATATTTTGTTTTTGGTCAGTTAAAGGACTATCGTACTATCTACACTTTACAAATCTTCTTCTTTAATTTAAAAGACAAGAGTAAAAAAAAGTTTTTTAAAAAAAAGACAAGAAAAGTAAACAGAGGAATTAGCTTACCTGCAGATTGGTTGTGATTGTTGTACTGGCTCATCTTAGAACGATTAGTGTAACGAAATTTGATCTAAGGCAAGATGTTATGTGTATGTGTATTGATGTTTTTTTAATGGATCAAGAATGGTTTAAATCTTTGGATATCTTTACAAATGCGTGTGTATGTAATATATATAGGAAGAAGAGATAAAGGAGAAAGTAGGTCGGTTTTCTTTTTGAGGACCGCGTGGAGGATAGAACATTAACGTCGCCAGAATATAGACCAAATTACTATTTATTTTAAAATAGTATAGAATTAATTAATTATTAATTATTAGTGAGTCCATCAAATTCTGATTTAAATATAAATGAGATATTTGTGTAAACTGTAAAGTAATGTGGACAAATCCACGATGAAAACCGCGCTACGACACGTATGATATTCTCACTTCTCACATGGTCGAGAGTTCGAGACCGTGTTTTGTTGAATTTTCAGAAAAAGTCATGAAGCTTCTTTTCTTCTTGCTTCGTTGGATCACATGAAAATGAAATAAATTACTACCAAACTATTTAACCAAAGATTTAGTTGGTTTAAGCTTTCATAAGTTAACTAAATTAACAGACAGTGCAACGAATTCCAATAAACGTTGCGAGCCAAAACGATAACTATGGAAAAAAAAGAGGAACAATTTACTACTAAATCTTACATGCATTAATGCTGGATAAGCAAGGAAAATATAATCTTTTTAACATATAAAATCTCCACGACTTAATTTTTTAAAAGAATGTAAGTGTGATAATAATTTTGGTCACAAAAGTAAATATTTTACTTTCTTTTAGTAAAATAACAACAGAGTTTTAATGAAAATCAAATTGTAATGAAAAACCTTTAACAAAAATAAAACAAATGAAATATATCATGTTAAGGAAATAATTTGGTTCTCCACGACTCCACCCATAAACGCAATTGTCAATCGCGATTCACACGTCATCTTAGTTGATTTTTCTAAGACTTATTATTAATCTTACAGCTCAGTTTTCTTCACAAAAATGGATGTCAAAGTATTTTTCTTCTGTTTTCACGGAAATAATTTGATTCTCCACCCAAATACGCAACAGTAATAAATCGCGACCCACACGTCATCTTATGATTTTTTCGGATACTTATAAAGCTTTCCTTTAAATAATTTATTTCGGATAGTTATAAAAATAAAAACCATGCAACATCTGCAAAATTGTATATCTTCGTCACCAAAAAAAAATGAAAGGGAGAAATCATCATCCAAAAACAAAAGTATATATTCCCATGAGATCCAGTTAATCAAAACCCAAATACTCTCTTTCGTTTACACAATTGCATTTGCAGCCTCTTTCAACTAAAATTTGCTAAACAAGTATATTCTCTCTCCCCCAAAGACTCAAGCAGCATTAAGAGCTTCAAGCTGTTTCTTCAGATCTTCAAGGTCATCTTCCTCCTCTGTCTCTCCAGGCCCTATAGCTATTGCTTTCTCATACTCATCTGCCACTGGAAGCTCCCGAGTAAGCCCTTCGGGCAATGTATCTATACAACACATATCGATTCAGATAAGTGTCATTAAAAGAAGAAGACGACTTAAATTTTACACATTTTCACATTAATAGTACAGAGAGTCCCAAAATAAAAATACCTGAGCTTGAGGAAGCTTTTGTAGTATCCTTCTCATTTTCATCGTCGACAACACTTGTAAAAAGGACATGAGATACATATCAGATTTCTTGTTTGCAAATATGGTTGGAAAGGAGAAAAATATGATCCAAATTGTACAAATTTGATTTCTAAATATTTAGCTGAGTTGTTACCTTATGTTCCACTCATTATCATCATGGAGTGGACCATCATCGATAGCTGTTAACGCATCGGCTTCCATCTTAGCTTTAGCAGCAGCGTCCCTTGCTGGTTTTGCAAGCATGTATTCTTTCTGCATTTTGAGATTTCCCATTTTTTCACCAGAACATGGAAACAAAAACGAGCTGAGAGAGCTTTCAGTTGATTTTACTCAAGTTACCTGCCGTTCTAGACAAGCCACATTCGAGCATTGTGGATTCGGTCTCATTTGCATGGTTGGGAAAAAATCCTTCAGAGAATTGTAACCCTGTGGCATCAAGTAGCAGGCATCAAACGAGTAAACTTTAAATGATTTATATGATAATGATTCCGTGATGAACCATGTGAGGAGCACTGAAGAAAGCCAAGACTTCTTACCAAGTATGGTGAAACTTCACCAAAATTTAGTAAGAACTTGAGAGAGTTTTGAACCAAAAGCCCCGCAACAACACCCTGAATTGTCATGACAATCATGCAATTCTTAGAACATAGACAGAACTTAAATAAACAAAAGCATTAGCTGCTATATGATAACTAGTTAAGATAGTGTTGTTCAACCGTACTGTATGGTGCTAAGAAATTACCATAGTAGTAGGCAGAGATGCAGCACAGACCCCTTCCCGCTTGAGTGTCCGTTCATCAATTCCAGATGCCACGACCTACCACAGAAATAAAGATATTATTTAGCGGAGCTGCAAGTGGATCATAAAATCCTTAAATTTACCAGTGTTCCACTTATAGCATTCCTCAAGCATTAAGGCAGAATATCGTTGGTTAATAGTTTTACCAGTGATACAAGTAGAAAAAGAACATACCAGAGGAGGTGCACAAGCAAAACAAGCAGTTTCTCCAGGAACCAGAAGCTGTATGTGACCTGAAACAGCATCTTCCGAAACACCTGCACAAAATATCATATTCTTTGTTAGCCTATAGACAGATTGACAAGTCCTGTGTGCACACAAATAAAACTATTTGATATATATAAAAAAACAAAATTAACTGAATCTATAATGGTCGGAAACTTAGTTTCAATGTTTTTATTTGTTTTGGATATATAACCATAACTCATTAATGGATGACTGATCCATCAGTACAAGAAAACTGTGAGCAGACAAGAGTGCAGCAAAACATGACAATCCATTTGGGTGTAAGAGCCACAGAGATACGCAGGTTGATAGGTAGTTCACATTGTAGACAGATTCATGCCACAAGAAACTAAGAAGTACATATAATAATAAGCTTTTCATTTTGTTTACCTGACTCCATCCACGTCTGACTTAACTCATTGCATGCCTAGACATCAAACGATAAACTAAAATCAGAAGCCAATCTAGAAACTTAGTAAATCTTCTCATTCACAAGCATAATCAAACGGTATAACTAATGAAATCATGTATACACTGCAAGATCAAAATGACTGACGGTGAAGTAAGGAATTGAATTTGTAACAAAAAAGCCCTTTTAAGAGAAAGAAGTAATGGCTACCTGGTTGACAGCCATCCTTGCTTCATAATTATCGACACAACTCAAAACAAGATCAACACCAGTGCCCTCCTTGCTAGGACAAAATGACTTGTTCTTCAAGCTCGACGTGAAGGTTTCAAAGCCTTGCACTGTTGTTATGTTCATTGTGAAACTCTTGAAAAAAAGGTAAATAGAAATAGCATGAAATTATGAGTTAAGGAATACTGTTAGTGTGAAAGTAATAGTTCTCAGCAGAAAAGGGCAGAAATAATAAAGTATCCAGAAAGAGCCAAAAGAAACAAACATCATACATCAAAGATCTCCACTTAATAAGTAATGACATAAAACCGGAAGCACCCGTGTGGGCACAATCTATTAATCTCCTAGTAAGCATGATGTCAATGATCATTAAACTAGCACCAGATGTGTTTGACCTCCATCAAATAAGAGATCAAGTAGAAAACCTACCTCAAGCACAACGTCAGGGTTTATTTCTGCAAGGGTCTGGACAGCAGCATCAGTCTTTGTCATACCAACCTACGGTCACCATTATTCGGATATCAGCATCAAGTCCTCGACCAGGCAAGAAAGAGTTCAAGTGCATAGGACAGACAAGAAAAAATGAATACAAAAGATATATTGCAAATTCAATGAGAATTAACTACCTGATCAGGTCGGAAAAACAGCCTATTCATGTTAGCTAGTTCCACAGTGTCATAGTCATACAACAAAAGACGACCAATACCACATCTAGTCAACATTTCAGCAGCAACACTTCCAACCCCACCAATTCCCTGTCATGTAAAAGTTTTCCAATAACTATAGCTAAGAACAAAATTGTATAGCTTTGGAGAGGAAAGTTAAGTTTGAAAAACAAAATAGATAGATACATACAACTATGGCGACTGAAAACTCTCTTATTCTCTCGTAATTATCCACAATACCCATGCGCTGAAGTGCCATCAGCCTACTGTAAGGATTACTATCTACCACTTCCGAACTTAGTTCCTGCAATAGAGGTCCCCTTGAGATCAGAACATTTTACATTGGTTATATATATTCAACTTAAAATTAGAAGAGAATAATGCAGACCTTGACTTTGGAGCGCCGATGAGGATTACATTTAGACAGAGTCGCTAGATTTTCGACATGTGATCGCAGCTGCAGAGTATACGAGAAAATTCGATAAGAGAGGCGCATTGTTATCTTCAGAAGAATTCATGAAACTAGACCCAAAAACATAAGCAATGCAAGAGCAAAGTTTGACATTTTACAAATATGCAGCAAGGAAAGCGAAAATGCACATCAAGAGAAATGCAATTAGGAGAACCCAGAGCCAGATCAATACAAGGACAACTTCAACTTGTAACACCTTGTAACACCAATGCATGTGAAAAATGAGCTCTTTCGAATTTAAGGAAGAAAAAAAAAACAGATTTAGAACGGAAATCAGAATCCATTAAAACGTTTCCACGCCACTGAAAAGAGATCGCAATTTGAGTGTCTTAATTCTCGAGGAATAACCAGAATTGGAAGAAACCCTCTACTAAACATCTCACAAGAGTAACAAAAAAGGAAGAGAGCAGAAGTAAAATCCAAACACCTTGTGGATCGGAGCCGGATCGGAGAGAGATTTCTCGAGAACATCAAGATCATCGAGCATTGCTTTAAATTCAACCTCCATTTCAGCTCTACTAGGATAAAAACGAAGAGCTGAAAGGGATATGGAAGATCGGACTAAGAATCTGCGATGCTGTTTTGAGAAATCGAATTTGGAAGAGAAACTGGAAGTGTACAAACAATACAAAGGGTTAAAAAGACAAGAAAACGTATTTAATTTTCACGAAGGAAAGAACAAAAAGTTGACCGAGAAAAGAAGGAAAGAACATAAAAAAAAAAAAAACTTATCCGGTCTTCTGGGCCCTCAACTTAGCCCATCAGATCTTTCTAATCGGCCCATGAAAGAAACAGGTCTATTGTTGTACAAGTAAACATAATATCGCACAAATCAAATAAAATGTTTTGTTGTTTTGATAAGAGATGCATTGGTAGAAAAAAACAAATTTTTAAACTTTACTAAACTAAATCACGGTTTATAAGTTACTTTTCATAGAATTGATATCTGAACACCAGAGAATTCACGATTAAGGCTTCAAAGAGTGTTTACAACATCATAAAAGAAAAGAAAAAAACTTTTGAGCTTAAGCCATTTTCCAAGTACCATTAAACGCCATTGTTTCCCAACAAACGATGATAAACATCTTGAAACTGAGAAACCAAGAACTTCGGAAAAGATGTCTCCTTGTCCAAACACTCCTCATCCTTGTCTCTCCAAAACTTAAGGATAAGAAGATTCTCTTCCTCTGTTGATCTCTGAACCACGATTCTCGACGCATAACCTTTCTTTCTCATCATCAGACAGATCTCTGAAGGCAGATTTGAAGTTGATGTCACCAAGTAGAACCAACCTTCTCTGAAAGCAAAACATCAACAACAGGCAAGATTTTATCGATAACAGACCGGCCCTTTTCCCCTCCACACCAAGCAGAGGCAATACCTTCCTTTCCAACTTCAGATTCCGGTGTGGGAACATGAGGCGGATTCACCACCATCACATCGACTGAGCCAGCAAATGTTTTCTCTATACCATAAGGGATATCAGTGCAGATAACATGAGCATCAACTCCATGTGCTTTTAGAGTTTCACGTGTTACCCTCGAAGCTATCGGGTTTGTGTCGGTGGCTAGATAATGAGCTGAAGGAACTTCATTTCTGAGAAGAAGAATAAGTGAAGTTATGACATAGCCACTTCCACAACCAATCTCCATACAAATCCTAGGGTTGTGCTCAATCAGGTTGGTTCGATCAGCGAGCAGTGCATCAACTAGAGCAAATGAATCATCAGATGGTTCGTAGACCTCAGGATGTGAGCTTACAAGCCCGATATCAGCAGTTTTTGATGTCATCTTGCAAATGACTGGCCACAAAATGAAACCATAGGGTAGTTAAAAAGCTGAAAAACTTTGAGATTAATGTGTAATCAATTATAACATAACAACTATTTATCCAATGATCCGGAACTAAGTGGCAAATGGTGATACATTAGTCTGGAAGGATTAGCATCAGAAAATAAGTGAGCTTAGCAGACCTTGAATCAGAACGTTTTACAGAGATTTAGACAAAGTCGCCAGATTTTCAACATGTGCAGAGACCAAGAGCATTTCCAAAAAACTTGAGGAGAAATCATTATACTATATCCAAAAAACAGATAAGCAATGCAATAAAGAAAGCTTTTTGACATTCTACGAATATGCAGCAAAGAAACCCGAAACTCTCATCAAGATAAATGTAGATTCAGACAATCCAATGATAGCCATATCGACACAAGTAAACTCGTAAAACACCAATGCATGTGAAATGTCAATTCTTTCGAGCTTAAGAAGAAACAGAGTTAAACCGAAATCATGAATCATAATCGAGGAATAAACAGGACTGGGAAGAAATCATCCACAAGTAACTAACTCATAAGAAAAAAGGAAAAAAGAAGCAAAACCCTAGAACCTTGTGGATGAGAGCAGTAGCCGCGTATAGAGAGTTCTCGAGAAGACAAAGATCATCGAGCAGTGCTTACAAGTAAGACTCCAATTCAGAGCCGAAAGGGATATGAAAGACCGGACTGCGAATCTGCGACGTTTGATTTTTAGGAAAATGGAACTGACTAGACACATGCCGCGTGAGAATCTGGGTTTTATAGTAAAAGGTTTCAGTGATTCACCAAAGATTAAAGATATGAACAAGAAATCGGTTTGCCAAACAACCAGGTAAACCGGCGATATGTACCTATTACCGGTTTTCCCGTCCCAGTTTGTTTCCACGTAGTTGGAATTCGCCACATCCAACAAAACGGGAACCTGATTTTCGTCGCACACCGTTAACATAGTAGAAGCCAAGACATATATACTTTTTTCATTCTCTTGTTATCTGTATCGTTCAACAACCTATCATTTCAATCTCCAAACAAATTCATAAGCATGAAATCTCAAGCCTCGATGCACAAATGAGCAAAAAAAGATCCCCGATTGTATTTGCAGTAAAGAGAATCATATGACATGTACCCTAAGATTGCTACGACATTTAATGAGGAACAGAGATTATGTAATCCTTGTGTACAGTCAAAACCGTAAACTTAAAACTTGGAACTTTGAATCAAATTCATGACATTTCAACTAAAAACCCACTAAATCAGCATTAAAGAGCTCATCAAAATACAAGGCGACATTATGCATCATCAGATCAGACCTGAATCAATCCGTCTTTGGATCCGGCATGGGAACAACCCAGAACCACCAGCAGATTCCGACGACGGTGAGACTATCGGCGTACTTGAAAGCGGCGAAGAAAGGAATCGCGGTCGCCATTGCGCAAAAACGGACCTCATTTCGTCTTCTCTACGAGCAAAATCTGAAGCTCAGAGATTTTGATACTCATCTGAAAAATCTCATCTTGAAATACTCTAGTTCTCTTTTTATTTTGATTAAACTTAAAAATACTCGTCGTTTTAGTTTCCCTAAAAACGGCATAACATGCAATATTGATGTCGTTTACTATATAAAATACTCGTTGTTTATTGGTTTTAAAAGAAAAAGAAAAAAAAAATCTCAGTCAAAAGTCAGAGAGCGTGACTCCACGCGCATAAATAGCCATATCCCATTCCTACTCGCAGCAGGTGCGCGTTGCGCGCGTTAGGCCTACTTCGTGGGTTATTATAGTCCATCAATTTTGCTCTATTTTGGCCAAAATTTAAAAAATGAGCGAGTAGGTTGCGTTTTACTTTATATTAGATTGTCGTTTTGGGGCTTATTTTGAGCAATTTTAAGCATTTAGGAGCATGTCTCCTATATTTCACAGCCCGTCAAATTAACGCTGTGATACATTCATTATTAAAATCATTTGATATTATGTCACCGCCCGTCAAATTAACTCCAATGATACATAAATATTATTTATATCATTATATGTTATATGCGTTTTGTTTGTTATCGGGTTGCGTTTCGTTTTGCAGAGAAATTAGTCATCGGCCGAGATGCATCTCTGGTTCGTCGGCGAAGAGAACGCCGGCTATTAGGAAATGGGCGGTTGGCGGAGTCACTGAATTGCTCCGGCTCGCTTTCGTCACTGAATTTCTCCAGCTCGCTTTGTCCCCTTTTTCCTCCATCCCTACAAATAAGGATAAGGTAATCTCGAAAGCTTTCAATTGTTGGTGTTTGCTTTCGTGAAAGATCGTTTCGGAGATTACAGCTCGAGATGTTGATGATGTGATTGGGCATTTTGACATCAGATTATGGAAATGCATATTTTTTCGTTTGACTTGATCAAGTCTTTAGATTCTGAAAACTGTTTGTTATTCAAGCCTATCTGATTTCGTTTTCTAAAAATTATAACAACTATCAAGTTCATTGAATATGCGGAGGTTCACCATAGCTAAGCTCATTATTCATTGAGAAACCAAGCTCAGACCATTCAGTTAGTTTTCTTTTATGCAAATTTTGCTTCTTTCTTATTTTTTGTTTTTGGCTGGATTAGGTAGTCCAAACTACCTCCTAGGTTTGATGTAGACAAGGATCAAGAGATTTGAACCCTTCACCTTCCTAAGAGCTGCGCAGTAAAAGAACTTAAACGTCAAGCAAATGGCAATGTGTTAAAAAAAGCTGCCTATCTTGAAGCTTGCATTGAGCTGCACAGAGTTGGAGCTCTGACTGATAATCCTCTACTTAATAAGAATGAAGCCAGACTCTCCAATATATTTTTTCTGGGCACCAGAACTGAGCTTGAAGAAGATGCAATTGGGAGCACAGGCTTCCGGTTGGAAGATCATTTTGGTACAATAGCTGTGACATTGAGTCATGTGGGAGCGTATTATTTTACACAAGAGGAGTTATTTTTGCTCATTTTTGTGTATCAGCTATATATCACATTTAAATTCATATTAATCTCGCTTTTTTTATGTGTAGGTCTTTTTGTGTAGAAAGTTTCAGATAGCTCTTTTACGACTTCTTTTGGATCACAGTATGAAAAATTTGATTGAATGGATTGCATCTCAGAGACGGGGTAGCACTTGATTATCTACTGGTTCCGTCCACTCATGAGCATGAAACATCTCTTATCAATTGGGAGCTGATTAGATCCTTGAATTTAACTTGTCATAATGCTTGGGAAAGGCACATTCGGTTAGGAAAAAGACTAACCGACTTCTAAAGATAAGTTATTCAGAAAGAAAGAAAAAATGTCTGAAGATAGAGTGGGACTTCATTAGTCAAATGCTTAACATTTGCGTCTATATGTGTTTAGTACTTGAATTTCAAGATATCTATCTTTTTTTTGTTAATTACGATATATATAAACAGAAGATAGTGTCATTTATACGTTTGTATTTCAATTTACCTATATATAATTTACAAACGCGCTGACATCCCGACATTTTCAATTAAAAAAATTAACAATTTGACCGTAACCAGCTTGCTGCACAGGGATTGGCTGGGTCCATCACAAAACTGTAGTTATATTGCAATCAGGCACTATTCAGAGGGTTTGAAAATGATCTTGAATCGGACATTGTCTTATGACAAGATCTACGATGGAGTTTTATGGTGAGTTTGATGTTCACACTCGACAACTTTCAAAACTTCAAGAATCATGTGATTTGAATCTTGATATTGTCTATAAATTAATGGAGCTTTTGTCGATAAGTTTTTGCATGTCCCTACAAAAGCAACAACACCAAAGTGACAGAGATTGAAAGAGAGATAGATACCCGGCCCAAGGAAAACAACCACCCATTCTCATTTTATCAGATTCCCCTTGTGATAAATCCAATAAAACTATATGATCAATCAAAATAATACCAAAATAGAAATTGATCCCAAAGTACCCTTCCAAGGAAAATGACAACTTGTAGGGCTAAAAGTTGTTGTACGCTCTATCTGACACCCTGATACCATTTTTATTTACACACCAAACAATGATTAGAGCATAAGGGCCTTTAGTATTACCAACATTTATAACTTCTTATATTATTTTCAAACTAGTATGTATATCAATGTTTGTATAAATATATTCGCGGGTATGTGATATGTCACTCATCAGTCCCCACTTTTGGCGGGGCTCTCATTTTCATTGATAGAAATTGATCAAATCTAAGTATCATTGTTGGTTAAAGAAAGCAAATACTCAATATTCAATGATATTGGATCTTTTTAAGGCAATATATAAATATACTGTATATGGATTCATTCTAAAAATCTTTTTCGGCTCTTCCAAGACCAAGAGAGATTGATTTGGTGGCAAATCATCAAGGATCATTTAACATTAGAGTCTACAGTTTGAAGATAGACTTACCGAACAATTCTTGTCAGAGACAAGATTTAACGGTCCAAAAGATCAAATAAAAAAAAAAGGAAAGAACAAATATTAGTTAGGATGAGAAATGAGAAGTGAAGTGACTCAGTGTACTTGGCACAAACATGATCACTCGGCTTTGAGTCATGAGATGGCCATTTAAGGTAGTCGAAGACATTGCCTCCTCGTGAGTTCTTGCTGCATTGGCAAGGACATTAATTGATTCTTCTGCTTTTGCAATTTTTAGGGTATGTTATTTTCTTGAGTTCTTAATATGAAATGAAGAAATTGCATCCACGAAATCCTTTATCACAAAAAATTGCAT
Source organism: Eutrema salsugineum (assembly GCF_000478725.1). Lineage (NCBI taxonomy): Eukaryota > Viridiplantae > Streptophyta > Magnoliopsida > Brassicales > Brassicaceae > Eutrema > Eutrema salsugineum. Next base: position 14,040,867 of record NW_006256612.1, on the reverse strand, counting down.
CCACGACTTTTTTTGTTGTTGTCACTGTATACAGAAAAGTGGAAATACTAACAGATAAAAGTTACACTATTTTGCGCTCTAATTATTGAAGTGTAAGTATATACTTTTCCACATTATTGAAGCATTATATAGTTTTCCAAAATATATACAGTACAAGAGAAGATTAATATACAGAAATGAACTATATACGTACTGATTTTAATAAGTCTAGCTACACTATACAATCCAAAATATAGTGTACTAACATAAAAATTATTATATAACATATTTATATATAAATATAGATAATGTGGAAAACATATAAATATCTCCCCCTCTGTATTTGTTTTTTGCAACTTGTATTTAAATTTATCTCCTCCTATAAATTCAAAACAAATTAACAAATAGTTTTAGAGCTAGGCTTCCTCAATTTTCGGGTAATGGGTACCATTTAGATCCACCATTTCAACAGAGACTATAGACAAAAAGAAAGAATTAATTAAAATTTCTAATTTATTTATTTTTATGTAAACGAGTTTTTATTTTTTGTATTAGATTGTTAATTGTGATGTTACAGTAATCTACTATCAACTACCCCATCGATTTTATTTTCAATATACTAAAAACTTCTACTTAGTTGTTTTTTAATCGTCATTTCCTACTGAGTAAACATCCATAAAAATGTTTAAAATATTTGGTAACTTAAAAAACCTTTAACAAAAAAATAAATGGTAACATAAGATTAGAGTTAAAGGAAATGCTTTTTCAATATGATTAGTTTTTTTTTTAGATTACTAGATATCAGTGTATTTAATTATAACAAAATTTCACATTTTGTAAATTTGTATATTTCATCCGAAATAACTAGGTACAATGAAGATTAGATATAAATTGGTCTTAACATTTACAGCAAGTCACGATGCATGGTGTAAACATATATAAATTAAATACATGGTGCTAACATCTTCTTATATAAAGTCACACATGCATATGAATATATGATATATAGTATTACATACTATCAAACAAACTAAGCCACCTCGCTAATCCACTTGCTCAATACATTTTCTCCCAAGTCTCTCTCTTAAAAAAAAACACAATGCCAAGAATCATGTGGAAAAGCTTTCATCTTTGCTTCCCATCAAATCTCATCAAGCCCTCCTCATCTCCCGCCGCCGCCTCAGACGATCCTAGCCGTCCATCCATTCTTCTCATCAACAACTTCAACCTCCTCTACGACGATTCTACCGTCGCCGGCCGCCGCATATCCAAGCGTCTCAACGACGTCGTTCCTTCCTCCTCCACCACCTTCACCGCTTCCACCTCCACCGCCGCTAATTCTTCCTCCTCCTCCACGAGCTACGATGAATCCGATAATTACGGTTTTGCCCCTGACGACTCTCCTCCTCCGGACTTAACCGCCGTTCTCGCCTCCCGTCGCTTCTTCTTCTCTTCCCCTGGCCGCTCCAACTCAATCACCGACTCGCCAGATCTTATTCGCTCCTGCGATAATAATCACGATACTGCCACTACTACTACTACTACTGCTAGGCTTCTCACTGGAGGAACTGCCGTGAAACAGTACGTGCAATCTCCTGATCCTTACAACGATTTCCGGCGATCAATGCAGGAGATGCTTGACGCCGTTACAGACGCCGGAGATCTTCGCCGTTACGAGTTCTTGCACGAGCTGTTACTCAGTTACCTTTCCTTAAATGCAGCAGATACACATAAGTTTATTATCAAAGCTTTCGCGGACATTCTCGTCTCTCTCTTATCGGACGGTCACCGGATAAGCTGACGTGGCATTTATATGTAGAAATATCTTATCTCGTGTTTTTGGGATTAACGCTTTAATTAGGACCAAGAACAAAAAAACTATGCTAAATTGCTAATGTAATTATTGTGTAATGATACGAGAAAATCGAGGGAAGCGTGGGGTTTTGTCTCGATCGCATGCAGTTTATATTGCTTTTTATTTTGTTTTTTTTTTACTTACCTTTTTAAATAAATGATAAATCGGGGACAGATCACAGATGTATGGTAAAACTTGGTTGAGAAACAAAAAAAAAAAAAAAAAAAAAACTTGGTTGAGAAATCATAGTTCTTTTATTTCTAAGCCAAATTAAGTATTCTTTTGTCATTTTTGAAGTTGCATTTTATAAAAACACATTGCAGAAACGCCTGAATAAATTTAAGCGACGGAAACTCATATAAATTCAGAGTAATAAATTATTATTATTTTTTTTTCTCATTAGTGAATCTTGCGGAAAGGTAAAATACAGGAACAAAAACTACGAGTTTAGAAAATCAAAAGAAAAAAAAATGTAATAGTTTGAAAAAAATGTAATTAGTAAAAGCGGAAATAACATTCCACTTATACAATTATCTAACTGGTATGATATATGATTGTTTCAAAAGTACTTTGTCTTTTGGGGAGACTACCAAAAAAACGTCTGGCTCAGTGCCATGACAAACAAAGAAAGCTATGTCGACTGGCAATTGGTACTAGTTCTTCTTCTTTTTTCGTAACGTATCAGATTTATAGAATCTAAATTGTATATTGACTTTCTTCTACTTTTCTTGGTGTTCTCACGTTACATTCACGTCGAAACAAATTATATAGAATCTCAAAATTGTATATGATAAGTCTTACATCGAATTATTTTATTTTTGTTCAGGATTTTTTCGGCCAGATTAAGTATCATGAATTTATCAACATGTTGGTTTTTTTATGCTATTATTCAAAAACATTATTCATAGCAATTTTTGTCTGTTTTAGAGTTAAGAAACATAGTATACCCTTATTTTGAAAGCTAATGGTGCACGTTATTTTGAAATATTGGTGCACGTTAAGCTCTCTGTGTTTAAACATTTATTCATGGAAAATATAGTAATCAACAAAAATCGGAGCTGAGAATCGGCTTGTACGAGACAAAACAACTTGGTCAGACGTAGTCAAATTCACTGTAGATTCGAAACTTTTAGTTATATATAAATTTATTGTATGATTTTTTTTTTATTAATAATGCAAATTTTGAAGCGACCGAGGCAAACTAAGTGCTTCCAAATACGTTATATGAATAGTGAAACTTGAACTTGGTTTGATCAATGTTGGACAAGGTTGAGTAGATGGCAAAGTGACTCCAATACACAAAGCTTAAGGCATCAAGAAACTCTGTTCTCGCATACCCTATTAGTAAATCAAGGCGTGGATTGTGTTGTATCATTAGATATTATAAACACCTATTAAGTGAAAAGAGAGTAAATACTTTATCCATAATAGACTAAGATTTGGATGTATCTAAATATAAAGTTGAATGGTGTAAGTAATGATACATCGACAAGAAAATAGAGATATACATACACACCCATGAATAAGAACATCAATTTTAAAATCTTAACCTCATTTAATATTTGAAAGAAAAAAAAGCCACATTCACTTCATTCTTAAGAACTTTATAGATCCAAAAGGACCAAAACTCATTAAGCACATCAAAACATTGCCTAATTAGGGAAGGTGACAGACTAAATAATAGATTAATCATAGGTAGTGATTCAATTTCAATTAATATTGAGATCTGTTGTTTCCCATGAAATTTTACACATTACACAAGGTGAGACAAAAACAAAATAGGTGAATCCTAAGAGACGGATGTTGGCTGAAGCCTCTATATTAAAAAAACTAGTAAAATTGCACGTTATGAGTATTTAGGTGACCTAGCTGGCTAGCCAAACTAATCAAAGTAAATAAGTCTATAAGAAATTTACTTTCTAGCTAGAGCTTATAAATAATAAATTATTATAATCATACGAAAAAGAACAAAGATTGCCTCACCGCTCTCAAGTCTCGGTTGAGTATATATATTGACGACTATTATCTGCCAGTTTTGCAAATAAATCAAACAAACGATAGTTATTATTCACTAAAAAAAACTTGCATGTGATGTGTGATTTGAAAATATATCATGCTATTTGTTGCCATATTGATTTGGTTTAGTTTGACTGAAGAGATCAAATGTGGATAAACTTTTTTTTTGTCATTATCAAATGTGGTGTAATAGGAAAAAGTTAATGAAACTGTTATACATTTTTGTTGGTTCGTTAGACTTGTCTACATATATGAGCGCTACATATTGTCTAGGTCATAGGCATGTATGTGCATAAAACTATAAATATGTAACATTTTGATGGCTTCAATTAAGATCACTAACATTATATTTCAAACAAACATACAGTTTAACTAAGTGTCTAATCGTATACCACCTTTGTAAGTTGGTATTAATTAAAATAGTGCCTTCTTTTCTGCCGCTTGTCTCCAATATATGGACATGTGTGTGTATGTGCACATGTCTTTGAGAGAGATATAAGTCCAGATAGAGTCGAGTCATGTTTTACTTTTATATATTGCCTATATAGATTATTATTTATTCATCAGACGAATTAAAAGAATACATATGGTTGATTGAAACATGTGATATTGCATATGCTATATATATGCAAGCGAATATAAAGTTTTCTTTCTTAAACCTTAACCAATAATTTTTGGCTCATTAATCAAGTTCGGTGTCTCGCTAATATTGTTACCCTTAATCTAATCATCTTAAAATGTGATCATGATCCAAGCAATTGGAGTATATATGTATTCTCTTACAACAGTTGATGAAATATTATTTTATTATCAAAAATCAATACAATATAAGATGCAATATATTGATAAGTTATTAAATTATTAAATTGAATGCACAATGATGGTCAAGAAGCTGGAATAGCTCAGTTGGTTAGAGCGTGTGGCTGTTAACCACAAGGTCGGAGGTTCGACCCCTCCTTCTAGCGCTAATTTAGTTTTTTTTTTAATATCTTGAACTAGGAGGGCAAATTCGTCATTTAGGCAAGCAACACGAACCATCCAATTTCATCTCTCTCTCCCACACTCTCTCCTCCTTGACACAACGACTTCCTGCCTCCGGTGTATCCCTCGCCGTCAAGGTGACGATATCTTCGACGAAAGTCAAGGAACAACTCTTCTGCGATAAAGCATACGAATCTTCTTGTTCTTATCATCAGTCCTGAAGAAGATTCATGGGTTTCCTTGTAGCCGCCATGAATCTTTCTCCTACCTTGATGCATCATCAGCTAGTGAAATCGAAGCATGGATGTAAAAGTATCATTTTTTTTTTTTGCTCATTATTTTCTATGAACTGAAGTATTTTTGGGTTCAAGGTGAATCAATCAAATCTCTTGAATTAATCAATTGGAATGATTTCAAGTTCTCTAAGATTACGAATTTTGGGTTAGTGTATGTATGGCTCTGTGTTATTAACTGTTGCAATAAAACAGGTGAAAAGCTTCAAGAGAGACCAACTCTGTTTGCTCGTCGTGGATTCTTGAGCTGTGTTGGTGCTTCGTTTCTGGCCACACTTGAGTTATCGGGATTACAAGCTCAGGCAGAGGAAAAGGATGAAGGAGAAGGAGTTGTTGGGGCCTTCAAGTCTTTGTTTGATCCTAACGAGAGAACAAAATCTGGCAAAGAGCTACCAAAAGCTTACTTGAAATCTGCAAGAGAGGTAGTGAAAACGATGAGGGAGTCATTGAAAGAAAACCCAAAAGACAATGCAAAGTTTAGGAGAAGTGCTGATGCTGCCAAGGAATCGATTCGTGATTATTTGAGCAATTGGAGAGGACAGAAGAGCGTAGCTGGAGAAGTACATCGCTTCCTTTTTTGTTTTTTTTTTTTGTTTGACAGGTTTGATGAATGAATGTTGATTGAACCAATTGAGATATGTTTCAGGAATCTTACGCGGAGCTGGAGAAAGTAATCAGGGCTTTGGCCACATTTTACTCAAAGGCAGGTCCTTCTGCACCTCTTCCTGATGAGGTTAAGGCTGAGATCTTGGATGATCTTAATAGGGCTCAAGAGTTTTTGTGACAGCATTCGAATGTGGAACTTGTTTCAATTTTTAGCCTCCAAGTTCGATATCCGACTGTCTCTGGCAACATATTTTGATCCTGCAGTGTAAACATTTTTGTATGTATTCTCAATGATGTATGTTTGAAAGCAACAGCTGATATGAAAGAACTCTGATATGCTGAAACTGAAATGGCAAAAATGACTATTGGCACTTTTTTTTATATAATACAATGTTGTGAATCCCTCCACTGATTCTCGGTTAACACTTAACAAGAATAAATACAAGTAGAGACAACAACACCACACTAATCAAGTTGAATACCCGGGCCTTAAAGATATATAACAATTCCACTGGTTATATAACATAATGTGTAAAATTTTCTTCTTGATTGAAAAAAGAATCTTATCGATACAATATTTTGTTTCACATAGTCACAGATGTCTTCTAATTAACTAAAATTAATTCAAAAAAAAATATCATAAAAACAAGGGGTATTTTAAATATGTTTTATTGGATTTATGTCTAATAGTTTGGAATAAATTTATCAATATAACTAAATTTCAATTTCAAAATATATCAGAAAAAAATATATATTAACAAAGACCCATAGGCGAGAGTGTTTGGGCAGAAGACGCAAATAATAATTTATTTTCTGTGTCTATCTCCGAATTCATGGCATCCTTATGTACGACAACATAGTCACCTGAAGCTGCAGCGGCTATGACGTTTTCTTGAGGGAGCAGTGGTTTCTGTAACATGTCTATTCCAGGGAACACCAATGTGTTGAGGGACCTCATCTCTTTCCTTACTGAATCATCAAGAGGACTGAATCCAAAATTACCAGTCCACGCATGCAAGAAGTCTGGAATTGCAGGGATTACCAATTTCTCAACCTTGAGGGAACGCATGGCCTTCATAAAAACAAAACAAATCACAAGTTAAAAAACTTGGAACCACCTTTCGGCATATGGTTCCCCACAAACAATGATTATATAGTTTAACTAGCTTTACCGATTCAATTGCATCAAAAAGCCGACGACACATTCCTTGACGCCTATATATATGCCTCGTTCCGATAAATGGCATCTCCGCCAGTTGCATTCCATGGAACCTATCAAGGCAACAAAATATTAAACCTTGGAAGGCCCTCGAACACAACGTCGATGGAACAACTAGTACTTAAAACGCAAGCACTCATTACGCCCACATTTCTAAGCAACTGAAAAATCTAAAGCTGATGAATAGCATTTCTTAATCACAGCTGGTTAAATGGCCTGCTTGTTTTTATCAGTAACCAATGTGAGCAGAAAGAAGATAAACAAGTTGAGAACCAGATGACTCACAGTTGTAGCAAAGAGGGTGACAAACGAATCAGTACAAATAAACGACTTTTATGTAGCTAAAAAAACTATTAAGGCGAAAGGAAAATGCAAAAGTTCCAAATGTGTCCCATGACTCCACATTAGTGACAATCAATTTCCAATGAATTCCAGACAACGTTAGATAAGTTTGATGATATAATACTCGGCGGACAATACCTGAGAGATGCCGCGGATATAATTTCATCTCCTCTCTCTAGGATAGCAGTGTAGAAGCCAGTGTAATTTATCCGGTTGAAATTGGATCTGCACAGAGAAGGCAGTCAACATTTGGAATCAAGCATAGACAGCAACGAGCAACCATGTTTATAAGCGGTTAAATTTCCACGCACGTGTAGCTCAGAAAAAAAGTTGCAAATATACATATATAACCCCATATTCTTTGTACTCAAAAATCAAACTACTATCAACAGCTAAGTGTCAAACTTGTTAAGACACAAACACTAGCCTTTGCTTCAGTATACCAACAATATCTTGTTGACAATTTTATGTCTACTACAGCTGACATGTTAATCTATCAGATCCTACTAGATACCAAGCTTATATATAAATTCCATATCAAAAGGAGTTGAAGACATCATAATTATTCAGCATAAGTAATAAATGACAGACTAAACACAAAACTTACCCGCAATTGTAAAGCACATTGCGAATTAGATTTATCCCACTTCTTCTGTCAATTATGGGCAAAAAACATTCATCCATGATAGACAGACCGACGGCTAGCTTTGAATTATTTTCAATCCTTTGTGCCGACAACTGAGCGTTTGAATTTGAATCAGTATCCACCCTATGTATAAGAGACCATGAGTAGCCGCCTTCGATTTCATTTTTGACACCAAGATACTTCTGTAACTTTTTGAAGAGCTGTAGAACAATGAAAGCTAAATTTAACGATATGGCTATAAGAAAGAGACTAATAAAGACCAAAGACTCGCATTGACATTAAATATTACTGAAGCCAATCAGCATTTGCCCATCGTATAAATACAGAAATTCTCTCTCTCAGGAAATTGATGATATAAAAAGGAACACCAGGAGAATTTAACCTTTGCTGATGATATTACATATATGAGAGTTTCGAATGATGCACAATCGTAACAGACAATGAGGATTTTGTTGACCAATAAAAAAACAAAAAATGAGGTTTTAAGAAAAATAACCACAAAATACTTTTATTACGCATGAAGCTAATAGATTGTGACCTTGTGCTTTGACATATATATGTTCATAATTGCTCTCTATCAATAAGAAGAAAACAGACTAAACATTAAGACAACAAAACTGCTGAGGAGAGTAAAGACGTCAATATACCTCTACACACTTGGGCCCACAAAACAAAGAAGCTGAACCAAAAGATTGAACACTCTGAGCTTCCAGCTTACTCATGCATGATTGGTGATCTACAAAAACGATTATAAAACTTAACTGAGAACACCATTGTTCATCAAACGGATAATCAAGCTCAATGAAAGAAAATCGCACATCTTCTCTCACACATGTTGCATGAAAGTAATGATAACTGATTTTCTTCCTCGCCACTAGAATCCACGGCAGCATCACAAAACTTGCATGTGCAATTTGGACAGTGCCAATCACCCAGAGGAAGCACCTACAATCAAAGCATGATACAAGTACGTGAATACACACAAGAAACCCAAGAACATAGAAAGCTGAATTCCAAATCCAAAAAATGGAAAGAAATATTAAGGTCTAAACAGGTAAGACTTCGCGGCAATTCATACCTCCATACCTAGGCAGGTTTGATGGTATGTTGATGGGCAACCATCACAGCAAATCAAATCTCCACCATCGCCACAAATACCACAGGTATCATCATTTGGATCATCACCATCAGTGTCCACGTGATGGAAACCAAGATTCTCAGCATCTTTTTGCATGTTCCACGCTCTGATTTGGCAATGAAGAAGAGAGCTGCCAGATTCCAAGTAAATATTTTGGAAAGGCTGACATGACTTGCTCCCAGCATGGATCTCAAACCTGGAAAGTGTGAGGATTTTACTGCAGCAAACACAATGAATCCCCGCTCTTGTTATCCATCCCTCCAGCATCACCTTTGTACATTGATGGTTCATGTATTGCACTTTTTCTCTTGGTTGGACAACTCCACATTCAATCAACCAAGAGAGCAATGTCCTTTTTCCAGAGTATGGATTGAACCCGTCGATCGCTGGGTTCTTTTTATCCTCAGAACTACGCACCTTCAAAGTACATCTTACAATTTTTTTGCTTTTTCTTCCATGTAAGTAATGTGAATCTGACCCAGAGGATGGCCTTGCATCATTGTAGTACGGCAATCTTTTACTTTTCGAGTGTAATTCATCTCGCGCTCTTTTTTTCGATTTCCCAGTCAGCTTTACGAATGAACCCATCCTCTCTTCACGGGTATCACTGTCCACTCCTTCATCTCCATTACTTTCCAATTCATCCTCGCTACAACTGGAATCCTTTTTCCATTTCTTGAACATCTCAGCCCGTGTCTTCTTCACCTTCCTTGCTAAATTATTCACAATATCCTCTGATACTAAGGCAACTGCAGCAGAATCCTTCCTAGAAATAGCATCAATTTCTTCGTCCTTTAACTGCTTCAGAAGTGCATCATACGCTTTTATTATTGACCAATATGCTGTTCCTGAGGGGTTTACATATACAGCATCCAGGTAACTTTGATTCCTCCTAGGTCTATAGTCTATCGTCCATCCTGCATCAGTAAGCATTCCCTTAATTCGCTCACGTAATCTTTGCTTCTCTGTTCCACCACCACGCCGTCCTCTTCTTTCTTCCCTCACATCAGGTTTCATCGGTTCAGAACAGGTTGGTTTCGATTTGATATTGATTTCCTTCTTGGATTTCTGGCATACCGGTCTCCTCCTTTTCGATTTCCTCGACACGTCGCTCTCTTCTGACTCTGAATCAATGTCTATATTATTTGATTTCTTAAAGTTTGATTTGGTATTGTTTACCTTCACCTTCAGAACACCGTTTCTCCCTTGCACCCTTATTGGTTCATCAGAATCAGATTCACTAATCAACTTCTCCTGTGAACTCATACTACTTGCGCCATTTACGCACGGTTTTTTTCTCCTAACAAATACACCATCCCTGCCTGATCCAGACCCTTCCCTAACAACTCTTCTGGGTGCAAAAGAGCTTCTTCCGCTAACACCAACACTACCATTATCAAAACGTTTCCTCATCAAATTTGGACTATCAAACCCATCGTATTCGTCAAACTCATAAACATCTAACTTGTTCATCTTCAACAAACTGCCTGATGCCTCTTTGTTCTTCCTCACAAACCCATTTCCACCATGCTCAGCCCCATCCTTCTTCCGAGCAAAGCTCTCTTTCGAGCTACCTTTAGATCCAAGGGTTTTGCGGTCAACGCTTTTAGGTGGAGGTTTCATAAACTCATCACTTGATTCAGAATCACTAACAACTACTTTGGATCTCTTCTTCTGAAAATTCCGCCTCGTTCCACTAGAAGATACAGTCCAGCCAAGCCCATCGCTCTTTTCCTTTGATCTCAAGCAACTCGAAGAGCTCCGGGGAGTCTTCGCAACAATCCGTGACCGCTCACCCGACCCACCACCCCGTTCCATAAACGATCACTACGCAAATCCGAAAGTAAGCACCTTTAACTCTAATCCCGTTTACAAATCTGATACCAAATCAATAAAAATAACCTGAATCGATAAAACGGATACTCGATAAACATCAATTAGCACCCCAAATCACCGGATCCGGGGTGAGAAAAGATTAAGTCCCGATCCTATCCAAAAAACAGGAGAAATGAATGTATCGGTGAAAGATGCTTAAGAATCGAACGCAGCGAGCTTGTTAGCTTCGAGATTCCACTGTCGCCGGTTTCCTCTGCCGCCGACAATGTAACTCCGCCGCTAGAGAGAGGAAGGAGAGGGGGCGCAACGGAGCGGTGCAAAAGATTAGGAAACGAAAAGGAAAATTTATTTTCCATACGGATATATATTTATAGGTATCCACGCTTTATCGAAAATGAATCCTATAGTTTTGTGATTTGATCAATTAGCCCCCTCTAGTGAGAAATCGAACTCAATACAAAAGGGAACTGTTTCGAATTTCGACTCTTGCCTCGGAAAGAGGTAAGCCATTTGTCGGAAAATTTTGACAAAACAAAAATTAGGTTCATGACCTAATATACAACCAAAGCCCAAAAGTAATTAAAAAAAAAACTATGGGCTTTATAGTTTCATTAATATCTATCATGTGTTCAGATTGGTCGGCAAAAATATAAAAAAAAACTCTGATGTGTTCATTTCGTTAATATAACGACAATTTCGGTACAACTTCTGATGACTACCTTAAATTTGTTAAATTTTCATTCAAACCAAAAAAATTGTTTTCGACCTTTTGGTTGTACATTATTTCCAATTTTACCAGGTCATAAACCGTACTCTTAAATTTAATGCGCAAAAATGTTCAAATGTATGATGAAGTAAAAATAAAAATCCTCATGAGTTTTTTCATGTAAAGCAAAGCAAAAAGGAGAAAGGTCTATCACTTGATTAAATCTCTAAGATATTGTTTCATCAATTAAAGAGATATAAAAATGTGAAATGATGAAACAGTTCGAATGGTTATCATTTATCAAACGCCACTAACTCAGTGAAATTATCATTGTTTCTTGTCACTGCCCGATTTCAAAATTTGAAATTAGCGAGTAGAACAAAAAGGAGAAAACGAAATCGAGTTTTAAGGAGGTTTGGTAACAAAGAAAGAAATGTTTAGTAAGAGAAGAAGAGGAACTATGAGACTTTGGGGGGCTCACGTGAGTTGTTGTTGACATATTGCGTCAGAGCAACAAAATTATAGTATTTCCAAAAGTCGCTAAGTCAATTATTACTGTAATAATAATGTCACCACTGTTTCTTATCTATATTGTCATTTTCTTCTCAGAAAATCAGAATTCAGGAATATTTGTCGGTCTTCGTTACGAAAACACAACTAATTAAGTTTTGATTTATGTTTCCTTACTTACCATCAGAAAATCATTGAGTGAAGTTTATTTTCTTAAGTAATCATCGAGTGAATTAGACAACGAATAATCGGAGATATATGGTTTGTATACTGATGAAAGCGAGGGCTAAAGAATAATAATAAAAAAAAAAAACTGACGATCAAAAGGGTCAACTAAGCATGTAAATTAATTTGAATTAAAGGTTACTAACTTACTATGGTCATTTAAAGATATAACCAATCTTAATGTTTACTTAAATACAATGAGTGTGTTATAAATGAACAAATAAACATAATCATAGTGACTTTCATGCGATTAATGATGAAAAGTTTGAACGTAACTCAAAGTCGTCTCATTGTATATTGATAACAAGTTACCGACCCATTTTGTATTTAATACTAATTCTTTCTTCCAAAAATATAGGCACATTAGTCTCAAACGGAATAGACATGGAAACTAACAGGATCACTCACGATAAAAAAGTTAGTTTTTATTAGAATTAAGTAAATTGCTTTTATTGTCATTAAACAGAGAGTTTGATGTATATGTGTACTAATAATCACATTCAACTATTTGTTCACGGGCTTCTTCTTCATCTTCATTTCTTACAGCTTTTCAACTCTGTATGCCCCTGTTTTCTTATTAGCTTTTTCAAAATGAAGTTAGTAAAGTTTTGATCAAAAGTACGACTTTTATTTCTTTTTTAAAAGAAAAATATGTCATATATGTTTTTGAAAACACGGGATAATATTGGTTAAAAATATATTTTTGTTTATTAATTGAAAAAAAAACAATTACATCTTCCAATAAATGTTGCGGGTGTGACCAAATTGACATTTGATTATTTGAGACAGTTGAGTTGGATGATCTCAAATTATACTAGTTATCAAATTAATATAAATATTTTATACTTTCTATATCATCATTTTTAATACGCTTTTAAATTTCAGAGACGATAAAATCAATCAAAATATATATTGATGTGAATTCTCATGGCCGATATGAATAGAATAATTATTTAAAAAACGAAAAAAATACAAGGCCACTACCTTCTCCTTAAACTCTTGAAGGTACACCTTTATTGATACGAATATTTGATTTGCTGCTGCTGGCTGTCGAAGACAGAGCCTTTTGAGATGTCGTTTACACTTCCTGCTAATGAACCTTTGTATTCTTATCAAATATCACCAAACTTTAATCTTTTTAATTTGGAACGTTGTAGAATTATACTCTATTTTAATTATTAATTCAGTGTACAAACTGTCCGTGCCGTGCTAGAACAGTTTCACAAACATAATTCATTTGCTTAAATGTCTACTGATCTCTAATTCCCATTTTTATACATTATCAAAACAGAGTGATGATAACAAGATCAAATAAGCTTGACCGTTTGATTAGAGCTATCAGCTATAGAAGTTGAAATTTTAAGCTATTCCTTCTTTATTAAAACAGAATTCAGAAAACAAGCTATGATGTGTCGAGTTTAGAATAAGTGAAGATTTTGTTTTTCTCGCTTAATAAGATTATAGCATGTACAAAATAAAATCAATAGTACTTCATTACAAGCCATTGTAGAATCAACGTGAATGTAAGTGGGTTTTTTTGGTTGCTACATGGATGTCACACACATGAGTTAATCTTTATATATTTGAAAACCGAGACCAGTCAACCGCTAGATTACTGAAGCGTCGAGTTACTCGAGTATATAAGTTAACATAATTTATTTGTTATTCGATACCGGTAGCTCAACTGGTGTACTAGCAACCAAAACAAACTAGCGATCAATTTTGTCCATAACGTTAAGAAACAATATTTATGTCTCACCAGTCGATAAACATGTGACTTTAATTAGTAATAATATCATATCAATTGCCGAATAGCACTGATTTTTTTTCTTTATTATCCATTACTAACTCTCTAGTAAAATGGAATGGGCAAAACAAGTTAGGTTTTCGTTATTAAAAGAGGAAACACGGTTGCGAACTGGCCGATCTTTTTGTGGCAGCAGGAATAATAGGTGAAAAGCAAAGAAAAATCATTCGGTTACAAATGACATAGAGCTTAAAATGTTATCTACAATAAGAGATTATGCCAATTTTATCAATCCTTTTTATATAAAAAGTTATTCCAAATACCGTCTATAAACCATCCTTACTGATGCTCAATTTCCACCTGTTTGGAACAATATTTTAAAATGCTTGCCTCCTACTTATTGGAACAGTTTTTCAAAACAAAAACTAAAAAGAATCACTCTCTCAATTTCGATAATATTTTTTTTTTTGTTTCAAACAAAATGCGACCGTATGTAGCCAATTGACACTTTAAAAATTATTCAATCTAATTAGAAACAACTTTTTACTATCTAATTTCACTTAAAATATATTATATCAATAACGGATATGATAAATGTTTTAATAACCTTCTTAGGTGTGAAATATCATAATTCATAACCCTATTACTTACTGGAGTTTTGCACATTACTTCAAAGGAGTATAACTGTAGTAAAATTTAATTAGTCCGATGTTTGCCTTTTGTTTTTTTTTTCTTTGTCGTTGTTTGTTGTTTCTTTAGAGAGGTTAAAGTGGTGGCATTTAATTTCTTTAAATGTCAAGTGTAATCTTAAATATGCGTATTTTTTTACTTAATAAACTAAAAATTAAGTAGTAAAAGTCAAGTGTAATCTTAAATATGCGTATTTACTACACCGGGGAGGCGGGGACAAAAGAGCTGGGAATTAAATCCGATTCATAGCACGAGAGATACCTGCCCAATCAACCTATTTATTAACCGTTTCATGTTTCCTATATATATAGGTGTTTAACAGTGTATCAGATATCAAAGGGATAAAAAAAAAGATATTTGTAGATTTCTTCCCCTTTCTAGTTTTAGTTTTTACCATCTTCATCTAAACAATGATGTTATATATTTTGATGCAAGACGATATTCATCAGAATTAGCGTGTATTTGAAACGACGTTCCCTTAAATATTGATGTAAGATGCAATTTTATTATGTTACACTTAACGACATAACACAACTGTTATGGAGTAATTGGAATTGCTCGGATTCGACATATTTGTTTAAAACCTAACAAGAAATATGTTTGTTGTTTTGTCAAAAAAAAAAAAACGTTTGTTGTAGACTTGTAGTCTTGTAGTATATAAGAAATGAATAATATGTTTGTTGCAGACTTATAGTAGACGTAAAAAAAAAAGAAAAGAATACATACATGTTTCTTGTACGAATAATAAGATTCATAAATTTCAAGCGGAAAAAGATAGATTGATGTGATCAATCTTATTGCTTTTACAAACTATTGAAAGTTCAACGAGTTTTAAGTAAAGACGAATCCTTGTAATAATGCCTGTTCCAACGGGCAGCTGTTAAAAACTCTTGACGCCGTTTGACCTCATTTTTCTTCTTCTTCCCTACTTTTTTAAAAATATTTTCTTTCTCATTCCTAGGTTTATTCATGTTCTTCCTCTTACAAGGATAAAATTAATAATATTAAATCAGTAATATTATTTTAAGAATTCACTTTTTTTTTCCTGTTGACAAACAATCTTTTTACTAGTTTAAGTAATCTAGCAATAAAATATTCAAGACGTGACCTTGACCGAGTAGTGTTAACGGCGTCAGCTCCCGTTATCTCATTCCCAAAATATATACAAGGGAATCTCTTTCTCTCTCTCACCATTCAATCACTTGCATTTTTTTCAAAATCTCCTTTTTCCCACTCTCTCTCTCTCTCTATCTCTCGCTTGAAGAACAAGCTTGGAATATTTGTTGCAACGGGCTAATAATCAATATCTTTCGCTAATAAAGAAGAAAAATAGAGATATCTTTGGGATTGATATCTCGAAATGGGAAAGAAAGAGCAGAAGGATCATTCGACAGTAGAGAGCAACGACAAAGTCGAAGCTGTTCTTCATCTCCTTCGTAAACATTCTCCTCTCACTCTTAAACAGGTTTGTTTACTAACTAATTATCTCACTGAACTTTCCATTAATCTAATAGATTTTATTTTTTTGATATTAAAGTTTTGATTTTAATTTGTTATTGTCGGGTTAATATATTGCAGGAGAAGTTCTGTAACAGAGCTTGTGTCGGTAGATTCTTGAGGACTAAAGGAGACAATGTGAAGAAAGCAGCTAAACAGTTAAGGTCTTGCCTTTCATGGAGATCTTCTCTTGGCATCGGTATAATCTCTCTCTTAAATTTTACATGTATCTGTATACATGTTTTAGATGTATATATATATATATGTATATGGATGCACGTATATTTGCAGCTTTATATCTATATATATATTCCTTGTATTTTTGTTCTTTACACGATATTCTTGTGTGCTAATATACACGTATTTTTTTATTCGTGTACGAACACGCGTATCGTACGTTACATTTTAAGCTTTATTCGATAAACGGACTAAAGTTTTAAAATAATCAAACGAAAGGATGATAGACTGGTTAGTGGTTATAGTTTTGATATTTGTATTTCTTTTGTGTAATTACAAAACAGACGTTTGTTTTTTCTTTGAAAGAAATTAGAAAGCAGACGTTTCGTTGCTTTTCTCGGGTTTTGATGTGTCCCATGTTTGAACATCGAGCGTTAAAGTGAATATCCACTCATTATGACACCCACTTATTTTTAACCTCTTCTATTTAATTTTTTCAAGATTCTGTTTTGCCTTTTTCTTTTTAAAATTATCATATATTATTATCTTATAATAATTACAGATAGCTTGATCGCCGATGAGTTCACGGCGGAGCTTGCTGAAGGTCTTGCTTACGTTGCTGGTCTTGACGACGAGTGTAGACCCGTTTTGGTAACTTAATGTTTCTCCCCTTTTTTTCTTCTTTCGATAAATTTCTTTATACAAACAAAAAACATATACATATTAATACTTTGTTTTCTCTGAAGGTTTTCCGCATTAAACAAGATTATCAGAAGTTACATACGCAGAAACAGTAAGTATAAATGACCCATACATAATATGATATTAAAACATATGAAGCAAATACAAAAACTTAATTTATAATTTCTTAAAATTTAAATAGGTTGATTCGTTTGGTGGTATTTACATTGGAGGTGGCAATCTCAACTATGTCAAGGAACGTCGAAGAGTTTGTCATCCTTTTCGATGCTAGTAAGTTCTGATGATCTTTTGCTATAGAAACTCCATTATCATTTTTTTATTAATATGGAAAAAAGGTTTTTTCAAAAGTGAAAATTTTCAAAATATAGGCAACTGTTGTTTATTTTGTCTTATTAACCTCAATGGAAATATTGTCACGGTGAGTGAAAACAAAACATAAAATGTCTATTTTACCAAAAGGGAGTTTGGTAAAAATAGGGGACCGGAATATGTCGGAACTCCGGCAGGAAAGTGGGAGAGATAACGATCTCTAAAAGTCCGTAGTGTCCCTGTTGAGTCACGGTCACACACTCTCAATTATTAAGGGTATTATTGGCATTTACTTATGTCAAGCTTCTACAGCAGTTGCAGTACTTCTCAACTCTGATAGTACCCCTTTAGCTTTTCATTAAATGTTCCTCTTTTGATCCTCTGCAACTCCTCAGTACAAATTCCTTTTCTTAATTTCATTTCGTCGTTTTTTTGTTCTCTTATTAATAGTAGCGATTTTTTTTATACGCTTGTTTTTCACATTTACGGTCAAGTGGTATTCACCTAAATTATTAGTCTTTATAACGACGAATTCAGTTATTTATTTTGTCCACCCGTAAATTAAATGATATGCAAATATTAATATCTCCCACGTTTTTGAAATCGCAGGCTTCTTCAAATCAGCATCAGCTTTCGTGAACATACTCGTGACTACACTCAAAATAGTTGCAGAGTATTATCCTTGTCGCCTTTTCAAAACATTCGTCATCGACCCTCCTTCTCTTTTCTCGTACCTTTGGAAGGTAATTAATTTGCCATATATTTCTTTTGGTGTAAGCATAATGCGATGGATTTTAATATAGTTGCAGATAATTTTATACAAATGTACATAATGCGATGAATTTTTAAACTCACAATATTTTTTTATAAATGATAGACAATTTGAATTTACTTATGCTCAAGTCAAAGTGTTAGTTCACCTATCTAAAGGTAGTATAACTCAAGACTTTTTGAGTTCAAGTCAGAAATACTAATCCTCTACGCTCACGTGTAGGGTGTTCGTGCATTCGTGGATCTATCAACGGCCACGATGATTGTATCGATGCTAGATTTCCAAGACTCGTTTGACTACGACGACTTCTCTTCTGCATACCCATCACGAGTCTCCTCCCTCCGATTCGACACGTCATCGATAAAATCAGCGGACAAGATCGGCTCTTGCGCATCCTCTAGGTTCGCCTTCACCGTATCCCGCGACGGTCTCGATACGGTCAAACCATGGTGCCTCACGCTGACCGACACGTCATCATCCAAACTAGGACCCACTGGCGCGTACATCTCACCGCTAAACGCGCGTTCTTTCTCCTTCGCGTCGCCGGCGGCTAGAAGCGAGCCGTTTGGTGGGCCCAGGAGGAGCTTTTTCGCTTCCACGCCGATGCCAGCTAGGACGACAGACCGTCACTCTATCGGTACCCTCCGTGACCCGCGGATACCCCGCCCGTCTTTCTTCCAATCGCCGGCGATTTTCTTCCGGCGAGAGTCACACGTCAGCAAAAGTGAGAAACCGCGAGATTCGTTTGTTCCTTTCCTCAAGTTCTATCGTAGACCGTACGATGAGATGACTTATAGGTCAAAGATGCGGCCCCCACTCGGTGGTCTCGTCTCTATTGTTTCTTCCCAGATTAGACGCCGCCACGTGTCTTTATCACAACGGTTCTAACTTATGAAAATCATCACCTCTTGAAGTTGAAGTAGTATATAACTTTTGTCATTTTGTCATGAAAGTTTTCCATTGTTGTTTGTTATTTCTATCATCACAGTTCGTCAGATGTATTTCTAATAATTTTGATCAATTGTTTATTTATTCAGCATTTTCTATTGGTTTGATTTCAAATGTGTAATGTGTTCCGCGATTTGATTAAGTAGTATACTTTGAAATTTGAATGATTTGTATCAAGTTAACTAGTTGAACTTTAACACCTTTAGTAGCTTTTTAATAGATGATAATTTAATTAATAATTACCATGGGCACATTTCGGGATAAGCATGCAAAAAAAAAAAGTCTTCGGGTTGGATAAATCTTTCTTTAAAAAAGTGGGGAAGAAAGAAGAAGAAAAGACAACGTGGTCGTGACGGAGAATGGGTCATCGGGAAAATTCAAACGAGAACATGCGATGTTGCTGTTTTTTCTTTATTTGTTAGAGGATTCATACAAGTACCTACATGTGACCCCATTATTTCCTAATCATAAAAATCAAAAAAAAAAAGCAAACCGTTGACAAAACAATTGATGACGATTGGGAAAATTAAAACACTTCTTATAGTAGTAAAAAAAAGGAAAAGAAAGTGTAAACAGTTAAAGTTGTTTCTTTTGTTTTAGCTAACAGACAAAGATATCTTTGAAGTTTTAAAATGCATTCACTCACCTCACCTACTTTAGTTATTTAGTCAGAGTTAATTCCAATGGAGGAGGACCTCGTAAAAAACTTTGAGCTATGAAAAAAAAGAAGCTTTGAGTACGTAATTTGTAGATACATACTTTTTTGTAGATATATACTTAAAAGATTTCTTTTTCTTTGTCAAAACAGTTTAAGTTTAACACAAAAGAAAAGACATACATAAGCCATGAGAATTATGGGTTTGACATTACCTTACTCAGCGAGTGTCAACAACATTTGTTAGGAGTATGTGTCAACTTAGTAAATATATAATGTTATAATTGATTGAAAAGGTCAAGGTGGACTTTCTTTTGTTTTATAGCGGTTGTGTGTATATGCATAGTCTTGCGTTAGAATATAAGGTTTATTGTTGTAAGCAAAATTATATTATTAATCTTAGTAAGAAATATTTTATATATGCATAGAGAAATGAGTTAATATGTCTTGGAGCAATTGTCGCCATTGCATCAAGGTTTATACAAAATCACATTTGTGAAGTGAGATGACGTAACTTGGGTTAGGCTTTTTCTATTTGGATTTACGTCTATAAATTTTATCCAAATATACTTTTATTTTGTCGATAAGGCCAATTAATTGGCCCTTTCTTGCATAATTTTCGGGGTAATTTTCTTTTTGTTTAACTGTTGATATCCGTGTCTTCTTCGCATGGGAAAAATAATTTAAAGACAGATGATCAGATTTTTTTGGTTACCCTCTCGACTTTTATTCTTTGTCGGTTTCTGCAGTAATGAGTTCTCATTTGTCCCTTTCGTTTGTTACTTTTTGTAGTAAAATTCGTCTTTTAAACGAAACTATAATTAAGTGAAGTTCTTAGCCAAAATTTTAAAAACTTAAGTAAATTTCTTAGCCATTATACAGGATTTTAGCTTTCGGACGAACCCTTTTTTTGGGTCGACATCACTACTATGTCATTGGTTAAATGTTGATTAACTTTATTTGTCTATGAGACAGAAGTGAGAATAATCTGCATCTGAAAATAAATGTCCAATGCTGGATCTTGCATCATCTAGAAACTTGGAATCCAAGTAATTTAAGGAACATTAAATTGCGACTTTATTAAGACCCTAGTTTCTTCTCGATTTAACAAGCTCATGGTCTTGGCAAATTCGAAAAAAATGAACTCTTTTGGATGCATCTTAATCTTCGTGTTGTTAGTTAATTTTATTTATTGACAACCAAAAAATCTTAAATTTAAGAGACTGTGAACTACACTAATCTTTATCTCCTACCTTAAGCGAGATTGTTAATAATTTTTTTGTGTGTATAAAATAATCCCAGTTCTGTTACTTTTACGTACGGTATTAATTACAATTGTTAAAAAAAAGTGAATTCATCATGATAACATCTAAAACCACCGTTAGATTCAGCTATAATCCATTGATAACTATTTGTACGTGGACCATACCGTATACGGTATATCGGTATATTCCATATCTGATCACTGATCAGAGTCAACTATATAACATACACCAAAATAAAAGTCAACAGATCAACCGTTCCAAATCTATGGGTACGTTTGGTTCATTTGTCTTATCCACGATCCATAAGGGTGATTCGATAACTTAGTAAGGAGTTTTTTTTAATGTAGAGGTTATAAAAACGAAAACGATTGCGTGACGTGAGAGCAGTATGGAAAAACTAACTATGGAAAAACTTGTGTAGAAAACTAGAATTTGTCTTAATTCCATATCCTTACTCTAGTTAGAACTTCCTTTCAACTTTCATTTTTTTTTCTACGTTTTTCTTTCTATCTGGACACATTTGTCTTGTTCTCAGATAAGAAGAAACATATGAACCACAATCATATGGAACTATGAAAAAAAAAAAACCAAAGTTAGAAAAGATAAATAAATTTCTTAACTACTTAGATCTCTTTGAGCTCAGCGACGACTTCTTGGTCAAGGCATCTAGTTCTTCTTCTTGCTGCTTTTTGAGGTATCTCTGTGCAGTTGCAGTCACAATCTGGCCGAAGAAATTCAAAAGCATCAGCCACACGACCCCATTCCACACCGATGCAAAAGAAAGATCCCATTTCTTGACCTGAATCAACAAAACAGTCATCCAAAAACCTCAAAATGCAGAACAATGCTAAAAGGTAATGGCCTAAGGAAAGAGATGAAAAAGTATGTTACATTGATATCAGAAGTTACTGGAGGCGAAGCAACCAAGTACTTGTCTTTCATTAAGCGGAGTTTTGCTGTGAGCTCAGGCAATGCGGAAGCAAAACCAGGCACAAAGCTCAGAATATATATCACCTCATTCTCTAGCCAGTCAAGAAGTTGATTATTACAGACGCATATGATAAAAACTGTCTGCAAAAGAAATAATATTGACTTTGAGATCAACCACTAAGGATGAGAGGGCAGTGACACAAAACAATAGTATTATGGAAACGCTCACACAAACCTGTATATGTGTCTTGATGATTGCTTTTCCAATCAACGTCGCAAGGAAAAACTCCCAAAAGGGTTTCTCGAATTGTCCACACATGATTCCAGCAAGGTCGAATAATGGGTTAGGAACCTGAATATAAGGCAGAATGCAATTTCGATAAGCGCATCATAGGTTTTATGGAATTTAAAAGAGATGCACAAATGTCGCTGTAAGCCTTGAAATGTTCAGAAGGCGCATCTAAAACGTACCGAAGCAAGAATCAGAATTGTGAAGAAGTTGAGGTATTGTGAGTGTGATAATAACCAGCCTTTGATCTGATCTACGCGTTTAGCAATGAATCCATTATCTTCACCAGAAGATGTTTCCAATTCTTTCATTTTGCCACCGGAAAGACTTGCTGCACAGAGCCAGAGCATTAGCAATTATTACTGTCTCTGTTCGATACAGCTCAAACTCAAGAAGCTCCTAAAACCGGATCCATAATATCTATGTTGACAATAAACTACAAACATCAAGTAAGTTTTGAGTTATCTTTGAGTTTCTTTTTTTTCAGATTGAATTTTTCACCTGCCCTTGAGATGAAGTAAGGAGGGAGTTCTCCTAAAGCTGTTCCTAAACCCCAAAGAATGGCTTCTATTTGAACCTGAGGCAATATGCTGCTAAGAGGAACTCCTGAAGAAAAAACTGGGGAGCCAAACTCGTGGCAAGGTTTATCAAGCCACGAAGGACTTTTCTTCAACTGAATTGTGTCATAAACAGCACTTTTCAGATCAACCCGCCCGCATGTCATTGCTTTTATGGTAAACAAAGCAATATGAGGACCCAAATAAAGAACAAATGTATGCAAACCAGATCCTGAAATCAGCAATCAAAGAGAAAAGAAGATCATGTTAGCATTCACCAAAACATTTCAGCATGTGATAAAAAAAAAACCGGAAATAAGAAACTGATACAGAATTGCCTCGTGAGTGTGAAAGATATTCTTACCAAGACCAATTGATGATGCAACACCTAAAAAAATCCACCACAGTCCAAACCTGACGTAGTCAGACAGTTCTTCAAGGTGCTGCACGTGGAAAGAATTACGAGATATTACCATTTTCTTCATCTAAATAGATAAAACTAAGGAAACTCATGACTTAAAGCTGCACACAGGAACAGTCTGAATCTGTTTACCTTGACATGTGGGCCATCTAAGGTCACAAGAATAGCTGAGAATGCCACAAGAATGGTACTAAAGAGCAAAAGCCAGCCAACATTTGCAAGAAGGTAGGAGGCAGATCTTCTAACATATAGAAAAACAGCAACAACAAAGAATGTAAATGTTTTGAATGGTTGTGAGGTCAATGTCAGTTTCTCTAGATCCTGTTGATGCTTTTGACGCAAACCTGCAAAAAAAAAAAACCCATAGAGCTAATTTAATCGCTAAAGGTTAAAGGAGCTACATATATCGTTTAAGACAAAACACTCAAACTCTATAAATCAAATCAAACACCAATTCACTTGTGTCTAATCATATCAATCGGATAATCAGGCGTATGCATCGATTAAAGACAATGTAGCAATTACAAAAGAAGGGAAAACAACTAAAAGTTTCAAATTTTAAAAGAAGGGCACCTGAGATGGCAGGATTTCTAGAAGAAGCACGTTTTCCAGAACCCATCTTTCTTTCGCATGCTACGAATCAATCAAACCCGAGGACTGATTATGCAACTGAGTCTGGTCTCTGATTCTACGAGATGTATGCGAAAGATAATCAGATGAGGATTGGTGAGAAGATGAACATTGATTTATTATTATTTTTTTTCCGATGGGTTTGGGAATTGGGTCGATCAGTCTCGATCTCGTTGAGAAAAAAAGTACATATCTTTGGCTTCTCCTATGTTAACGGTGTGCGACCAAAATCAGGTTCTCGTTTTGTTGGATGTGACGAAACAATCTGGGACGGGAAAACCGGTAATAGGTACATATCGCCGGTTTAATGGTTATTTGACAAACCGATTTCTAGAAGAGCAATCGAAGACCAAAATAGAGCAAAATTGATGGACTATAACCCACGAATTAGGCAACGCGCACTTGGTGCGAGTGGGATAACACGCTCTGACTTTTTGTTTTATTTTCCATTCGCACGAGAATATCACGTGACCTCTCTCTCTCTCCATCTTTTGTCAAACTCTCTGTTAAAGACAAGTCCAAGAGCGGCCCAAAGATTGGAATCGTGAATTCTGATCAAATTGATCCAGATTTTACGTTCAAAAGCTTAAAACCCTATAATTAATTAATTTTTTGACTTTGCCTTCTTCGAGGTCCAATTTTTTGCAGCTGTCTCTTCTTTCGACTTTCATCCAATTCCAAATGCAGCTCCTTCGACTTCGAGTATGAGCGACGGCCCTTAGCTTAAACCATTGTCGTTTCATGGGGGAGGAAAGAAATTACCATAGTTGAGATCTTCGGAAATTGATCGCTGGAGATTGTACGTTTTCTCTCTTCCTTCTCCTCCTCGGAATATATGGATTTCGTGTGCCTGATGTGCACTTTCTGCCTCACTGAGAAATGGAAGCTCGTTTTTTTTTTGTTTTAAACTAATAATTTTGTTCATTCGTTTGGATTTGGATATTTTCTTGGGTTAAAAAAAAATTAACATGTGTTTTGGATCACAATGCAGAATATCATATCACAGTTCGTCGTGTTTTAGATTGTGTATAATGTGTATCCGGAAGACTAATATTTGCCCTGAAACTTCAAAACATTTCATTTTCACCATTTCGTGGTTTAATTTTGAAGAAATTCATTATTGAGCTAATACGAAGCTTGATAGTGTCTATGATTTATTGGACAATGAAGCAAATTGTAAGCTAGTAGCCCTCTCAAGCTTTATGTGAACTGAACTATATGCCTTATTGAATAGCTTAAACAGTGTGAATTAGTGTATTATACTATTATGTGTGAGTGTGATTCTCTTCTATGTTTTGCATGTTGTTCGTATTCAAGTTTCCGATCTTATATCATGGACTCCATGGACACTGATACTCCTGATCAAAGTAACAGAGATGCACCGGTTCGCCTTCTGCTGAGGCCAGTGAGGCCAATGGAATCTGGTGTAGGTTTACCTTATGCTCCTGAAAATTGGCCTAAGCCCGGAGATATTTGGAGTTGGAAGGTAGGACCGAGAGTAGGCGGTAGAGGCACCTTTAAGGATAGGTACTTATATCCTCCTAAGCATCTCCCGGGTTTAGATACTGAAATGACGCGGAGAGGTAACGCCTTTAGGAGCAGGCTCTCACTTGAACGCTACATTCGTCGAGCCTTCCCTAAAGCAGATGTTCGCAAGTTCTTTGCTTCTTTCACCTGGACTATACCCAGTACAGATGGTCAGGTTCATTCAACTCTACATCTCTACACCTATGTTATATGCTATACTCAGAAGTCAGAATATATACAATTTCCAACAGGACTTTTTCCCCTCCCTTTCTTTATGGATGTTTTTTGGACATCCAGAACTCCTGTTATCTCTTATTGCTTGTATTTTGTTTCTACAATTTTTGAACTATATGAATCACTTTTTAACATTCTGAACGAAAAGCTGTTTTCTTGGCATTGTGATATTCTTTTCTGTTTGATAGGCATGAGTCAGAAGCAGTGTCTAGTGCCAGTGTATAGCTCAGATGAAGATCCAATGCATGAGAACGGTTTTGATAATGTGGTTTGTAAGGCTGGTAATGACAAATGCAGGAGCTTGATGCCACCAAGTGACACCAAACCTTTACCCGCAATGCCTTGTAACATTTGTTGTAGTGAACCTAGTTTCTGCTCTGATTGCTGTTGCATCCTTTGCTGCAAATCAATAAGCTTAGAGCATGAAGGTTATAGCTATGTCAAATGTGAAGCTGTGGTTTCCGAAGGTTATATATGTGGACATGTTGCTCATATTAACTGTGCTCTTCGAGCTTACGTGGCCGGAACCATTGGAGGTAGCATTGGGTTGGATGCTGAATACTACTGCAGGCGATGTGACGCCAGAAAGGACTTAGTTCCACATGTTAGCAGGTTCCTCGAAATATGTCAGACTGTAGAATATCAAGGCGACGTGGAAAAGATCTTGAATCTCGGTATTTGTATCCTGCGAGGCTCACGAAGAGACAATGCTAAGGAACTGCTGAATTGTATCGAATCAACGGTCATCAAGGTACGATGTACTGTGTAAGATGTAGAGTATTTACTGGATTTTCCTGAAACTTAAAAGCCTAATCTTTTGCAGCTTAAATGCGGCACGAGCTTGGAAAATCTTTGGAATGATGATGCACCAACCATATGGTCAGGTAATATCCCTCATCACACGATCTTTTGCTTTGTGATTGTGTGTGGAAGATGATTTAATGTTCATTATACCATGTCATCTTCGTTTTGGCTGTAGATTTCTCTGACATTGGAGAATCTAAAGGCAATGATACATTGCAAAGCCTACAAGACGTGACACCGATCGAGCCCATGCCATTCAATCATGAGGCTGAGATGCACAAACTCGAGGAAGAAATCCGTGACGTTCTAAAGGGGCTGAGAGGGGCTCAGGAATCTGAGTATCAAATTGCAGAAGCCAGACTTTATGCTCAAAAAGAATGTCTCGATGATCTGTATAGGCAACTTGAGAAGGAGAAGTCAGAGCTATCGAGGTGTGGATCAGGTACTGATGCAGATAGCTTGATGACTAATGTGGTGAAGAGACTGGATCAGATTAGAAGAGAAGTCACAAAGCTTAAGGAAATGGAAGAAGTAGCTAAGGGATTTGGCAGGACACCTAGAGGAATTCTTGAGGAGTACTTTCATCTAAACATCGAGGAGTAAAAATCTATTAAGCAAAGCAACAATTACAACTGTACATTCGTTATTACTTGTAACATTTGTCTGCTAAGTTCTTTTGAATTCTTCTTCGTGTATCAGAGTTTTGCCTGACCATTATTCACAATCACCTTGCTTACAGTTCATAGAAAGGTACCATGAAGATCTTAAAAGCTTCAGTAACCATATTCTTACTAAATAATCATTCATAAAATGGGATTCAAAATGACAATTTGGAATTGAATCTTGGAGCAGCTTACAGAAACCCAGAAAAACTCATCGTGATAATCATCGAGTAAACATGCATTATTCTTTCGTCTTGCCTATGCAAGTTCGTACTGAGGAGTATTATTAGTGGAAGCTTCACGGTTTTTAAGCCTTCTTTGTCTTCGAAGAGCTCTTTTCTGTTTGCGAGTTTGCGTTTTGCCTGAAGCCTTCAGATTAAGTGATGCAGCCTTCGCACCAGTTGACGAGCTCTCCGTTGGTTCTGAATCACCAAATACAAAGTCAAGAGCATCTTCTTCTTCCACCATTTCGCCACCCGAATTTCCCTGAAACCAAGATTTTCAATTATATTATTGGAAAACCGGTTCTTATCCAGACAGATGCCACTCATTTGCAGAGGTTTTTTGGAATTAACAACTAAGATACGATAGTACTCACAGAGCTGTTCTGGAGCACTGGTTCGGTCTTTGAAGCATCAGATCCATGTGAAGTGCTTCGACTGCGAGGGTTTGGTAAGCCATTGTAGGTTCTCTGAGGTTTGGCTTCATTTACATCATCATCATAAGAAGAGGCAATTTCTGTGAAAGTGCTTCGTCTACGCCAGTGCAATCGAGGTTTGTCTCCTTGATCACTGTAAATAGCTTCAGGGTAGAAATGCTTGCACATAAGCTGCCATCTCCAATCTTCACCTCTATTGGACCTGATTAAGCTGTAGTTTGGCAAAACGTCAGCAAAGTCAAGAACAGAAGAATCAAGCGCAGATATTGCATTATATAAAAAGATCCATCAAAGGTAAGAATCTGCTTGATGTTAAAGAAGAAATCAATAAGACCACAAG
Source organism: Eutrema salsugineum (assembly GCF_000478725.1). Classification (NCBI taxonomy): domain Eukaryota; kingdom Viridiplantae; phylum Streptophyta; class Magnoliopsida; order Brassicales; family Brassicaceae; genus Eutrema; species Eutrema salsugineum. Next base: position 14,012,701 of record NW_006256612.1, on the reverse strand, counting down.
TCTCGAGATCGGATGCTTACACATTCACAAGCTCTTTCTGCATTCGAGTTGCATCTTGCCTAAGGATATGGTCAAGGCATGAAACTGCAGTTGTAGAGCTTGCCCGATCCCAAGCAAAAGCAAAAGCCGCCATAGCCGCTCCTGCGTGTCGATTTGAAACATTCAAAACAAAGTTGGTAATAAAACATGTAATCAAAGTCGAAAAACAAAGAGAGGTGGAGAAATCGTTATTCATTTCCAAAATACTCACCACCTGTAATAGAAAGCCTCATCATTTTCAACCGTTTCGCCACTGAAAGAAAGCACACAGAGACGCATCAAATCAGAAGAGGAAACGAAAGCTAACTCTTACAGATTTGGGTTAAGACTAAAATTTTCTCCTCATTTGGGAAAGCTAAACTCCACACTAAAGTAAGAAACTTGGTCACCCAATGAATCGATAGTTTACAGAGGAATACGAACCTTGCCAGCCTAAGCCTGCTCCTACACCAGACGCAAAACCAGCAGTCCACAAAAGTTTGAGATGGCACGAGACAATGACACTAGACTCTTCGGGAGTGATCTTCTCCTAAAAACAGGCAGGATAGAGTTAGTTTTCACACAAATTATCAACAATTAAATTCAGAGAATCAAACACATTTTTCAATCTTAGTGCCATTCCACATCTAGAAAAACAAAGAGCCAAATCGAACAAAAACAAGTAGCATCTATCGATTCTCAAACAGTTCATCCTGAAAAACTGATCCAACAGAGAAACAAATCAACTAATTAAACCTGTATCGATTCAGAAACAGTTTGGGAGGGGGAATCTCCGTGAAAAAAGAGTTAGTGCTCGGGATTATCAAGGGTTTAAATGAGAAAAATAGAATACCAGTACCTGCTCGGGTTTTGTCGCGAGGACGTAATAGAGATCATTCAAAGCAGTCAAAGCCATGGTCGCTCCTGAAGAATCAATTCCCAGAAACGAATCGAGAAGCAATTCTCTCTTCCTGAATCCTGATCAAAACTACTTACAATTCTGTACCCTTCTCTCTCTCATTACGTCGTAGATAGACAAGCACGCTCACTCCAGCGATCGCGAAAGTACCGGTACGGATCCGGTCTATTCGGTTTACTATATTGTTTCACGTTCTACCGAAAATTCCCAATTTGCTTGACATATCGAACCAAACTAAAATATTAAAACTGAAATTTATAAAACAAAAAAGTTGCAAAAATCGAATAACTGATATTTCATAAAATTTACATTTGAACCAGACCCAAATACATCGTGTCTCAGTATACAATATTTCTTTGCTGCCTGGGACATCATGTGTCTCAGTAGATTCGCACTTTAGTGAAAACAAACTCAGCCTCTCAGTCATTGAGCTATGGCTGTACTCAAGAATCTATGTGTTGGGATTTAGTTGCACAACTGTTGCATAATGGTGTGTTCTATGTAATATCTTATACTTTTTGAAAACCTTGAGTTTCTAGCTTCGAAAACATATGTCTACTCAGTTCATGTATAAAACTAATTTTCTAATGGGTACAAATTAATTAGAACCATATAAGTGCATCGATCGACATTGGTTTAACGAAACGTCAAACGCTATTAATGAATCCTTAGGACTTGTTCAATACACTTCACAAGTTCCTTCTATATTTGCAACAATTAGTAATATATCAAAACAATTTCATTGAACTGCTACTTCTATTCCATAAAGAGAACTAGTCATCGGGTAAACCAACCCAATGACTGTTAGCTAACAAACTCAACTCCAAAATGTTAATATTGTAGTACAATGGTTTCATGTGAATTGTTTTCTTCTTGATGTTTTTTTTCTTCTAAAAATGTAGAATTAGTTTTTTGGTCTGCGTATTATTATTGTTTTTTAAAAAGAAAATGAAGCCCTAAACATGATATTATTATATTAGTTCTCTCCGATCTGTTTTCATAAATTCTTAGTATAATCTTACCGGTTGCATTAACGTAAGTTTATACTTTTGATTGATCAAAATTTTTGTATTGCTATAAAACTTGTTTACCAAAAAACAAAAAATATACATATATTTTCCTTTTAGACTACGTATTTAAGTAAGTAACCTAATTTTCTGAATCTTTCTAGCAACTTTTTTGTTGTTAAAAGAAATCTTTGTCAACTTGAAAAAATTAATTTTCTTTCTTTTGGAAACGCCGACCAACCCAAATACTTAAAAGCACGTGGCTTCATCTATATCCCATTAATCTGAAGTACTGTGTTTAGTTGAACAAATTATGTAGTACTAAAGTGCCGATATTACTATCTTTGGCAAATAATTAGGAAACTAGATTCTGGTGACATTCAACATCTCGTTAATGTAATCACGCTACGGTCTAATCCTTTTCTTTATCGTCACGTCACAAACTCACAATTGATCTGATACAAACTTGAAGTACTTCCTAAAACAAATAATGGTTTTTGACTTTTGTGGTTATAACATTTTCTTCCTTTTTTGTTCAACCGGTTACGACATTTTGTTACCCTTTTTTTTAATCCCAAACACGGAGAAAATGGGTACATTAACTAAAACCCCTCAACTAGACAACTAGTAAAGTGACCCTGAGATTTCCAGCAAATAGTTTATGTTTGCTTTTTCTTTTCGACCAAAATAAGGTTTCGATTTTCCTACAACTGAATCATAATTTATGTTTGCTTATAACTACCATTAGTCATTACTGTATGTTGCCATAATAGTGTTATTGATTTAAATAAGTAAAATATATAATCAAATAATCTTAGGGGTTTTTTACGGTCGCCGAAATCATTAATCGGTTTTATAAAAAACAACAACAAAAAAGATTTCATGAAACACAGCACGTATGTCTTTATGACTTTCTTAGTTGTTGTTGATTTTAGAAAATCGTGCTGTGTTTAGTCTACAATTCAGTATACTATGATCTTAATATACGTGAATAGGCTTTGACATTTATGATAGTCTGTCCTTTGTTTAGTTAGAGAAGCAAACCTAAACTCAATTAAGAAAAAAAAAATGAAGAAGCAAACTCAAAAACTAGCTTTCTCTGGTAAAAGTTAGTTAAGGTAGTTGAGCATCAAAAGTCAAAATAAAAACCAACTTCACGAAATTACCTTAGTACCCTTTTCTCTCCACTATATATAATTCACACAGCATGATAGCAAATCATAACACCATAACCATATCATTTTCTACAAAACAATATACATTTCTTGAACAAAAAAAAAAGATTAAATTTCTCTAAACCTCTAGACACAAAATGCACCCCAAAATTTTCCTAATATCAGCTCTAATCTTCTCTCTACTTTCGAGTACTCCAATACTGATTATTGCTCAAATCAATACTCCATGTTCACCAAACATGCTATCTAGCGTTTCGGGGTGCATGGATTTTTTAACGGGAGGTGGTAATTCTCCGACCACAGGTTGTTGTGGGGCCCTTAAATCGTTAACCGGAACCGGTATGGACTGTTTGTGTCTGATTGTAACCGCAAATGTGCCGCTCAATATTCCTATAAACCGAACCCTAGCCATCTCTCTTCCTCGTGCATGTGGCATGCCTGGTGTCCCCGTTGAATGCAAAGGTATCTGTAATTTCATCTTTACAAAAAAAAAATTCGAGTCTCTTCTCTTATAATAAGAGACTTAGTTATTATTATTTTTTTTAACTTCTTATAAGTTATAAGTTATTATTATACGCAAAGGTGTCTAATTTCAATCGTTATTTTGTTTCTTTCTATTCTTTTTAACGTAAATATATTTGAAATTTCGCAGCTTCTGCAGCACCTCTTCCTGCTCCAGGTATATTTTTCGGATAGTTTTAACAAATTTATTTAGACTTTTATTGTTGCTTAATTAATATATAAATAAAAACAAAGTTCATTGGTCCATAACTCACAGGCCCTGCATCTCTCGGTCCGACAATTTCTCCTACAGATACGCAAGCTCCTGAAGGTAAAGCAAAAAAAATATATATTAAATACTTTCAAGTGTTTTCGTTCTAACTCTAAGTAAGATTTTTCGTGTAATTTGTAACTAATACTTTCAAGTTTATTGACATTGCGTAGATGGGTTGTTCCCGAACCGGCTCACATACTTTTTAATGTTTTTTTGTTGTGTGTGGTTAACATAAGCTCATTATTAATTAATATACACAACTCGCAGGCCCTGCTTATATCGTTCCGACTAGTTCGCCGCCAAGTTCAGAATCTCCTGATGGTAAAGCAAAAAAAATCTTAAATACTTGACATGTTTTTGTTCTAAGCATTTCCTCAAAATTTGTTACTAATATATTCAAGTTTATTGACATTAAGCAGACCAGGATTATTCCAAACCGGGCATCGGAGATAACCCGACGGAGTCAAATCCTTCAGCCTCGTTGCCTTCCTCTTCGCACTCTCTCAAGCTTTCGCTTCTTCTATTTGCTTTCGCTTTTGAGATTATCAGTTTCTTTTGATTAAAGACCAACTACATAATGTATATGATAAGATGTTCTTTATTTTCCTATTTATCTGATTCTTGTTAAATAATGTTTTAAAGTTATGTTTATTTGATGTTACCCATATCCTATCAATAAAGAGTTTCTACAGATTTATCGAAACCAAATTAAATGTGATGCATTTAAAAGGAGCCTCATCAAAAAGCCAAGAACCGAAAAGTTCATAAAATAGACAAAGAACATATGAACAAATTCAAAATAGCCTTTGTTCATTTACCAACATTATTTTCCCATAATCAGTTTATTTCTCCAATTTACTTACACCCCCATTCATCTACCTCTTCCGCTACAAAATCAGCTCTGCTTTCAAATTCACCACCATTCTTTATCTCTTCACCACCGTTGCCAATTTTACAACCATCAAAACATTCTTCTTTCTCCTTAGTCCCAACATTGTTGTTCCAACCATCAGACCATTCTTCTTTTTCATTGTTCTTCCAACCATCAGACCATTCTTCTTCTTCCTTGGTGCCACCATTGTTGTTCCACCCATCAGAACATTCTTCTTTTCCCTTAGTCCCATCACCATTATTGTTCCAACCATCAGACCATTCATCTTTTTCCTTTGTGCCACCACCATTGTTGTTCCAACTATCAGACCATTCATCTTTTTCCTTCGTGCCACCACCATTGTTGTTCCAACTATCAGACCATTCATCTTTCTCCTTCTCGCCGACATTGTTGACCTCGCCACTGTTGTTCCACGCGTCTGGAGCGTTGCTGCTTTCTTCTTGATAGAATGGTTCCTCCACAAACTCTTCCCGCTCTGGTAAACCGCATCCTTGGTAAGCATTGTTGTCTACACATCGCCACAAAAGCTTGTTCCAGTTCATGTCCTGTTTCATATAACAGTTTTATATTGGTTGAGAGGCTGGGAATAAAGACACTTCATTAAGTTTTTGCCCAGAAGAAGCTAGCGACAGGTACCTTGCATATGATATGTGGGTTTCCGATGATCACTAGCAGAGAGATTGCGCGGGTGATAGCGACATTAAACCTCCTCGGGTTACTCAAGAAGCCCAGACAATAGGCTCTATCAAACTCGTTGTGTTTGATTGTAGATCTCACCGTCGAGATAATGATCACTTGTTTCTCTTGCCCTTGGAATTGCTCCACGCTACCGACTTTTACTTCAGTCATATCTAACCTATCGAGAACCTCCTTGATCTTCATTACTTGCTGCCTGTAAGGAGTTATAACTCCGATATCCTCTTCTTGCACACAGTCATTCGCTGTCAGTCTCTTGATTGTTTCTATAACTTTGCTGATCTCTATACGGTTGAACCATGAAGGATTGTTACCTTCCCTCTCATCGCATCCTTGGATCCCATAGAAAACCATTGGAAATTCTTTGTTTGGAAGGAAGTTTAATGAAGCAAGAACAGAGTCTGTGTTTTCTTTGGAAGCTACCAGTTCTCCATCATAAAAAAGCTTTGACGGGAGATCAAGAATCTCTGGGTGGCATCTGTAGTTCTTGACTAGCTTTGTCACATAGTTTTCGTCCCCTTCGCAGTAATAATCGCACTCAAACAATCTTTCCAAGTATGATTTGCCCAAGCCAAGTGACTCAGCATCTCTTGAGTATATAACCGGACCCAACTGCCTTGGATCTCCAGCAAGCACAACAACAGTGTCTGGCAAGCAGAGATTTGATATCGCAATCATGTTTTCTGGCTCTGAAGCTTGACCAGCCTCATCTAAGAAAATATGAGTGAAGTGACCACGGTTTACACCTTCTGCATTAAGAAGGGATGCACTCATATATGTTGACACAACGATTTTGTAACGAGTCAAAGCTCTGAGAGGAGGGCATTTGAAAATCAACTCATCAAAGAAGCAAAAGCGGATAATCTCAGGTTTGATTTCTTCATAGGAACGAGTAGCTGCATTCAGCCTGAAAATCTCATTGTCCTTGATGCGAACTCCCTCCAGACAAAGGAGCTTCTCTAAAATATGATCAGCTGCACTATTGGAAGGAGCACAGACAAGAATCCGAGCATTTCTCTGAGTTGTATAGAGTTGAACTATCGCCTCCACTATCGTCATGGTTTTCCCAGTACCAGGAGGTCCATGGATCACATAAGGTGGTGCTCCTCTGCAGCCAAGAATCATTTCAATGGAACAAATCTGCTCTGCATTAAGAGCTGGTGAAATGGGCACGATGGGTTTTGTCTTTATCATCCTCTTCCCGGAGTTGAAGGATGGAAAAAGGAAGTTTGGATCTAAATTTTCTGCCGCATCAACAGCTTGATACAACCTTCTAGTATTGATTCGATTGTATGTGAACCTCACATTATAAACATTCCCAGTTGTATGGCGATGGTGGAACTCAGACGCAAACTTCAAATGCACTTCATCCGCCTCTACGCGGTGTACAAAGCCCTGTGAGAAAATTTGTTACCAATACTTTATCCTCCAGAAGATAGATGGTGAAACATATTTGTAGTTATGAGGCTGAAAGTGATCTGAAATTATGAAAAGGTAAATCAAGAACAAAACCTGATAAGCATGGCCAGTTCCATCATCATAGGCATGCCTTACAAGGATAAAGTCTCCGTGGACAAGGGAAGGTCTTCTCTCAGCAAGGCCAGGAACTTCGAGGGACAAATAGAGACCCCTTCTTCTCATCGAAACATTCTCCATATCATAAGCTCGCATATCTTCCTAAACCACCAAAAAATTACAAGTAACATGATTCAAGGCAAAATACAAGAGGGTCACTGAGGTGCTAAGTTCCTGCTTACTAACAAAAAATTTGAGACGATGAGAATACCTCGAGCTGTATTTCTTCCATAATAAGTAAAGTTTTGTAGTAGTTTGCATAGTTCTTTGCTGTTAGACCTTCTTCCAAATCACTTGGAATTTCCTTCATCTCGATCATCTCTCTAATCTCCTTTGGAATTTCATACCGAGGAAGCCTATTTATAAACCTACGTTCTACCACCTTCGAAGGGCGTGATCCCGTCACGTAAACGTCCATAGCAAAATCTTTCTTTGGAACTCTTTTACTTCTGGCGTAAGGCCGGTTAGAAGTAAGAGAACTCGATATCTTATCCTCAGCCAAAAGGAAAACAACCCGCTCAACCCTATCATCTCCCCAGTCAACAGTAACAACAGTGGTATGCAAACCGATGTCCTTGGGCTTACAAGAGACCCAAATAGTCAAAGTGTCACCAGGTTCAAGCATCCTGTCTTCAAGAGTAAAGGCTTCATAAAAACTCTGCATCTCTTTTATGTCCGAATCTTTAGAAGGCGGTTTCAGGATCGAAAGGGTAAAAGAATCTTCAGGATTCGATGCATAGATTTTGGTCCACAGATCAACAGGCTCATCTGTCGTGTTCTTGATAGTGAAGGAATCAAAAGAAGTCTCTCCAACAGTGATTGATTGAGGCTTTTCGTTCTTAAAAGGGAAAGGAACAGAAATAACGATTGGACCTTCATCAAATGGATTGTAGCAACCAGCAGATCCATCATTCTGATAATCTATAAAACCAATCTCTCCTTTGTCCGCAACCACAGAATACTCGTCATCCGACTTGTCTCCAATCACACTCATTATTGTTCACAAGAGAGTCTGAAACATATACAAAACATTTAGAAATTTACACAGTTACTCTCTGAGAAAACAAAATGACACATTTCTACCACACTTAATCTGTAATTATTTGGTACAAACATGCGCGAGAAACAAATGCTAGTGAGACTGATGACTGACAAAAACTCTCTCACAGACTAGCTTTTACTATTGCGATCACAACAACACGACACTAACTTCCTCCTAACCTAATTATCTAACCGCACATTGAAAAAGGTTTTCAAGCTTTCCGACAATCCGATGGGTAGCGAGAATTCAGAGCATAGTAAAACCCAGAAGCCCTAAACACCGAAACAAAATTGAGCATGAGAAAAAACGAATTTGAGAGAATTCTCAGGTTTAGATAGTACGTACTAAATCTGTAACAAATTTGCTGAGACTTGTTTGTTTCGATCACACCGAGAAATGGAGAAGCACTGAAGCCAAAGCAACGCAGGCTCCAAATGGAAACATGAATAGTGTGAGCGAAGACTGAAGAGTCGCACTCAGATTGCTAAATTTGGAATCAGTTTGGGCCTAAGAAGCACGTGGACTTGAAATTGGGCCCAATTTAATTTTTGCATATATATTATGGGCTTGCGAAGCATCAAAAGCTCAAGGGCTTCGATTATTAATACCCCGTATTTCCATGACAAAGCCAAACCTGACACGTGGCTCGACTCGTTATACACTAGGTGTATGTGTGTATACATATGTAAGATCGATTGGATTCTCCCTATTTCTTATTATCATAATATTGTTATTCCGTGATTTACGTTAAGGTTACATAAGTCAAGAAGTATGTGTAGTTGATCCAAGAGAACAAAAATTTTACGTGATTCTAGTTTTGTTCGCTATAGTTTGTGTAATTTTCTCATTTTTTCTAGTTATTTCCTATGCTGATCATTGCTTATGTTCTAAGAATTGATCATCTTTGGAGACGTAATAATTGGGCTCATGCATATAAAATAAAAGTGATCATACATGTTAATCCGCGTCGAAATTCTAAAAATCATTATTGTAACCTATAATTACAAAGATATAAAATCTACTGATTTAGATGATTGGCTTTAGCCTTTAGGTATAATTGAAAATACAGCGTCTTAAAGAAGGTTCATAGATGGTAAATATTTTTATTTTACGGAAAAATTTAAAGTTTACATGATGGTGTTACAAAATACATGTTTTATATATATATATATATGTATATGCAGTATATATTATTATATATCTTGAGGAGCTAAGGAGTAAACCTTAGATGCTATTATACTGATAGTCACTAGAATCAATTCAATCACTATGTAGCATAATGTTACTCGTTATGTGTGTTACCAAATAAAATTTCGTGGTAAGCCGTAAACCAAAAAGAAAGAAATTGGTACAAATTGCTAACTAGATGGGTAACAAGAGGAATCTAAATGGCATTGTAATTTTTCATTTTTGTTTATTTTCTGAGTGAAGTGACACTATGTTGCCTACCTTGAGTGTCTTTTCAGAGCCAATGGCTTTTGCTCTCGTAAAAAGAACAGAAAAAATCCCTAAACACACAATGAATCAAATAATAATTCAGCAAAAACAAAAAAATGTGGAATTGGTAAACATGATATAAGAGGCATGCTGTTTTGGTTAGTCTGCTAGCCTATCCTTTCCCACTTCTCAAAAGCCTATACCAATCAAATCAATGTTTCTTATGCAATCTTATTTTTAATTTTTATCTTTGCAATAAGCTTTGACCTTCTTTTACAAAAGAAACACACAATATATCCTTATAAAGATAAAATCATAGTTTTACTTATATTGACTCGTATAAATCACTAACCAAAATACATAGATGAATATAGATAGACCATAGATTTGTTCTAAAATAACTACTTTTGCTTTTCAACGAGGCTGGTTATAATGGATATATCACCTTTCAATTTAAGTGTATATTGATATAACATAAGCTAATTTACTTAAGTTTTGAATGCTGGGCATACTGTTGTAGTATATTGTTGTGTTAACTGTCGCCAAAATTGACTACTTATATTTTGTCGATCAGGGAATTTTTTATTCGATTATTAATGTTTTTTAGCAGTAATTCTCTCGGAGAAAACACAACTGATCATTGCCTGTGTAATTAATCATATGGCTCCAAATTTTATAAGAATCTTCATTTAATAAAATATTGACAAGCGTTGTTGTGAATGTGATCAACAAAAGCTGAAAGAAGACAAAGCATGAGGAAACAGGAAAAAGACAAAGCATGATTTACACAAAACACTCTCTTCACTTTCAGGCTCTCTTTTTTAGTTTTTTAATCATTCCCTTCTACATTAACTGGTCCAGTCTCTGTCTCTCACAGATAATACTTACTATTTTATAAAAGTTATATACACAAATCGAAATCTCGGTTTTTGAAAAAGTCCTTAACGAAAATTGTACCCCCTAAGAATCTTTGAATTTAGTGAAAACTACATGTCATCTGAATTTATCTTCAACCAATCTTATTTGATTCAAATGAATGTTGATTTTTTATATAATTTAATTGCGATATTTTTACATAAAACAAAATTTTAACTGGTTTGGAAATTAGATTCCTGTTTTTTAATTGTGTTTCACATCGGAATGGTTTAAGGCACTCTTTATCATTTTCTATTGTTACTAAAGCTAATAGTTCTTGAAATGAAAAAGAACTATTGAAATCTCTATTTTAAACTGCTTCCGATAGCGGTTGTGATTTGTGAACTTGTGTCTAAAATGTAAAACTGATAATTAGATAGAGCTTCGAAGTCTTCTTTTATTTTTTTTGGTAAACGATAGAGGTTCAAAATCGAGGTTATCAAGAAACCCATACTTTTTCAGTCCAACGATCATTACAAGACAGCGCACTTCACTTTTCCTTTTCGGCAATCTTCGTATAATAAAATAGAAATAATGTTTGTATAATAATTAATTAGCATATTACAGTATGATTATCGTGGGGACACACTACACTTAATAAAAAAAGAAAAGAAAACTCTGTTTTCCCTATTTGTGCTAAATCAAAAGAATGAAATTAAAAAAAAAAAAAACAAACGAACTTCCATTTGTTTACTTGGCAGTTTCTGATTGGGTTAGTTGATTGCCTGCACAAAGCACAACACAAGTTTCGTATAAGAAAAAGTATTTACATTACACAATTACTGAAAACAATGGTAATTAATCTCTAAGCAACAATAAGTTTCAATGATGATCAACGGTAATTGTTACCTTATAACGTTAATGTAAAATTCAAATCCACCAGAGTTAGCAAAAACCATCAATAGTATGAACCGGATAGACCACAGAACCGCCGGTATGTGAAAATTGGTTTAACCGAGGCCAAAATATAAAACAAAAGACACTTTCTACACGACTACACCTGCAAACCGGAATTTATACGATACGGTAAGTAACCGGGAACGGAAAATGTAAATAATAGAAAGTAATAATAATAATTTGACCAACCTGTTCACTTTGAGTTAAAGAGGCAATGGAATGTCTCCATCACTCTCAAAGATCCAAAAACACTTTTGTTCACCTGACAAAAGCAATTCCAATTCTACCATTAGCGAACAAAATTCATAATATGCAGGGTTCAAGAAAGTTTACATCTTTGTTGAATTATAAAAGACAAAGACTTGATAATATGCAGAGGACGACAACCTTATCAAGCTTTTAATGTTTGGGTTCCTTATCCTAATGCGGAGGCAAATCAATTGGTTTTATCATAAATGATATGAGAGAAGGCGTTGGCTCATTTCTTGGTTGATATTGCACCTTTGCACATAAATGCAGAGAATTATAGATTGGTCTCCACTCTCTATATAGACTTCCTCTATTTGCATCTTAGGACCACAGATACTTGTGGACTTACTTTAGTTTTGAACAGCTCATGTCACTGACACAGTGTCATTTTATCTATTTATGTCTCAATTTGATGTTGTTTGGTGACTTTTAATCTAAGAGATTCAGACATTTCATCAAAGTTTAAAACTTTAACCACCTTAGATGCAAAAGAAAAGAAAAGAAAAGTTACCGTGAAGAGCGGCAAAAATGAAAGATGTGTCTAGAAGAAGCTGAGCTCGGTGTATCCACGGGAATAAGGTAAGAGCTCTTCAGCTTGGACACGTGAAGTGGAGTAACTCGTAGTTCGCTTTAACCTATTATGAGCTGACTCAACCTCTGCACAGAAAATGCCGTAGACCGGTCTATGATCCGAGAACCGTGACTCTCCTCTTACATAAGATAATTGATGCAGTCCTTCACCGTACCACAATATTCTATCGCACCTTTATCAAAGAAAACCAAAGTCAGATAATAGATTCATATTAAAAGTTCTTGTTTTCTTTGCTGTTACATAGAGCGAACTTACCAAGCAGGAGTGCGACGTTTCTCCTTAGGATGCAAATCATCTCCAGAGTATCTATCTGAGTTCCTCGAGTACTTGTACGTTGGTGGGAAATAGATCTTTCCTTCGTTCCATCCTTTGAACACATGACCTCGTTTCTGCTCAATTCTTAACTGCAAGTAAACATTTTCACGAGTGTAAGAACTTCTTGAGCCTTCTTCAGACCATTCAGATCAAAGTACATATCTACAAACTTACCTGGTCGTTTTCTAGTAATGCTCTCCAGTTCTGCATCTCAACGAGCGCTTTAGCAGATCGGTAAGACAGTGCTATCCGGTAATTCAGATCTCCAAGCCATATTATCCGGCTGGTTAAAAAAGATATGATAAAATCGGATCAAAAGACTAGTAAAAATTAAAAACCAACAAACTGTTTCTTGAAGTCCAAGTTCAATCTAAGTATGAGAAGCAAGATCATTCATCTTACTCATGCTGAAGGATATTCTCAGGAGATTTTTCGTCTTCTGAGCTCTTGACGCGAGGAAACCTCGTTTTCTTGAGTATCTCCATGACATCGGAGTTTCTCTTTAGCTCATCACCTTCTTTTTGTCCCGAAGTCAAGTGAGTACACACGAAGCAAAAGCTTGTTTGATGGAGCAACATGCTTATTGAGATCGATCCCTACAAAAGACCCAAAGATATATTATTAGAAAAAAAAAAAGAAAAGTGGCAAACTACCTCACTCACAAAACAGAGCACTTTGTAATGAGGAACAATGTCTAACCTTATTCCCGAGGTAGCCCATTAATCCTCTGCCAACACAAGATACTTTCATGTTCTTGACGTGTTCCCTTAGCTCGCTTTTCACCCAAATGGTTAAGAAGACACCCACCATCTGTTTGCTAGCAACTAAACAATACTGCGAAGAGTTCCAAGGGATCCTATACCCGTTTTCGTTTGCTGCAGAACCTGGCGAGTACAAGACTGTGCTTGGAGAATCCCCAGTACCATTATCATCATCTGAAGACCTTGAGAAGTCGCTTGGCCGTGAATAATCACTCGGTCTAGAGTAGTAATCACTTGGTCTAGAGTAGTCACTAGGTCTTGAGTAATCACTAGGCCTCCTGGAGTAATCACTAGGCCTCCTGGAGTAATCACTAGGCCTTCTAGAGTAGTCACTAGGCCTGTGACTGCTGCTGCTACCACGGAAACTCGGGTCGAAATCACTTGGCCTGTGGCTGAAGAAGACACGGTCGCAGACGCTGAAACGGCGGTCAAGACTTGGCTGAGGAATTGAAGGATCGTTCCATGTACTACTTGGGGTCTGAAAAGACCGTCTGTGGAAGAAAGTCGAGTTCTTTTGCCTCGTGGATCCTGAGAAATCAGCATCAATCTCTGCAATGGGCACAGGGATAGGGGAAGGCGTGTGATAACCGCTGGTTCCGCTAGTTCCTGGTCGGTTATTGAGCGTTTTACGGATAAGAGAGAGCCATTTCTGTGCAGGTCCATTGTCTTCAGCTCCAAGGACATTACCAGCATTGAGAGGAACAATCTCTTGGAATCTGAAATTGGCCAAAAACGAGTAAACCAAAGATTGAGGAAAAGACTTAAAACGATATTCATCAAAAATGATGTCTTTTGAAACATACCCGAGCACGTATATATCTGCAGGAGCTGATGAATGAAGCCACTCGTCAAGGTTTAAGTCAGAAGGAGGAGATCGTCCAGCTACATTCCAGGTAGCAGTAAAGATGCTGCTCAAAGTAATTAACACGAGATTTTTAGTAGGAAATGGATCATAGTTATGACATTTTACATACATATTGTATGTGTATGTGTTTGTGTGTGTATATGTACCTGTAGTTTTGAACATCAATGATCCTAGGATTCTCATAATTCATTCTCCTTTGCCGAGCCTGCTGCTCCCAGTTCTTACTGAGCTTCTCTGTGAAACCCAGAAAACATCAGCCAAAACAGAGAATCTTTTAGTTTGATGTTGTCATTAAGGTGACTGATTTTACCAGTTTTGGTCTTCTTGAATGTGCAGGGAGCTTTCTCTGCCGAGAAGCTACTTCTGTGCTCTACTTCAACTCCTTTAATCAAATTTTCAGAAATAAATGAATTAAGATTATCTCAGAAGAGACAAAAAAAAAAAAACATAAAGACTCCAGGAAAAAAACAAGAACAAGTAAACAAAATTAGTTAAAGAAAGAAAAGAGAGAGACTTTACCAGCAGAAGCAGGATCATCTGCTTGAAACTCCTCTGTTTTGCTTTTTATATTAAACCATTTCCTGACCATCTTCTTGGTCCAGGCCAGCTTCATTTCAGGAATTCAAAAAAAAAAAGGATATTTTTGTCAAAACTAAAATTTCCATCAAAAAAAGAAAGTCACAGATTTAGAGAAGATACAGAAGAGTAGAAACCTTATTAGTCTTGGATTTGTCTTCTCTCATTGTTACTCCTTATTTTGCTTCTTTGCCGGTGTGTGTGTGGCTCTTTTTATTTTTTTTTCCTTTAACAGAAACTCAGGCCATCCATAAACAAAAATAAAGGGGAGATGTTTCCCTAATTACTCAAAAACACAGTAGAAATCGTGAAAAAAAAAAGGTTTGAGTTCTGTTTGAATCACTGCTACAAACGATGGAAGTAAACTAGAATTGGGGGTTTTCTCCCTCTGGACCAGACAGAGACTTAAACAAAAGTAAGCTAGAATATAGAATCTGGGTTTCTCCCTAAGAAATGAGTTTAGATTCGTAGTCTCTCTTTCTCTCACAGGGACAAAGCAATGAGCAAATGGTGGGCTTCTTCTTTTTGTTCTTGAGAGAAGGTTTTAATGGCGTTAGCGAAAAAGGAAATATGTAGAGAGAGAGAGAGAGGTACTTAAAATGAGAGAAAGTGTTGAAGAGACATCAATTCTTGAAGTAGACAGAGGCGAGACAATGAGGGCAGATTTTAGAGGGAGAAAGTAAAAGTGAATTCTATAGAGAGAGAGTCTTAAGCTTCCTTTTTTTGCTTGAGAGAGAGAGAGAGAGGTTAGTCCTCATTGAAACGGCAAAGTAAAAGCAGCGGATTTTGAATAAAACAAAGTGCAGAGAGACTATTTTAAGTCTTTGCTCTATTCTTTTTTTTTTTTTTGCTGAATTTTTTAGTAATTAGGTATTATTGAATGTGTAAATTTTTTGGCAACTTTCCATAACGAAATTTGAATATCTGCAACGTTTGTCTAATTCAAATATTTTAAAACGAAAATGCAAAAATTTTGAACCATCATATTTGTAGTTAGAGTTTTTTTTTTCATTGAGTCAGCTCAAAATAGTAATGTATTATGTTTTAGGTTTATTATAAAATTCAGTAATAGAAAACACGACGGATGATAATAATTCGAATGACTTCTAGTTATACAAAAAAATCTCTGTTTATAATTCAAAAATATCATAGAAGCAAAAATAAAATATGTGAAATAAAGTGATAAAAGTACTAAACAACCTTTAACTTAACTGAAAAACATTTGGAATGACATAATAAAATTATAGAAAAGATTAATGTAAATCATGATTCTACGGAAATCTATGATTAATATAAACATGCCGAGTGATTTTGTCAACCCTTGTACAAAAATTATCATCACATCTTGTATATTTTTTGAAAAAAAATGACAAAAGAAAAAGTCGATACGTTATAATCGTTTAGCCAATAAGATGTGTCAAATGCATGCCGTAAAGAAAAATATGTATCAAATGTCAGATCAAAATTTAATTGATTCTAAGATCTGATTAATTTAGAATAGTAAAATTTAAAACTTTACAAATTAATTGAGACATTATTGTTGGTGCAATGAATATATTTACAAGTGTATCGGAATGAACCAAAAGTAATAAGAAACTAGAGAGAATTTTGCAATTTTCCACATAGGTGCATGCGAAAGTTGTGTATTGATGTCGACTGATAAAGCACGAAAAAAGCATATGAAATTATAGGATCCAATTACCCACAAAGTTTTATACGCGCGAATATGCAAACTAAGATTACATAATAAGCAAACGAGTTATAGATGAGAAATACACTTTTTGGTTGGTTTAGTAGTATCGGTAAAGGATTTTAGTGGTATTCTTGTAATATATTTTTCCAAACTGTCAAGCTTAAAATCTAAAAAGAGAGCATTGACAAATCAGTTCAGTTGAACAGTTGTACTTATCATCTATTTGTACTCTTTCGTTTTTTTAAAAAAAAAATCTGATAAAAATTAAAATTATTTACATCTATAACCGATTTTCCATAAAACATATCTCTGGTACTCTTTTAATTAGTCAAAACCCCATTACTTAAATCCAAATTGTAATAAGAACGGATAATACAACTTATCCTACCATTAATTATTAAAAAAATTAAAATCATTGCAGTAAATATCATCTATTTTTTTTAAATTACTCTTTTTTGCAACACAATATTTAGCTACTTAACCTACGTTAACTAAAAAGAATAGTAGTCACTTATACTTGTAATAAAGTAGTATCATATATATATATATATATATTACGTAAAGTATCACATATTCTATTGAAGATTTTGGTCTATCAAGAAAGTAAAAAAGCAAAAACAAATAATACTATTTAAGACTAAAAAGAGAGAGGTAGTAGGAGAAAAAGAGAAAGAGATAAAGAGAGCTATGTGTCTTGTTCTATTTGTTATAGTTGCCATATCATCTCTCCCTTTCAATTTTTTTTTTCTATTTTACCTTTTTCCGCAATTTATCTTTAGTTTAATTTTAAGTTTATAGATTTCCTAAATTTTGGATGGTTATTTTATTTTAGATTTATTCTTTCCTTGTAGCACAAATGTTGGACACAAGATACTGTATTCAAGTCCACTCGCCCCTGATAGCAGGAGTTCTCCTTTTTCTGTATTTTTCTCGAGACTCTCATTTTTTCTTACTTGAATGTTTAATGAATAAATAACTGAATAAAAATTTTGTACCGACTTTTTTTGTATTTAATTTTATCTATATATAAAGTCATTAGATTAGACACTAGACATAAAAGATGCATGGCGGGAACATTGGCACCGTTATTATAGTAGCAAGTTAGAAGGTATTTCGGTCAAATTAAACTCAATGTTGGAAAACGTTAATTGTCGTTTTGCCAAATCTAAACCATACCTAGTGTGATGACATCCTATAAGATTCGTAACTAAGCTTTAGATCTATCGATAGACACATTTTTATATAGAAATTCCAGTTTTGAACATTAAGACCGTGCTATTAACTATATTGATATGAAATGATCCAATCTTGATTGTTGAAATCGCACAAAAACCTTGTTGTGTGGAAAATAACTAAGAAATTGATAGTGGCCTGACGGCGGAGAATTCCATGCTGGGGCAATGCAATGGCCCGTACGATTTGAAGTATCCGCTTAATCAATAGATTAAAATGTATTTTAAATTCTATTTTTTCATAAAATAAAATCTGCAAAAATTTATTATCAAATAATCCGCAATACTCTACAAATAAACAATACATCGAACACTCATGAATGCTAATCATGATTAGCATCTATACCATTAATTAGTTCGTTTTGCTAAGTGCTTTGCCCCATCAAGATACATCCATATTTGTTTATAGACAATGGGAAACGCAGTATCGAACAATA
The DNA here is from genome assembly GCF_000478725.1 of Eutrema salsugineum. Classification (NCBI taxonomy): domain Eukaryota; kingdom Viridiplantae; phylum Streptophyta; class Magnoliopsida; order Brassicales; family Brassicaceae; genus Eutrema; species Eutrema salsugineum. Next base: position 13,994,633 of record NW_006256612.1, on the reverse strand, counting down.
TACGTCAACAATAACAATGTACTTTTGTCCAGAGACGTATAGATAGATGATTTTATATAATTGTCGAAAAAACAAGGACCATTATATTTCAATATATGAATTTAACCATTTTCGACATCGTTTGAGCTAGTACTCTTAAACACTAAATGGTCCATGTTTTTCAATTAGTTTTTATTGATTCTTAAACACATGTGATATATATTGACAAACACAATTATTTGCGTGTAGACTTATTAAGAAGCGGCTAGTAAATAGAGGAAGAAACAATATATAGTCATATACTTCTATTTACGTCGTCATTTATCTGAGCTTGTATGTGCAGATAGACTCGTTAATTAAGCAGAAAAAAAAACGATAAGACTTTTCTTTATTTTTGTGTAACCTATCTATTATATGAGTGGGCTCTGATTTTATTGGTATCTAATCAGCAGGAATATTATCATTAATCTGTCTCCACGAACTCGTAGATGACGTATACTTTCGCATTAGATGAACACCGCGCAATGCATTTTTTTCCTTTCTTTCAGAATTCAACACATTTGTCAAATATGTAAGTCTGTACTAAGAGGGGAAAGGCAAAACATTGTGAGCCAAATACCTCGATCGAAAGAGTACGATCGAGACTCGAGAGCATGCAACACATATTAATAAAGTCGTTCTATTAGTTTTTTTTTCCTGTAAAGAAATTTTCCACATCGGAAATTTGGGGTTCAACCATCAAACTATACAAACTACGCAAATATTCGTGTTACTAACAAAAAGAAATCACAATCATAAATGAAAACATTTGTTTTCTTTTTATATTCTATGTGCCAATTTGTTTAATGGGCGAATGAACAAGGGACATGACCAAGTGGTGTCAAATGGATGCGCATTTAAAATGTTAGTTTATATTTGTCATGTCCAATATAAAAGGGATATTTCTTAATTGGACAACGTTTTCTCTTACACTGTTGAGAAAGATAAGTTTCTTTACTTGATAAATGTGAATCCTAACACAGCGAAAAAGTGTATCATTTCACTAGTTGTCTTTGTGAAGAATGTATAAATGTATGATACAATTTACTGTATCATTTGTCGTTTGAATGTCCTATGTGATCATAAAAGAACTAGCAGTTTTGGGTTTTATGGTTAAAAAAGCATTCGTAGTTTCCGTTAGATAGGAAAGAGATCCCATCCTTGCTGCTGAGCTCGATCTAGATGTGGCTGCAAACTTGTATTATGGTTTCTAAGTTCATGCTTTGAAACCGGAAAAATCTTAGACCAACCGCAATTCAGATCAATTTTCTATAATATTTAAAACATTATATTACGTGATAGACTTATGTCTTTTGGTTCATTCTTATTATGTGGCACTCATATTCCACTCTCTTATAAGTTAGAATAGGCGAAAAACTTGAAAAAAAAAATCAACATGCATAAAAAACAAAGTTTGTTTTTTTTTTATATACTACTAGGGCTGATCCGCGCTTCGTGCGGAACTTTGTATTGTATTTGTTGATATATTTAAGAAAAACTATACGATATCAATTTTTTTCATTAGATTTTGTATTTCAAAATTTTATATTTATTTATAGTATTTAATAATTTTATATACAACATTTAGAAAATAATCAAATAATATATTAATTAAAACTTTAAATCAAATTTAGTTTGTAGATATCTTTATATTTATGCAGGTTTATGATTTTGAAATATATACAATTCTTAATTGTTGCATTCAGGAAAAAATATATGTAATAGACAATTAATTATTTAAAAATATCTCAATTCTCTAACATATTTTCAAATTCATAATCTCTTTTTTTTTCTACACCCATATCCCTCTCCATCTCTCTCTCTCTCTTTCTCCATCTCCCTCTCCCTCTCCCTCTCCCTCTCCTTTTCCCTCTCACTCTCCTTTTCCCTCTCACTCTCCTTTTCCCCCTCATGTTCTCTCTTTCATCAATGCAACATGTTGAACCACACACAACATATTAGACCGGTTGAAATTTCTATCTTTCTTAGGTTTTTTTTTTCTAGTCACTTTCAATATCACATCTCTAACCTGAGCTCTGTATATTTTTTTAAAAGAAACTTCACTCATTTTATGTTTCAAAGATTAGATTGATCATGTTAACATTTTGTGATACCATAATTTGTTTCACAAATATGCATTCTCACATCTCTATATTATTATTTAAGTAGTCATTTTAAAAATAATTTATATTTTGTAAATTATTACATGATATTCCATTACAAATAACAACAATAATTAAAATAGAAAATGATATTATTGTCACTCAAGCTTTTTGAAACTCGTACAAATATTCCTAACCCGTTAATATGTATTTTAATTATATAATATATTATTCTAATTTTCTTTAAATTTATGTCTTTTGTTATATTCTAGTGTTTCATATCAGTTTTAAAACGAATTTGGATATCTTTAGATATTAAAAAATTTGGACCGAGAATTTATTTCTCGGATTTGGCAAAACTGGATCCAAATCCGGCTATCTTAAAATTTTATGGTTTACTATACATATCTATAAATCATATAAATAAAGTAAATAATTTAAAATAATAATGACTAAATGCATTAATATATAAACTATTATTTATGAAGAGTGTCTTTTCATATCCTTGTTAAATTAATGGATGATAGTTACTATGAGAATTAAAGTATAATAACACAAAGTATAATAAATTATAAATTAATAAATGAATTAATGATGTGTTACAATTTTAGAGTTTGAGAAAATGATGTGGCATCACGAGAAGAGAGAACATTTTACTTTATATATACTAGGTGAATATCCGCACGTAACGTGCGGATTTATCTTTTTAAATTTTTCGATTTTTTTGTTATATTTTTATAAAAGTTAATATAATCATCACTTATTATTTACTTACTTGTTAATATTTTATTCTAATTTTTTTTTTAAATATTAATTTAAAATATATATTGAATATTATTTAACAATCTAAAATTATATTAAAATTAATACATATCATTCAATATTTTTAATTAGTTATATCATAAATTTTTGTTTGACATTTACACAAATATTAATTAATAGTCAATTAATAAAAAAAATTAAAATCTTAATCATCATTTTATTTACTACTTGTTAGTATTTTATTATAAATAATCTTAAAAATTAATTTTAACATCTTGAATATTATTAAATAATCAACAGTTATATAAAAATTAAATATATATCTATCAAGATTTTTAATTAGTTATAACATAAATTTTTGTTTAACATTAATATAAATGTTAGTTATACAATTTTTTTCATATTCTTTAAGTGCTTATATAAATGTTAGTTAATATAAATTTTTCATATTTTTTAAATGGTTTAAAATTTAATATTAAAATTTATTATTTAAAATTTAGTTGACAGGTGTCAACTTCTCCAATGCTGATGTGCAAGCATATGGAGAAAGTTGATTGTCTTTTATATATAAAAGATATAGATTCTACTTATATAGTACAATAATTGTTACGTTGGTCATCCAAGCATGAATTATTCGTTTGAATTAAACACACTTTACAATAAAGAGTTTTAACGGAAAATAACTATGTGCTTTAATTATATGAAATCAAAAACTATTTTCCATGCACCACCTAATATGTATTTAAAGTGGAAATAAACACATACTATTTGTATAAAAAAATAATCAAAATGTCCTATAGATACTGATATGCGTAAATTTCTTCCAACTATATAGTATAAATAAATCATGTGTCATAATCACTTTAGTTTTCTCATAGTATCTCTTTACTCTAATCTATAGTTTGATGGTACGTATAAAGTATAAACGCATAGTCATTATGCCAAAGACCGCTATAGATCCACACAATTATGATAATCAAGAAACGACATCCTTTAAAAATGTAGCAAGAGTCTTTTGATTAGTACTGAAGGGTTAACGAAACGAATGGGACAAAAGTAGATTGCATGGTTTCAGATGGTAATTACGTCTAATCACCAAAGCTCATTTCATTAAGAAGAAAAAAAACAACGATGGTCTTGCCTTTACATTCTCTTTTAAGTACAATCTTGTAAATTTCAAGATTTACCAGTCAGAGCAAAGATTCATTATATAAAATGATACTAGTATATAATATACTTAAGAATTAAATCGTATAGGCATCTGTGTTTTTCTTTTGCTTTTATTGTGGGGAGGCCCATTTTTTCTTTATGTTTGCTTGTAGGCTTTGTAATACTCGTTTGTAACTTGGAGTCGGGTCACATAGCTGTCGGGTCACATAGCTAGCATTTTCAGAAAGCTATAAAATTAAATGATGGATATTATTTTGGATAATGTTTACTAATTCTCCAGTAAACGAATATACATATATACATATATGTTGAAAAGTGAGTATCGTATTGCAAGCATCGATGTTGATGATAAATCGATGATCATGATGAGAAGGTAATTTTGTAGTTTCGTAGTCGAAATGATAAATGGGCATAAACCCGTTGGGTCGGTAAGAGAGGTTGATTTTCAACATTAGACCAATTTTAATTTTTCTTTGACAAGCCGGTTTGATTAACCAGTCCGATATGTTTTATCGGTCCGGTTTGAGTCCAAACTCCTAAATTCATGTCCGGCGATACGAAGACCACGACCATGGAGACATTACTTTCATTTAAAAAAAAAAAAAATTAAATCGTCACTCCATACTGCAGGAAACAGAGATTTTATTAGAAGACAAAAATCGTGTAGTAAATGTCTTACTGCGTCTAATTTTATTTTCTGATGTGATTTCCCCACTTGTATTTGATTCAAAATAAATCCTTGTGTTTATGAAAAATAGAGATTTGTTTTTCAAATTTAAATGAAAGAACTCGAATCATCGTTTTATTAACCAATTCTCAAGATTTTAAACGTTAATTTGGAGTATTGAAAAAGTTAGGACACTAGCATTTAATTTCATTTATCATTAATTATCAATGAAAATATGATAAATACTTGAATGAATAATATCAGCATGAATGTCTCCATAACCTGTAAAAATAACAAACTATCAATGTTATGACCCTAAACTATCAATGTTATAACCTAGAAATGTTAGAACTAAGAACTAGCAATCTCATCCATCAAACTTACCAACAGTAGACAAGGTGACAGAAGCAAAGTAAACAGATACTATATATCTGTGTGCAATCCCTAGTTCTGTGAGATTTTTATCTCTGATTTGAATTTGGGACAACCAGGTGTGATTTACTTCTGGAACTCCATCTGAAGTGGTGGCAAGTTGATAGAAGAAACACCCAGAGATATGAATGGAGAATAGGTGGATAGAGATCACCTTTAGAAAGCTGATCAAAGGGTAATCTAGCCAACTCTCAAGCCTCTCGAAGAGCTCTTTTACCCTCAGAGCCCGGACAATCTTAAACCACACACCATACTTCGACTACAGAAATACATAGACAAATTAGTAAACTAGCTAAAATCACACAATGTATTGCTCTACAATCTTTCTAGATATAAGTTTTACATAAGAGGGTATCAAACATTTGAAACACCGTACTGCTTTCACATGAGTGATTAGCCCTTCTGGTGTAGGAGATTTTTTACAATGTCTACAACACCAGGACCAACAGAGAAAACAGACATTTAGAGCGATACATTGTAAAATCTAAAATACTCAAACTTCTTATTCAACTGTTTGTGTTGTCTATCTACCATACACAAAACTGAGACTCCACAAAGGTGAGTTGAGTTTCTTGTAAATTTCTATAACGCCAACAACAGAGAAAACAGACATTTCAAGAATCTCCCATACTCAAACTTCTTATTCGACTGTTTGTGTTGTCTATCTAACATACACAAAACGCCAAACTCCACAAAGGTGACTTTAGTTTCTTGTAAATGTCTACAACGCCAAGACCAACAGAGAAAACAGACATTTAGAGCGATACATTGTAAAATCTAATATACTCAAACTTCTTATTCGACTGTTTGTGTTGTCTATCTACCATACACAAAACTGAGACTCAACAAAAGTGAGTTTAGTTTCTTGTAAATTTCTACAACGCCAAGACCAACAGAGAAAGCCAAAAAATTTAAAGCAATTCATTGTCAAATCTCCTATACTCAAACTTCTTATTCTGACTGTTGGTGTTGTCTATCTACCATAGACACAATTGAGAGTCCAAAGAGATGAGCTTAGTTTGAGAACATACCTGGAGACCTGGCATATAAGCTAGATTTTCTAAGAACATCCTAGGATTACTGAGGACCCTATAAACACCAAGAGATGATATCCGTATAAAATCCATATAAATCCAAGTATGAGTAATGATGATTAAATAGGGATTCGAGAGTCGAGACAGACGTGGCGGGAATTCGGGAGATACTGATGCGTTTCATGGCTCTCAAGACCCCTATCCATTGACGCAGAACATCAAAAAAGAACAATGCTTCAATCGGCCAGAGAACCCATCTTGATAAATCTCTAACTTCGAAAGCACCTTTCAGAGGACTCATCACCGAGGAGTGAATAGCCAATATGGCGAGGATACTGCATTACCTGCTTTTCTGATTGTTAGTAGCGACGTGAGGGATTCGATCACTGGATGTGGCAGTAGGATAAGCAGGTTGATTAATTGCCTCCGGATCGGAATTTCCACGGCGACGGCGTGTGTTTTGGTTCACCATATTCCTGGTGAAGAAGACGTACGGAAGAGATAGAGAAATTCAGGTTTGAGAAAGAAAAAAATTGACTATAAGCAAATAGCTGGAATTTCTCCTCTTTTTTACTTATTAATTTTACATTAGTGAGCATTTTTTCTTTCTCCGAAATATAAGAGTTCATAAAATAAATATATAAATATAACTGCATTTTTTCTTTCTCCGAAATATAAGAGTTCATAAAATAAATATATAAATGTATACCAAGGCACTAAAGTTCATAAGCATTTTTTTTCAGTTTATAAACTTTAGTTACTCAATTTGTAAAAATTCATGAATCATCCAAAAAAAAGGAAAAAATTCGATAATTGCTCAAATAAATCTTCTTATATTTCTAATGTATAACTTTGATATCCCCCAATCCAATTTCCCACTTTTTGTTTTTTTTGTTCTTTGGTTTTGTTATTTCTGCATTTTAGATTTGCAATAGTCGATTGAATGATTATATTTTTTGCGGAAATTATTGTTTTCTTGAATTTTTATAACACTAATTATATAACATGTTACCATTTGAGTAAATTAAATGGGTCATGAGTCACTCATTTTTTTTATTTGACCTATGACCCATTAACATTCAACCTATAAGGGCCATGGGTGACCAATTTTGACACCTCTACTTGGAGATTTAATAGTCTAAACTCTAAAGAAACTACAATGAGTAAATTAAACGATGCAGTTGAACTAAGAAACAACACCTATCGTACTTTACCTTTCAGAGCATCTTTCCCAGAAGCTCGAAACCAATCTTATGAGAAAGGTGCCTATATACTCTGTAGTACTGGAAAAGTACTCCCTGTCTCTTCTCCGACCGGATTTCATGGATACTTGGGTCTCAAAAAATTTCCTAAGCAAAAATTTACATAATTTAACAATGCACACAATAATAATAATTACGAGGAAACATCGATCTTATGTTGTTACTACAAAATTAGCATGCTGTAGCTCGAACGTCATATCACAGACTAATTAAAAGCAAAACCGTTCTGCGATTCCAGTTGGTTTAATTTGCAATCGTTGCAGTTTAAACTAAAGAGTTATTTTGTAATTTCATAAAAGGCAACTTAGTTCAACTGCATCGTTTCCGTTGTCCATAACCGTAAGCAAAAAAAAGATCTCATTGTTCTCTCCTCCAGTGGAGATTTCAAAGAGTGTAAACAGACATAACATGTTGGTGGAAAAATGAATTAGTTATCCAATGAATCAAACTCATCTTCAAGAGAGATTATAATTGCATCTGAGGATTTTGGTGAGTTTGCCAAAACAGGTTATGTAAAAAAAAAACAGAATTTGTTCAACTCGTTTGATTTAACAAAGAAATAATGTAGGGAGAAGACTAGGGTATTATCCAACCTAATTTAAACCGGCAATAAGATCTTTCTCATAAAAAGATCAAGTAGTAATGGCTTTTACCTTTTCAATGTAGGACTGTTGCAAGTTTTCAATATCTTCGTCAGATCCCTCAACTTATTAGCTTCTTCAGTAAACAATTCCAAACTTTACGACCATGCTTCCCTGAATCGAGGAGAAACAGAGAAGTTAGAGAGAAATAAAACCGAAATCTGGATTACAGTGTGTTAGTGGGAAAAAAAAAAAACTAATCTGCTCTTCTTAGTTGACTAGTATATCCCAGCAAAAATAAGATTAGCCTAGATCAATGTACATAGATACATCTATGATATATAGATAGAACTCACAGATGGGTGCTGCTGGGAGACGCAAAAGAACGGCATGTAGGACAACAAGATCTCCTGAAAAGCCATTTATCAATGCAATAACGGTGGAATCTATGCATACAATATGGTAGCCCTACCACACAAACATAACATCTTTCCATATACTCGAGGCAGATAGGGCAACGTTCTTCTTCTTCTTCTTCTTCTTCGTCTTCTTCTAACTCTTCTTCTTCTTGTTTCCCCAGAAATCTTCTCAATCTTCTCAGCTTCTTACATACATCAATGTACAACAATTCGGCGATCCGAAGGGTGAAGAAGCCGAAAAGGAGGCCAGTAAATAGGTAGACAGGCCAGGGAAAAATAATTCGATCGGGATCTGGATCTTTCACGGGATACCAACCCGCGTATAAGAAAGATACCGACAAAAATCCCGTACATATCAAGGAGTAAGTGCCTGCAACTATCAATTCAAAATAAGAATATTCTTCCCTGGATAATCTCCATCTGCATCGACGACAAAGAGGATCCATTCTATTAAGAACCAAACTCGAACTACTCCAAGTCTGGTTTTCTCTGTTATCAAATCCCTTGATATCCGACCCCCTTTTTTTTTTTTGTGGCTCAAAGCTCTATCCATTTGTTTTCGTTGAAAAATGTTTATAATAACCTCATTATCTCCGTTTAATTAGCAATATATAAATTTATATATGGTTGCCGGCTTGCCGCTATCCGTGCTTTAATTTTTTATGTATTTAGTATTTAGTTATTTTGCCAATACGCTCAAGTGTCCCTTTTATATTGAAATTATGTGTGACATTTTTATGGGTATATATTTTTTAATTTATAAGTTTATTTTTATTTTATTGAGGTATTTCACAATTTTGAATCTGTTGTTTCTGTTCGTCGCCGTATCCGTATCTGTGCACATTGGATAGTCCTTTACTCTCTCGGTCTCCAGCATTATCTTTGTCTGAGTTTTGACTTTGAGTTTATATAATATATATACTCGATCCGATTTTGATGATTTCCATTCTTAAAAACGATTATACACCAATCTTTGCAGTCCAAGGATCATCAAGCAAACCTATTGTTAGCGAAAGTCAAATCTTTGTCAAAGTCAAATCTCACCTTTTCCGTATTTCCAATTTTATGACGTGGCCACTGTTTATTGCTGCCGACGATGGCTCAAGCCATCCTCCTTTATTTTTATGGGTCCCATTTATTCTCTTCTCTCCCTCTTCAGAATATATACTAATCTCTAGTTCACTGAGAGACTAAACTTTTTAACTGGTACCATTAGGTTTGGACATTCGGATATTCGGTTCGGTTTTGGTTCGAAACCAATCAATTCCGGATATTTCGGGTAGAGAAGGTTAGGATCCATCAGGTATTTTTATAAATTTCGGTTCGAGTTTGATATTTTTATTTTGGTTCGGTTCCGATTCGGATAATCAGATCCGGATCTTTTTCTTCAAATTTTTAATTCGACTCACACTTTTTTAATAGAAATTATATCCAAAAATTCAAAAATATATATATCAAAACTTAAAAATATATCCAAAAGTCCCAAAAGTAAAGAAAATATATCTGTAAAACCAGAAACATATACGAAATATCAAAAATATCAAAAAATAACTAATATTTAGAAGGATATATAATTATACTTTGAATAATTCGGATACCCAATTGGTTTTTGGTTCGATATTAGTTCAGTTCTGGTTCTTCGGGTATAAGAGTTTAAGATCCATCAGATATTTTTAAAAATTTTGGTTCAAATTCGATATTTCTATTTTAGTTTAGTTTCGGTTCGGATATTCAGATCCGGATTATTTTCCCAGAACCTTTAATTTAATTAAATGAAATCAAACCTTTTTTAGTTTTTTTAAAGAAAGAAATCTTAGAAACTAGTACTTATAATTCTGATTCGGTTTAGCTCGCGAAAGTGAATCTGGTGTTGTACAAAAACAGTACGGACATTGCAAACTCGAAATCCGGCGAGAAAAATGGGGTTCATAGTCGGCCTTGTAATTGGACTCTCCGTCGGAATCACTATCATCATCGCCTTTGTCAAGGCGGAGAATTATCGATCCAAGCTTCGATCTGAACTTGTGAGCCTCCCCACTCTCTTCTTTCTCCTTTGAACGAATTGCTTTCCCGATTTGTCACTACTCTTTAATTCGGGATTCGTCTCTTTATCAGGCCAATACGGTGGCTGCCTTCGCCAGGATGACCGTGGAGGATTCGAGGAAGCTTTTGCCTCCTGAGTTTTATCCTTCCTGGGTCGTCTTCTCCGAGCGTCAGAAGTTAAGTTACCAATTTCCAAATTTGGTCATACTCGCCGATTGTTTTTGGTTTTCATATATCTGCATCACGGGACTGATCGCACTTGCTTGCCATTCTATTTACTTCAGTTGACTTGGCTAAACCATCACTTGACAAAAATCTGGCCTTATGTTGATGAGGTATGTTAGCGTCCTACTCTCGATTTGTTTGTTTTTGTCAAAGATCATTGAGTGAGAGAGGTGTGATTTGTGTTGTGGATGATGATATTGTTTCAAATGATGGAGGTTTTCTTCGCCTGCTTTTTTTTTTCTCAATCGGAGTTTAGGCAGCCTCTGAGCTTATAAAGGCATCCGTGGAGCCTGTTCTCGAGCAATATAGACCTGCCATTGTGGCTTCCTTAACATTTTCTAAGCTTACCCTCGGTACCGTGGCGCCTCAATTTACAGGTTAGCTTAGTTCATTCCTCTTTCGAAAATGTAACTTTGTGGTGTGATGTACCAGAACTTGTGCAATTTAATATTGTTGATTTGGCGGTGAACTTTTCCGTTTATTTGCGTCCATCCCGAGCTCGTATTCTTAGTTGAGATTGTTCTTGTTTTTACGCATCTCCACTTTATAACCTATATGATTGTGAATAAAAGAATGAGAAAGTGGTTTAAATCCGACTGCAAAAATTAATTGTCAGGCCGCAGTTCCTTCTTTACATTTCTGTGGATTGTGTGTTTAAAATTTGCAAAAGGAGGAGCCATAATCTCAATCTAACATTGTGCTGTTGCTTAAGAATTTATGAGCCTGCTTGTTGTCCTTGGTGCTCTTTAGGTGTTTCCATTATCGAAGGTGATAAAAATGGGGTGACCATGGAGCTTGATATGAATTGGGATGGAAATCCAAATATAGTACTTGGTATCAAGACCTTAGTTGGTGTATCTCTTCCAGTTCAGGTACAGGACATATACCTCATGCCTGCCTTCGATTCCTTATTTTTATAGACTTTATATTTCTTGTTAGTTTCTCTCTATTGCAGAACCCGTCAAGGAAATACTGATATTTAATATATTTAGCTTTTCTAGGTTGGTCAATGATAAGCTGACTACAACTAATTTCTTATTGTCTGTTTTCTAGGTGAAAAATATTGGATTCACTGGTGTTTTCAGGCTGATTTTTAGGCCACTGGTTGATGAGTTTCCTTGCTTTGGAGCTGTCAGTGTTTCTCTTAGAGAAAAGGTTGGTGCCCTCTGAAAAGGTTAATGTTGTTGCATCCTTGCCTGCGCATACACGGATGTGTGCTTGATTGGTTTGATTAAAGGAGGCCGTGTTGACACAAAATCTTCCACTTGCAATATGTCTCCTGTTTAGCTAATAAAATCCAATTCTGTGTTGCAGAAAAAATTGGACTTCACCCTTAAGGTTGTTGGAGGTGATATTTCAGCAATTCCTGGACTCTCCGAAGCTATTGAGGTTTGGCCTACTGTTTTTGTTTCCCTGCTCTTGTCCACCTTTTTCTCATAGTACCATATTAGCATTCATTTGTTACTACATGAACACATTTTCAACTAGTGTCAGGACAGTCACTCTTTATCCGACTATCTTCTTTTCTTGTCACTGCGAAATCCTTATGTCATTCTGGAGTTTGAGAGAAAGGAACGATGAGGGTGGTAGTCTTTATTTAACTATGAAATGCATGTGTTCGAGAATCGACAGGGCGTTCTGCTAATTACATTGTCCTATTAAGCTTCTTATTTTGTTTACAATAATAGGTGGAACCATATGTGTTTATCTTACAACTTGCTAAACAGGTTGGCAGTTTCAAATAACAGTTTCATAGAAATAACAGCTCTAGCTCTTATAACACATGAAACCTTGTTCATCTCCAATATTTTTGTGAAATCATGGTCTACATTCCTAGTTCTCTTTTCCCCTTCCATCTCATTTTCTTATTCAGGCTCCACGGAATTCTAGTGATGCAATGCTCTAATCTTTAGATGCCCCTTTATTGTCCTGGAGCATTTGACGCTTACCAGTAAATTGATATGTAACAGGAAACAATACGGGATGCCGTGGAAGATTCAATCACATGGCCTGTTCGGAAGGTCATCCCAATTATACCTGGTGATTACAGGTACACCTCAGGTTATATACATGAAGCTGAACCATTGACGTAATGTTTATGGTGTTTGTAGAGGGTTTAAGCCCTTGCTTCAGTGGATTTCTATTAGTGGTTTTTTATGTTTCTTTTCGCAGCGATCTGGAGCTTAAGCCTGTTGGAATGTTGGAGGTGAAGCTTGTGCAAGCGAAGAACTTGACCAACAAAGATCTAGTTGGAAAATCAGACCCCTTTGCTAAAATGTTTATACGCCCTTTGCGAGAAAAGACTAAAAGAAGCAAGACAATTGTAAGTAGTCCATTTGATTTATTGATTTATTTATTTATTTGGTGCTAAACCTGACAGAATGATCTGATTTATATTTATTCTTATCAGAACAATGACCTGAACCCCATCTGGAATGAGCATTTTGAATTTGTTGTCGAAGACGCTTCAACTCAACATTTAGTGGTCAGAATATATGATGACGAGGGTGTACAGGCATCTGAGCTTATTGGTTGTGCGCAAGTCCGGCTTTGTGAACTTGAACCTGGTAAAGTGAAAGACGTCTGGTTAAAGCTAGTCAAAGATTTAGAGATCCAGAGAGATAACAAGAACCGTGGAGAGGTCAGATCAGCTATAAAATTCCTCAGATTAGATTGTCATAACCTAGAAATGCTATGATTTTGTAACTGTAGATGACTACTGAATACACGTTCTTGTTGATTCTCTGTAATTTAGGTTCACCTTGAGCTTCTATATGTCCCTTTCGGTAAAGGGAACGGCATCGTGAATCCATTTGCCTCGTCATCGATGACCTCTTTAGAAAGGGTGCTCAAGAATGATACGACAGACGAAGAAAATACAACATCGCGTAGAAGAAAAGATATCATCGTAAGAGGAGTGCTTTCTGTGACAGTGATATCTGCAGAAGAGATTCCAATACAAGATCTGATGGGGAAAGCTGATCCGTATGTCGTTCTCTCGATGAAGAAATCAGGTGCTAAGAGCAAAACTCGGGTAAGATCTCTCAACTAGGCATCAAGAGTTAGCCAAGTTAGTGGTTTTTTCATCCTCCTCGTCACTAACTAATTGCAATCTTGCTTCATCAGGTTGTCAATGACAGCTTGAACCCGGTTTGGAACCAGACTTTTGATTTTGTAGTTGAAGACGGGTTACACGATATGCTAGTCCTTGAAGTCTGGGACCATGACACCTTTGGAAAGGTATAACCAAACCGCGACACACTGTTACATAACAATCTTTATTCCGCTGCATCGAATTAGATGCCTGTTCTTTCTCGCTTGGTTTACTGTTATTTGTGGTAGCAATAAAAGTTGTGGCTTTACTTTCTGTGCAGGACTACATTGGGAGATGCATCTTGACGTTGACAAGGGTTATAATGGAGGAGGAATACAAAGACTGGTTTCCGTTAGACGAATCCAAAACGGGCAAGCTTCAGTTGCATCTCAAGTGGATGGCTCAATCAATATATCGTGATTCCTAACTCCTAAGTTACATATTTGGAGGGTTCTCAACTTCGAATGTACATTTTGTTTAGTAGCCTCAAACGGAGTTGTTTTATGAAACGGATGCGAGTCTGCGTGTAGCCCTCTATGGACTTGGAATACCACGCTCCCTTGTTGTGAACTGAAAATGCTAGTCAATAATTTTGTTACTTGCATCAGAAGTAAACAGGACCCCACTCCAAAATTCGGATATCATAAGGGTTTTGCAAGCAAGCACACATAAACCTTACCTTTTTTTTTTTAGTCAATTTAGCTTTTGTGTAAGCTTATGAAAGTCTACACGTATCACACTATATTTGATTAGCTATATCTTCATAAGCTTCTAAAAGTCTTGACACATCTTTACTAATCTGACAACACATTTTTTTACTAGTTCTTGTATATATCTCAACTTGAAGCCAACTACGCCACGCACACTCGGTGACATCTTCAGTGTTTTCCACGTGTCATTGTCCATGCACATGCCCACTTCAGGTTATTTAGAGCAGACCCATGAGTATAGTGTCTTCTTCACTTGCCGCTTAGACTTAACAATAATCAGACTGAATTTGGAGAGAGAAAGAGAATCAATTGGTCCAATGGAGAAGGCAGTCCATTTGTCGACGAAAGCTGGACCGGAGGTTCCAGGAGAGCCAACTAAGACTGGAACCTCCATGGTTGACACCGCCGCAGCAGCCGTACAAAGCTTTGCTCCGGTTAACCAAATCCACCAACATCTCTGCGCGTACGCTTCTGAAATCCATAAAATTGATATATCCTTCTTTACACCACGTTTTTTTTAAAAAAAATATATCAAATCTTACCAGTTCTTGTATTTTACGATAACATTGATAAGAAAAAACTGTTGTTCTAATACATATATATTCAGATCAAAACATTTGTTTATTATTTACTTTTAAGCGTGTACTTTTGGTCATTTACCAACAAGATTTATATTGTTATTTTACCTTTTCATACTAAGCGGTTTCTTTTCATGGTTTTAAAATATCAAAACAAAAGTTTCTAATACAAATATATAAACCAAACGTTTATAAGAATACGGATATATTCGAGTTTATGTATGTGAACGAGAGAAAAAATAATGTTTTTAAGTTGTCATTTTTGTTTGTTTGTTTTTTAAAAAAATTATAAGCGAATATTTATCTGTGAACACATTTTTGGATTAGTGCACATGCATGAATGATGAAACTTGACTCGTTGATATGAGTTTATGTGAATCGGTAGATTTTGATCTATATCTATGAGATGTTCGTTTGCGTTTGTAGGTTCCATTTTTATGCATATGACATGACCCGACAAGTGGAGGCACACCATTTCTGCGGTCACATCAATGAGGACATGCGCCAGTGTCTTATCTACGACGGTCCTGATTCCGACGCTCGTCTGATCGGTTTGGAGTACATTGTGTCAGAGAAGCTCTTTATGACATTGCCTGATGATGAGAAAAAGCTTTGGCACACTCACGAGTGGGAAGTTAAAGGAGGCTTCTTGTTCATGCCTGGTGTTCCCGAACCAATTCAACGCCAAGATCTCGAAAAAGTTGCCAAGACTTATGGAAAAGTTTACCATTTTTGGCAAGTTGATTTGGGGCATGAGCTCCCCATTGGTTTGCCTAATATCATGATGGCCGTTACTCGTGACGGTCAGCTTTACCCCGAGATGGTCAAAGGTAAATTTGTTCTTTTTATCTTATTGGTTTAGTTACTTAGTAGTGTTTGTCTAGTGGTTAAGCTTAGGATGCTTACCTCGGATTAGCTTGGGACCTAAGATAACTATGTAAGGAACATATTACTCATTTCTATAGGTCAATCCACTGCAATGATCCGAGTCATCTATTAAACTTAACAAATTATGAGTGATTGGTTTGATGAGTGGTTGCAGAGACGGAGAAGCGATTTGGAGTATCGGTAGAGAAGGAGAGAGAGGCAAGGGCATATATGAAGGGACCAGACCATGGGATACATCCGTTGGCAAATGGAGGAGGCAAAGGGCTGAAGTTGGAGGTGCGAGAGGTTGACATCAAGCCGGTCGAGTCCGTTCCAAGAGTCTTTGTTTGAGTTGAGTTGAGCTGTAAGAGAGGAATAGATACAATAATCGATCGAGCTTTGCTTTTGTTGTACCCCTCGATCATGTGTATAACTTGTAAAAGGTAGGTACTCGAAATAGTAAATGGCGTCAAATAGCTTTTACTTGTGTCTCCTTCAAATCTTTGTTTGTATACTTCTTGTAACGTATAATGTGTTCCCATATAATGTGTTCCCATATAATGTGTTCGTCACTTCGGATCATATTTCTGTTTAAATAATCCACAAAGGCATATTATGTTCTTACCTTTGTTCGATTTTTCTTATGCTATTCATCGTCCCGTTGGATGAATAGCATGAGACATCTTTTTTTAAGATCATTATTTAAGTGGGATTAGAACATGATCTTCGGGTACAACCTTAGAGAAAAGAAGGATAATACTATGACCAAATGGAACTACAAAATTTGTTGAATAATTATGATAAACAAAATAAATTTAAGAAAAACTATGATAAACAAAAACCTCAGTGAAAGAAAACAAAAGCAGAGTCTTGTCATGTGTGTGTATAACAAAACTAAGACACTGAGACATTTTGGGTGAGCGATGGCTGCATCTTCTTTATCTGTATTTGGTCTCAGACTTCGCTCAATCTGTAATAAAGTTTTATGGCGAAGTGCTTAAAATGACAAATACTAAAAAGCAAACCTACAATGAAGAGTGTGTGTGAGAAAGAGAGAGAGAGAAAGAGAGACCTCTGATGTTGTCAAGATTGAACAGCCAATTTCTGAAGATGTTGGAAGAAGACTTGAAGACTAACATCATCCGTGAATATTATATCAGAACCTGCATTCATCTCGCTCGCGTTGTTGTATGTTGCTGACGGATTTAGCTTCGCTAACAAAAACCTTGCCTGTACATTTTTCCCAAATGTTTTACTCAAAGTCAACAAACACTAGCAACCCGATTGTTCCATCATAATAAAAGCACTAAAAATTCAACTAGAAATTCTGAGATGAAAGAGTAAAAACACTAACCTGTGATCCATGTTGATCACATACAACTAATCTCGGTACAGGGAAACGTTCACGGATGATCATCTGAGCATCTTCTTGAGGGGCTTCCAAAAGTTGTGCAAATGCCTTTAACCAAAAAAGAAAAAGAGGAGATAAAATGAAACATGTAAGGATGACACCAGTGTCCCTTCAATTAAATTCCATGGTCAATTGCAACTTGCATAGCTATTACCTGGTGCTCAGGTTGATCTTGATAGCCCATGTTGCGCCACTGCGCTATGGTCATCCCATGGAAAATGACAACACTAATGTAAGAATCCAACAAGAGGATACGATCTGCAGCGATGGAAGCAACATCCAACAATGCAGGTTGTGGTATTGAGTTAAACGAATATGTTGTTAGAGATGGCTGAATCATAACGGCTGCGTTTGAAATATTTTCTCGGTTCAATAGCATGCGGTTGTAGGCAGTTTCATCTGGACTATTGTTGAACACCTGCCAATATCACCATAGGAAATAAAAAAGACATTACGGATTGGCGTACCAGTTCTTACATAGATACATTTACAGCTTCTCCTATTTCACACTTACCTGTACAAACTGTGAACGTCGGAGATTAAATGTAAACTGAGGGAATAGTGAAAAGTTTGGATTTAGGGTGAATGAGGCAGGATCATCCTTCCGGTAATCACCAAATTTAGAACAAAGACGGATAAGGTTACGGTCCAGCCATCGCGTAGCATCAAATCCCTCCTGAGAAAAACATAATTGACAGCAATTATTAAGTTTAACAACCAAAGACAAAGACTGGGTTAAACAATGGTGAAGAGGGTTCCCAAATATAAATAATGAAAATTCATACATATACGATAGATAAGAATTGGCAAAAATGCAAATCAGCAGAAGTCACTAAGGATTGAGACTAAAGAATCTAAGTATGAAAGTGCCTGAATCTAATAATTACCTCTGTTTCCATTTTCAAGGAAGCTAATCTGGCCACCACAACTGCAGCAGTTTCTTGATCAAAACCTTGCACCAATTCCTGAAGATATTACACACCTCATTAGCATCCATTTCCACATAGAAAGAATTAAATATGTAGGTTAGAAAGACCATAAGAGTATGAACGAAATGAAAAGCCAAAACCAGAATAAGAGGACAACGATGCACACCATAAGTAAGCGCTGAGAAGGTAAACATAACGAAATGTGGGTGCATACTCTAGAAATCTAAACTAACTAGACATTAACTTAGAAAACTGTTTTCTCCAAGTTGATGACGTCACAGTTGTAACTGAAGCACTAGTGTTAATAAACAAGGAAATGATGTGCCCACTGTCCACATCCACTCAGCCATGGTACCAGGAAGATATGAAAACAAAAGAAAAGGATAATTCTTGCCATCTAAAGACTGTTCAAATCCTCACACTGACCATTTATATAGCTAAAGAGACTAACGAGTGTTTCTAGGAGGCCAATGCATCAAAGACAAAAAGATGAAATGCATTGGACCAGGATATATTTGACCTTTCTTAGGGCAAGGAAACACATCGGAATACTAATTTTAGAAACCCATAATGAAGTAGCGGTATCAAAGAATTCCCAGAAAATAATGCGGAAAAGTACTAACCTCAGTGCTAATAGCAGTATCTACCCACTGTCGGGTAACAGTAGTAACTCGAAGCAATGTTTTACCTTCTGGATTTTGGTAGCTGCAATCATATTTTTAATCAAATTTCTATCACCTGGTCTCAAACCCGGAATTGGATGAGGAGGATACCTTGTCATAAACTGGATATATAGCTGGGAATTTACGCCTCCAGGATTACTTGATTGATCACTAGAAGAAAGATCAAAGAAGACAGTCAAACAAGTACTTTTGTCGAGGCCACACATCTTCCATACTGTAGTATTTCCCTCTCCAATAACTGTATCAGCAACGCTAGGGCCTTTCTGCAATTGTTCCCCAAAAGCATTACTATTAAATTATCTACCATAATTTAAAGACAAAAAGATAAACTTCCCCGTATGGGTCGCTTCAACCTTTTGCAATGACGCACAAGGTCCAATAATCCCTTGGATTTTTATGTCCTTCGAACAGTTGATCTCAAGTGTACCACTGAAATGATAGTTTGAAAATGAGTGAGAATGCCACTAGCCGAAGATGTGTTTGATGCAAACACAAGTGGCAAATATTAAGCTAAGAAAATTTGGATTAACATGCATGCACAAATGAACTAGCAAGAATAACATCCGCAGCTCACTTGAAACAAAGGCCAAGAGACTGTTCGCCATCTTCAAATACTCGCTTAAAGGAATCCTTGAATACAGAATGGCCAAAACTTTCTGATAAAACAACAAGTCCTCCAGTTCGTTCAACCGCAGCTTTCATTTCAGCAACACCAACCTAATTTTCAAAGCACAGAACACATAATTATGATCCAGTTTAAAGTAGAGCTGAAAAGAATTCCATGTATGTGAGTAAAGTTAGAGTAAACAGCAAAGAACTAAATCAAAACAATCCTCTTCTTCAAGCTACAAAGTTCACTGCAACTTGCAATTGGGAGGAACTGTTGTACACCATATTTTCTCCATGCGGTGTTACCTTAACATGATCATAACATAATGAAGTACCTGATCAAGTGCGGATGCAAAAAGGTCCAGTACATGTCCTTGGTTAACCAATTGGTTTGCGAGGCCATCATAAAATTTCTCCGCTTTCTTGTAGAACGGAGCTGCATCTTTATCGAGGTCTTTATGTGAACGCAAAGGTTCTGATAGATCCTTTGACACGATCTGCAGAAACCAGAGGTATTACTAACTTAAAGGAAGAATTTTGTCTCAAGAAGCCACATAAGTATCAACTGTGGTGCTCTTCTCCTAAACACTTTAATGACCATTATTCTTGCAAGATATACGGTCAGGTTATATGGAACTTGCAGCCCAATAGACTTGTGATGCCCATTTCAACTAGCTTGCAACATATCTAGCTTCATTCTATCTAGGCTACATGAGGCATCTGATGCTCAGTCAAATCTAAACAACAAAACTATCATGGCCAACTGTCACCAACGCCATTTCAACAGGTTCACAGATGAAATACACCAGATATTGAACAATTCCATAGTTAATAAGCCAGAGTTTCTCCTCATTTCCTCTAGCAAATTGTTACATCAACTCTAGAAAGAAGGGCAAAAAACAAATGGAGTTACCGTGCCTGGTCCCTCAGAACATGGTCCTCCAATTAGAGCAACGATTCTAGCCCCAGTTCCAGGGAAACAAGCTCCAAGCAGTCCAGTGGCCACACTCAAAGCCACTCCCGTGCACCGCGACTGACGACGTCCAGGATGGACAGGCCACTGATCCGTCTGTAGCTCATCCAACAGCTACACTCCAAAACAAGGCAAAAGTTCATCGTCAACTTTGACAAGATTGAGCAATAAGAATTTTGATCAGAAGAAGAAGAAAAGTATAAACTATATCAAACTCCAACCAGATACTGGAAGAACAAAAAAACTGACAAAACCCACCGAATCAATCGTGAATTCACACTCGGATGCTGGCAACAAGAATCTATTAACACCCGAATTTCCGGGATTGTCTCTCCCCATCGGAAACCCACCGACCGGGGTTCGCCTCCCAGAAGCACCGAGCCCTAACTGCTCCAAAATATGATCCTTGGAGATCTCCTTGTCTCCCCTGAAGACATAGACTTTGGTCAAATCAGAAAACCCTAACTCATGGACATGCGCCTGCGTCCCAAAAGAGACGAACCCAACCAGGGCATTCTCCGGAAGCAAGCCGATCGCCTGCTTGAGCGCAGATTTGGCGTATCCAAACTCCTCCTCGATCATGCACGTAT
The DNA here is from genome assembly GCF_000478725.1 of Eutrema salsugineum. NCBI lineage: Eukaryota > Viridiplantae > Streptophyta > Magnoliopsida > Brassicales > Brassicaceae > Eutrema > Eutrema salsugineum. The sequence goes on along the minus strand of NW_006256612.1, from coordinate 13,973,474 downwards.
CCAGAACAAAAACGAAAACCGACGGCGATGGCTGGCCGGCGACGGCACCGCTCTGATCAAAATTCCCGGCACCAGTGGGCTGGGAAGGGCTGGGCATAGTGTATTCGACGGTAGTGCACTGCGGATAGAGCTCGCAAGGGAGATTGGTCTCGGAGATGCCGTGGTAGTGAGGAGGGAAGTGGTTCCGCTGGAAACAGATTGGGCAGATCCAGATCTTGGCCGTGAAATCAACACGAGCAAAAGGGTTGAGAGCGGCGGAGCAAGTGCGGCAACGGAGAGGAGCATAAGGAACGGATTGGATATCACGGTGGTAACGGATCGGAGAGATACAAGCAGCGACAGGGATCACACACTTGCTTGCTTCAACCTTGTTCCGAGGCCAGACGTTCCACGTCATACGGACTCCGTCGATTCCTTCCGGATCCATACTCGCCATCTCCGACATGGTTTAACAGATGGAGAAGTAATTCACCCGAAAATTGAGAAGAAAAAAGGCGTCTTCACAACAGGATTGAGCTCTGAGAATCAAAAATTGATCCTCGGATTCTGAATTTCTGCTGTACAGAGATATTTGGAAGCAGAGATCGTAACTCTCGAAAGGGATCTTCTCTAATGGGATGTTTATCAGCTACAGTCGTCTTATGGAGTTAGCCTAGGTTTAATACACTAATCACCCATTTTAGAAACCGTGAATGATTCTGTTTTATTTTAATTTTTTGGGCAATTGTTTCGTCGCGCGTTTTGTAACATTGACCAAATTCCTGTATTTAGCACAAATCATTTATGCAATGGTTTCGTGCCATGTGGCAATTTATTCAGAATAAAGAAAAATTGGATTAATTTTTGTGAAAAAGAAAATGAGCTAAACTCAGTCTCCATATTTTTTTTTTTTTTGCTAAGTCACTAGAAGTCTAGAAGTATCAAGTGTGTGATTACTTCGTTAAATGAAATAGTTGCATTGGTGCTTCTTTTTTCCCATGATTTGTCTTTGGAATTAAATTGAAAAATTTCCCCATTAAAATCACTATAATCCACTGAACTTTAAAATACAGTTATAGTCATATCATATACTCATATAGATGAGTGCTACAACATCATTTTTTATATATGAGTATTGGGCCGTGAACCAACATATCCCAACTACCAAATTACATGCACCAGAAACTACACGTGTAGAACACACAAAAAAATCAGTTTATATATGCAGGATTTATATATAAAATCATCATGGTTATATATTGTTGCTTGCTTTCCACGTTATCTACAATTACAAGTTAGAAACTGTTTAACTTTCATATATCTATCATCTATGTTATTTTTTGGGTTAAAGATATCATCTATGTTATGATTATTTGCACAAGTTCGAAACGATTATACAGGAACGTGAGACATATCTCTTATCGTCTGAAAGACGAAAATTTGCCACTACGTTGATGTTGTATGTTTGCGTTCAAAAGTTTTAATTTGTTTTGGCAATGTTATCCCTATTTATTGTATTTAGAAAAAGTATGATAAAATCTTAGATTATTTATATGAAGTAGGTGAAAACTATTAAATAAAACGGATTAGTGAATAATAAAAACGGCAAACGAAAGCACTAGTGCTCGGGAAAATTAAATAAATTTCTCAGTTTTGCCAACGTAAAGGACCGAAACACTATCTCAAGCGCATCAGTGACGTGCTGCCTTTTATCAACTCAATTACAAACACAACATAAATTAGTAGACGCAGAGAAAGTGGAGTCGATCACACTAGCAAGATAGATGTAATTTTCACTCAAAAAAAAATTAAAATGGTATTTCTATCAAAATAGAAAAATTCCTTTTTTAAAGATATTTTCCCAAATTTCCTGAAATGAATATTGGGTAAATAAATAAAATATGGGAAGTGAATAATATATAGAAAGACTGAAAAGGTAAATTGGAAAAGAAAAGCCTTCTTCCTATGTAACGACTACATTGGCTTGGCAAGAATCTACTAATTTGTTTTAGAAAAGCTTGATAACTTAGCCTGAGTGGCTCTGCAGGGAGACATTTACTTTCCATTTCATCGGAACATCACTTAGCATTTTTTTTGTTTTTCTTTTAAAAGTCCGATCTCTTCAAAAATAATGTCTCAGTTTCTCTTACGTCTGTCCAAACTATCTTCCCGGAGCAATGTTCTTGTATGTAATCTTTCTCTCTCTGTCTCTCTCGCTTTATCTCTTGGTTTAACTAGATCTGTATCAGTTAGGTTTTGTTTCAGATTGGCTTTTTAGGGAGCAAAGTTGAGTTTGAGTTTGTCTCTAAATGATGACATCCGGAAGATAAAAAGGATCTGAGGGTGGAGATTAGTTGCTATAGGCTTAGCTATACCCCTAACAGTGTGTGTGTGTGTTTTTTTTTTTTTTTTTACTTGTCGGCAGATACACAAGAGCGTTCGTTTGATCTCAACCAGCCCGTATCTGACAGTTGGTACTAGGGTTAAGGATGTGTTGTCGGGCGGCTGCAACATTGGAGATATTCTCTTGTTAGACCCGGCCAAAGAAGAGTTAGCCACGATCCCGGACAAAACGATCCCCAAAGAGCTCATGGAAGAAGAAATGATTGGAGCTTCCCATGGATGGGCATTTTTCTGTGACTAACGCGACCGCTCGGTACGTATCAGCGACATTTTGAACCCATTAGCATCCAAATCAAACCCCACCGTGATTCCTCTGCCTCGGCTTACTGCTCTGTCCCCTGATCAACCAGATGAAGTTTGTAACGTAGCAATGTCGTCCTCTTCCCCTCATCATCAAGACAATGACGAAGAAGACTGTGTGGTGGCTATCAAGTTCTTCGGTAGGCAACTGAGTATGTGCAGGCCCGGTCTTGACCTTGAGTGGACTAACATCTCAACCCCTGTCTTTTGCTGTGATAGCTCAAATCTCATGTATTCAAAAAGAGACCAGAAATTCTACTTGCCTGCTCCTGGAGGCAACTACTTGTACTCCTATCATCTCAACTCCCAAACAGAAGACAGCCCTGAGCTCCATGAGCTGTCCTTTCGCGACCATCCAGTGTTGGATCGGTCCCAGTGGGAGCTTTTGAATTCGTGTTTCAGGACTGAATACCTTGTGGAGTCACCTTCTGATGGTGAACGTTTCCTAGTCAAATGGTACACTCTAGCTTTTTCAATTATACCAGTCTGAATTCATATTGTTTTTTCGGAGAAAAACAAAAATAAAAATTGCCAAAAATAAAATTTTTTAAAAAGAAATGACTACAAAACAAAGAGGTTCATGGTGTTTAGAGAGGAGGAGACAACGGAGGGAAGTATCATGTGTTACACAGAAGATATTGGAGATATGTGCATTTTTCTTGCAAGCAACGAGGCTTTCTGCATCCCGGCTAGCTCCAGCCCCAGCCTAGACCCTAACACAATCTATTTTATGGGACGTGGCTTAGGTTTTTTCCATCTCACTACAGGAGAAGCACATCATTATAAAACTCTCGATGGCGTTCTCAGCACCCATTACTGGCTACCTCCGTTTTCTATATAGATCTACTACAACTGTACTCCGATCCCGGTCCTTTTAATTAGTTTCTTTCCATGAATCGGTTTGCATTGCTAAACTCTAAACACTGTTTTTGATGGAACTAGTAAACCCTATTTCAAAATCTTAAACGTCGGTGTTACGGTCGTAGTTAGCTTTTATTTTTTTTATATAAGATGTATATATTTTGGTTTTGGTATTCCAGTATTCTAACATATCATATTTCTCATCTACAAGTTAATAAGGATTTGGCCAGCTAATGTGTTTTATGTAAGTTAACAGAAATACTTGTTTTGTTATTTCTTTCATGTTGTTACATATAATAACACCACAGAATTAGACAGATAATGGAGGAAGCCAGTAAGGGAGGAAAGGAACACTTTCTGGTGAACCTTTGGGAGGTAATGAAAAGTGATGAGCGTCTCCGGTGGTGAGATCACAAACAGCAAAGCAACGGCCCATCAAGTAGACGGAGTTGGGCTTGAGACCAGGGCAAGAGCTGGCCGCAACGCAGAAAGGTTCGCTTTTTGAAAGGAAGATGCAAAGATCACCAATGTCCTCGGTGTAACACATGTTTCTTGTTCCATCTTCTGTGACTTGATCCTCTCTAAACACCATCACTATCGGATCTTTGCATCGTCGAGGAGGGACACGAGAGTACCTGCAAACGCACGTAGGACCCAAATTAGCATTGACCAAAATTACATATATGTTACAACATTCTTTACCATTTGACTAGGAAACTTTGGCCAGAAGGTGACTCCACCCAATGGTCCTCCCTGAAACAAGAATTCAAATGCTCCCAAGCGAACTGTGGCAACTCGGGAAGGTTTGGAAACACCAACTCATAGAACTTAGGGTCGTTATTGAAATGGAGATCCCAAGAACACAAGTAGTTGCCTCCAGGAGCAGGCAGATAGAACCTTTGATCTCTCTTTGAAAACATGATATTTGAGTTTTCCGAGCAGTCGAAAGGGACTAGTTTGTTAGTCCAAACAAGGTCATGACCGGGCCTGCACATACTTAGTTGCCTACCCAGGAACTTGATAGCCACCACACAGTCTTCTTCCTCACTGTCTTGATGATCAGGGGAAGGGGACGACATTGCCACGTTCCATACCACTTTGGTCTGGCCATATCTCAAAGTAGTAAGCGGAGGCAGAGTAATAATCTTGGTGTTTGATTTGGAAGCCCAGGGATTAAAAAGGTCCGTGATCCGCACACAACTATGATTGCACCGGTCAGAGAGAAATTGCCATCCATGTGAAGCTCCGACCAATTTCAAGTCAACAAGATCTTCGGGTATTATTTTGTCCGGGACTCCGGCTAATTGTTCCTTGGACGGATCGAAGAAGAGTACATCTCCTATGCATTTGCTGCTTGCTCCTGACTTGTCATCCCCAAAGATGCCAAGTGTCAGAAACGGGCTGGTTGAGAATAAACGAACGCTCTTGTGTATCTGCTAAGTAAAAATGCTCAGACATCAGAACCCACAAGTAAAAAAAAAAAAACACAGTCTTAAGCGTATAGCTAAGCCTAGCTATGAATTAGTCTTTACCATCCGATCCTTTTTATCTTCTGGATGTTATCATTTACAGACAAACTCAAAACTCAGTTTTGCTCCCTAAAAAGCCGATCTGAACAAAACCTAACTAATACAGATCTAGTTAAACCAAGAGATAAAGCGAGAGAGAAAGAGAGAGAGAGTCAGAGAGAGAAGAATACATACAAGAACATTGTTCCGGGAAGATAGTTTGGAGAGACGGAAGAGAAGCTGAGACATTATTTTCAAGATATCGGAATTTAAAAAAAAAGAAAAAAAAACCCGCTCAGTGATGTTCCGATGAATTGGAAAGTAAATGTCTCCCAGAGCCACTCAGGCTTGGTTATCAAGCTTTTCTAAAAACAAATTATTAGAATCTTGGCAAACCATTAATGTACTCGTGACATGTAGGAAGAAGGCTTCTCTTTTCCCATTTACCTTTCCAGTTTTTCTATATTTTATTCACTTTCCATATTTTATTTATTTACCCAATATTCATTTCAGGAAATTTGGGAAAATATATTTTTAAAAAGGAAATACTATATTTTGAAAACTGCACCAATTTATTTTATTGTTTCGCGTTTGTGAAAACTACACTTAATTTTAGTAAAATCAGTAGATTTAACCAAATTAAAAATTATAATCATTTTAATATGTAGATTAGTTTTTTAGCTTAGTATAAACAACACCTGATGATACTTGCAAAATCAGGTCTTCTCAGCGCATTCCAACAGAGTTTAAACTAAAGCTCCCTAATTATGATGTAGATTACTTTGCGTAAACACAAACCATAAATTAATAACGTCAAAACAGAAACATACATAACGATGATATTTGTACCTCGATCCTAGCAAAATCCAAACCGGTCTAGAGAAACTAAACTCGAAATGCACCACATATAAGTATATAACAGCACTGCAACGAACCAAACACACCAACCACAGAACTAGACAGAATAAGGAGGAGGAAGCCAGTAAGGGAGGAAAGGAACCCTTTCTGGTGAACCTTTGGGAGGTTCAAAGTGGCGAGATCACAAACAGCAAAGCAATCTCCACCACCCTCCGATCCTTGTCTACCTGATGTCATTATTCAGAGGCAAACCAAAACTTGTTCACTAATAGCCTTTATATCCAATTAAACAAGACCTAAACTGATACAGAACGAAACCAACAGATCCAGAAAAGGGAAGAGACGCTTTACATACAAGCACATTTTCCCGGGTAGAAAGTTTGGAGAGACCGAAGAGAAGCTGAGACATGCAGGGCTGGCCCGGGGCTTTAGGCGCCAGAAAATATATACAAATTAAGGGCAGTAAATATCAGAATATGTAGTGTAGTGCAGTGGTTTTTTAAAGAAATTGTATACATCAGGTCGCGGGTTCGACTCTAATGGATGCAGAATTGTGTTTTTTTTTAATTATGGGCAACAAAAATTTTGTATTCAAAGAGACCACCAAATCAGATCAACATAAAATCAATTAGAAAAATAGAAAAACTCTATAATGTTTTGATGAAGTAGAAAAAAACAATCTCTCCCACATATCTTCTCCACCATCTACAAGACTCTCGCTCAGGCTTGGTTACCAAGCTTTTTTCTTTCCACTTTCCTTTTTGTCAAACACACAGTAATGGAATCTTGCCAAACCAAGGTACTCGCTACTTGCAGGAAGAGGTCTACCCTTTTCCATTTTTCTATATAAATTTATGTATTTTTATAAAAATATACATTTTCTATATTTTTTTATTTACCCAATATTCATTTTACCATGGTCTCACTCGTTCAGTCAACAATAACTTTTGTTGAGAAAGAAAAATCAATCATCTAGATTCAATAAATTTCACGCGACTTCATTATAAGTAGCCAACCACATTTCTTCATACTACAATCCTGAGCGACCCCATGAAATTTATCATTTTAGACAATTTTATTCTCATCGCTGGCTTATCAGTAGCGCCTACATTAGCAACCACCCTTGTTACTGATAAGCCAATGATGGAAACAAAATTTTCTAGTGTCTTCTTTGTCTTCTACTAACACTTTAAAAGTTGTCATTGGTGAACAATAAAAAAAAACAGAAGATGAAGATGATTATGAAAGAGGAAGATGAGGATGAAGATTAAAAAAAGGCTATCTTAAATAGGAGAGGAGGAGGAAGATGAAGATGAAGGAAGAAGGGATAATATCTTCCCACAATAAAGAAGAGATCTCAATGTCTAAATTTTTCAAAGTATTCTCTGTGTATTTTTTATTTCGTAGAGAGTGTTTTTCGAAATTGTTGAGTTTTCTTTACAGTAATTGAGAAATGTGCAATGATAGAGGATGGAGAAGACAGTGGGTCTGAGGCTGGGAGAAACCAAAAAATTAACATTATATATTGGGAGATAATATATATATATATATATATATATTTATTTGTGATGTGTGACACACATTTAATGGCTATTTGTAATTAAGATTACAAATATTTTGTAAAATCTTTTACGTAATTAAAGTGGGATCGATATTGACTTCCCAAAACTCTAAAACCTAAACATTAACTGTTACAAATCTTTCAGTTATCACGCTCCCGCAAAAGTTGAGCAAAAGTTGAGCAAAAGTTGAGCAGTATTTATTTGTGGTATATCAAAATTTCTATAACTAAACAAATACAGAAAGTCAGTAAGATATACATATAAAACAATATATTATTGTCTTAACAAAAAAACAGTGGAAGGTTTTATATTGTTTTAGGCTCTAAATATTCTATCCAGCTCTTAAGCCATAATATTCTTAAAACTTATAACTTGTTTTTCGCAAAAAAATATGTTTAAAACTTATTGCTTTATATATTTTACATTTTTTTTTACTTTGATAGATAATTTCTTACTAGAAAATCGTCTTTAACCTCAGAGCAATGTATTTTGCTTAGTTTTGAGCAATTCTTTTATATTTCTGAACGAACAAGCTTGCTTAGGATTCTCCAAAGTTGATTCAGTCAAACATGTTTTGTAAGTGACCATTACTCAAGGCATATAATACATATGATCTTCAAGACATTCTTGAGAAAATGTTCATTAATCAAACCATATCCTTTGCTATGTCATATCAGCTACTGTATTACATTCTTAAGGATATGACGTTAAATAGAAAATAAGAGGTGAAAAAGGATGATGAAGGAGAAAATATCTTCGGATAAAGAGTTAGAGAACTCATTTCCAAACTTCATCAAATGTTCTCTGAAAACAAGTTTTTTCAGACAGAGAGGATTCGATACTTCTACTGATAAATTAGCTAAACAACAAGCAGTACATACTACATAGTGATACTGATAGGCAATGGTCTTAAACTTTTTGTTTTTTTTTCTTTTTGGTAAATAATGATACTTGCAGGTCCCATATATATTATTATATATTCAATATACTGTGTTTTAATGAAATTAATAAACAAAGTGGCAAAGTTAGAAACCGTTTTCAAAGAATATAGATTTGTTCAACACTCTATTTGTCTTTAACCTCCTCTGCTTCACTGAACAGAGTCTCCACAAATCTCATCCACAAAAGCCTCCATGTTCTTATCCGAAGACCCTCCTTCTCTGCCCGCTTCAACCGCTAAACGCTTCCATTTCTCAGCGTTTTCCCTCAGCTCCTCAGCTTTCTCCCCCATCACTGCTTCCAAACACCTCCTTATCTCTCCTCTCTCCACCAAACCTTCCTCGTTCTCTCTCACCCTCACACCTGTCTTCCATGAATCCTCCAGTAGCTTCGCGTTCGTCGGTTGATCCGACCACATCGGAAACGCCACCACCGGAACGCCAAGAACCAAACTCTCCAGCGTCGAGTTCCACCCACAGTGAGTCACGAAACAACCTACGGCTCGGTGTCTTAAAACCTCCACCTGTGAACACCAAGACACAATCATCCCAACGTCTTCGAGCTCGTGTCTGAACTCAGCTATCTTCTCAATCTCTGTCTCGTCCTCTCCTTCTGTTTTCGCTTCTCTGTTGGATTTATCAGTTATAACCCACAAAAACGGTCTCTTCCATTCTATGAGTGCTCTCGCTAGTTCCTCTATCTGTTTCTTGGACAGCTCAACCATTGTCCCAAAAGAAACGTAAATAACAGAGGACTCTGTTTTCGAGTCTAGCCAAAGTTTATAACTACTTAGCTCTTTAACTGATTCGCTTCCTGTGAAAATATCTGGAGGAAGTAAAGGACCAACTGCCACCATTCCGATATTCGGGATAGCCGTTAAAGCCTCTGGTTCCAACGAATCAAATGTGTTGACGAGGATTTTCGGATTAGATTCTTCTTTAAGAAACTCCATTAGCTCTTGAAACGCTGCGTTTACGTTTTTGTACATGTTCGTATCCGTAGGCGTGAGGAAAGAAGGAAGATCACGGTTTGCCAGAGACGGAAGATTCCGGAGCTCGAAACCGGAGTTTTTGCCGTTGAAGTGGTCGTAATAGATGTCGAAAACCAAAGCCGGTTGGATCCAGAGAAGAGCAGAGGGAAGTTGAAACCTACGCGCCACTTTTGGAGCCCAATTGAGAAGAATCGTGTAGACCAAGCAAGTCACTGGAGAGTCACCATCCCGATTAGCTTCGATGAAATCCGATAGGGTTTTATCGCCGTTGATCTTGAGATTCACAGACCGATTTTCACGGTCTTCGGCGGTGGAAACGCCTCCGTCGTCGAAGCCGTCGGAGAAAGTAAGGAAAGAGAGATTGTTGAGGTCGCTTTGGGTAGAAATCATAGAGCGGTGGAAGACGGAGAGACACGTGGCAAAAGTGACACGTGCGCCGGTGGTTTTTATGAGCCGACGAGCGAAACGGAGAGATGGGTTCACGTGACCTTGTGCCGGAAAAGTTACAAGTAGAAAATGCAGTGGCGCCATTTGTATTTGTTTTGATCCACTTCGAAGTGACTGTAGAGTCAGATACGAGAATCTGTGTGTCGTCTCTCCATGTGGATTTGTGCTGTTATATATATATATATAGAGAGAGATATAAATATAGATGAGCAATTAGATTTTGATACTTAGGTATGCACATGCATGCATGCGTCTTCATCAAACATACGGAAAATTGTAATCAAATTAACTTGTGAGTTGTGTGACGTCTGTGGTGACCCTCACTAGTTAAATGCCTTTTGGCATCGTTCGTGTAAAATCCAAATTTGCGATTGGCTTTTGCAGATTTTACGTCGACATGTGAATGAAGGTACAAGCACGTTTTCTATTTTCATTTTCAATTAACATTTTAAAAAAAAAATTTGTTTACCCTTCTCTCTATTGAGCAGTCAGTTTTATTTTGATAGTTTTCACCTATACTAAAATATTTTATAACATACTTATTTCTTAGTACAATAAATAACTTTTTTTGCCAAACAAACTCTAAAACGACGTGTAATAGTGGAACAGAGAATATAATAAACGTAACAATAAAAACAAACTAAAAGTGACAAAATTATCAACAATAATTATTATCCCGTCGTTATCATGACATGGACGAGAAGACAAATTAACGTAGAAAACTTCAAATGATGCACATTTTCATAGTGTTTTGAATCTGCGGGCAAACTTTTGTCTTTCAGACGATAATAAGAGATACGTCTCACTTGTGGAAATAATAATAACAAATAATAATAACATAGGTTATATATATTAAAGTTCAAACAATTTCTATAACTTCTAACGGGAAAACGGCAATTTAGTACTTGAACTGCGAATTCTAGTACCAATTAATACCCAAGAAATTTTAGTGTATGAATTAATACTTCAACTTGTATAAATTGAAAAATCAGTACCTATTTTTTAGGTCATTTAGTACTTTGACCAAGTTCCCATCAGTTAACTCCGTCAATTTTTAAACGGAGTTCTCTCTGATGCCACGACCACTTCCACGTCACTCTACCGTTATAGTTGTTAACTAAACGACGTCGTTTTTGATTCTGGACAAACAAAAAAAATTAGTAAAACAACGTCGTTTTGGATTAAAGAGAACAAAAAAAAAATATAGAAAACATCGTACGATTCGACAAAAAAAAACAAAAAGCGCGTTTAGTCTTCTTCTTCATCTCTTTCCTCATTTCTTACTTCATCTTCTCCATCGCTATTCTCTACAGTGTCTTCATCACTTTCCATGTATATCTCAACAGCATTGGTTTAGCAATAAACAATAAACAAATGAAATCGAAACCTGATGTACCTCAATTTTAACGAAATTTTAGCTCCCACTAAGCACTCAACTTCAAATTTTGTTTTGATTTCAACCCAGCTTCTATTTTGGCCAATGCTTCTTGCAGAATTGAAATGAAACTTTAATCCCCAATTTCATTCAGGTGTCACGAGGAAGAAGAAGACTAAACATGTTTTTTGTTTTAATTTTGTGTCAACCTAAACGACGTTGTTTTCTATATTTTTTTTGTTCTCTTGAATCCAAAACGACGTCGTTTTACTAATTTTTTTTTGTTTGTCCAGAATCCAAAAATGACGTCGTTTAGTTAACAACTACAACGGTACAGTGACGTGGAAGTCTTCGTGGCATCAGACAGAATCCTATTTAAAAATTGACGGGGTTGACTAACGAAAATTTGGTCAAAGTACTAAACGGCCAAAAAAACATTGTACAGGTACTGATTTGCCAATTTATACGAGTTTAAGTATTTATTCGCATACCAAAATTTCTTGGGTATTAATCGGTACCAAAACTTGCAGTTCAGGTACTAAATAGCCGTTTTCCCAACTTTTAACGGTAGAAAACTTGGAAAGCAAGCAACAACAAATAACCATGATGAATTTATAAATCCTACATATACGCCATTTACATATGTGTTTATGTCACTGTTTGTTTTTTGAGGACCGGTCCTTTCTTTGACCACCAAGAATACGAGAAATTTGCAGACCTCTGCTAAATGCTTGATTAAAGAGCATTCTTGTCTGGAACTCGGACACAAAGGGAAACCAAGCCAAGAACGCAACCGGCGTGAACAGAAGCAAGCCCATCACGATCTCATATCCCCTAGCTAGCGTCCTAACCGATGACCATATCCCTAGCTGTTGGATCAGAGGCTTACACGCTTGTGCAATCTGATGAGGAGGACAAAACGAAGCCAGCCAATGTCACAAAACCAGCAGACAACTTAGAGACAAAAGAGGAGTTTCATGAAAGAGTAATACTTACAAGAAGCATTCCCCATCCAGTTGGCATAAAGGCAAGCATGCAGATGAACAAGTCTTTAATTGTTATCAGAGGAAGTGCGAGGAAAGTTATGAGAATTGCAACAAATGTGAGGAACACAAGACCCTTTATGATTCTGAATAGAAGCTGGAAATTCGTGCTGAATCTTCGCCTTCCCACGCCCAAACCCTGCAATGATCGTTACACAGAATAAATCAACACAGTGTTTAGAATGTTCCAAGAAAACCAAATGCGAATAAAAGATTCATACCTTCACAATGAGTAGAATGAATAAGATCACAAACCATGAAGCTCCATAAACCTACACACACCGGTTATTAAGAGTCATTGTCATTCAATGATCAAGGTCTTAACCATACGGAGGGAATTAGTTATGAGCTTAGCTTACCCAAACGCTTTGATTTTTCCCTTTAAAGGTACTGAGGTGATAAACAAGTCCATACTGAAATATGAAGAAGCGCAATGCCAAAAAAATCTCAAGGATGATACCACGGATCCCTGAGTGTCGAAGATGTTCCAACTCTTTCTCCCACCAAGACTCCCAGCTTTTCTCAGGCGGAACACCAATGCCTCCCCTGTTGTATATCCATTTGTTCCAGTCTGTCCAGTCATCAACAATCTTTTGCCACTCGAAACCAGACGGGTTGAATAAGAACGGAGCAAATAGCCATGTTACGACCATGAACCATATTGAGACAGTGATCAGAATATAGGTAACCACACCCCTATATGGTTGGCCAAATAGTTGATACACGAGTAGGAGAATCATAAGCTCAATGCCCTTCACGAAGTGACTACGGGAATAGAACCTATAGTTCTCCGCAAATTTAGCATGGAACACCACAAACCCACGACCAGTTCCTCTGTACTCTGCTCCTCCGTGAAACAGTGTTCTTCCATAGTAATGTGTTTTTGTCCCGAGTTGAAACGTGAAGAAAACAGAAGCAAGTTGTAGCTGCATCAGCACAAACTCAATTAATGCGTTATGAAATCCCCTTTCAAGTCCAATCTCCATCATCATAGGCAAAGCCATAAGAAAACCAATCTGAACAAATGATTGAGAAGCAAGAGCTGCCTGAAGAGGCCTGTTGTTACGAAAAGCTCGTTGGTTGCTCAATCCTTCTTCAAGCCCACTAAGTACTAGATACAACCGGCCGTAAAGAAACACATATACCGTAAGCACGGTTAACTGTCAAAAACAGAGAAAATGGCTTTAGACTTGAGAAACAAAAATACACCCGCCATTTTAATGGTTGAGATGAAAGTGAAAAATGTCAACCTACCATGGTACTGAAATAGAACCCAATTGTGGTGAAATAACAAGACAGCATCCGGAAGAAATCAAATCGGTGTCCCAGTCTGTACAAGTCGCGACTCAAAGTTTGCTCACCATTTCCATTGGCAATTTTGGCCTCAAACATTGAGATCTGGTTAAGGCCCACATCTCTCCCTTTACCAACTTGTATATATTCATGATGAGTCACATTTCCTTCACGCAGAGTTGAATTAAAACCTGAAAGCAGTAGATAGGTCTGAGAAAATAAAAACTATATGAAGTACACTACATCATATGTGTACGGTGTACCACCAGAGAAGAGGAGATCAAGCAAGTACCTGCAAATATGTCTTCACTAAGATTGATGACCTTAGAAGCTTTGCAGATACCACCTCTGGTAAGGTGAAACAGACGATCAAAAATATCTGGATGACCGTAATGGAATCGTACTCTGGAGCAGCGAGAGAAAGAACACATTAACTTTGACAATCACAATATCCAGATTTCCTCTCAGAAGATTTCAGAACAGGGAAGAAACTTACTTCAAGGGACTAGCTAGCACCCTTTGCCCAATCGTTACAAAGCTGTTCTCCTGATTTGACATAAACCATGCAAGAGAAGACACACTTGCCACAAGAAACCACAAACGTATGAGATCAATATCTGCACTGAAACTAAAAATCTAAAGACATAAATAAGATCATACTGTTAGTACCTTCCAGTGAAAATATGCTCTCTAAGACCAAGAATCGTAGGACATCTAACGCCTCCATGTTTTTCAAGAAACTCTTGCAGCAAGTTCCTCATTTTGAAAGCTTCTTCCATGTAGTTATCCTATTTGTCAAATCTTTAGAGGTTATAATTCTCCCATGGTGATCGTTCTTTCAACTAATCATAAGCATAAATGAGATTTATTAGGTGACACATCCTAGACAAAAGAAAATTATGCAATGCACCTGGTTCATGTCTATTGTTTGCAACCCTTCTCCGCGTGTAAAAATGATAGCATGGTTCTGATTCTCGGGCTTTCCCTCTCCTAGTATAGCAGGTCCGGGAAGCTTAATCCGATAAATGAGCTGGCAGAAAAGAATATAAACTCAGTCTCTCCAGAAAATAGTTACAATAGCATCAACATTCTCTGAACTCACTGCATAGGGTTCTCCTCATCCTTGCATTATGGAAAACAAAAAAAGGGCACCAAAATGTCGAGTATTATAATTATTTTTCTCATCTATACCTGATCTAGTGTTTGAACAGATTCAGAAGAATCCATTGGTTTGGTTTGCGGAGCAGCTTTCACAAGAGCTGAGTAATAAATCTTTTCCTCTGTCCTCTTATTACTGTCTTTATGTGTTTGCTCGACCTCATCGATATAGGCAACACGAATAGACGGATACCTGCCACAAAGAAATATCAACCTTAACTAATGAGGCTAAGAAAACAATAACAAATCAACGGAGAAGATCAAAGGATGAAAAATTGAAGAGATTACGTTGTCATTAGTCTTAGTATGTCTTTAGCACGTTGGTCACCAGATCTCTTTTGGATACTGTATTGTTGGCAAGAAACCACAAAGGTGAATTTCATATCGGCAAGTGCTTGACACTGTGCCCAGAGTGACCCTCCGCTCTTTGATGCTTCTTCACTGGTTAACTCGAGAGCCTTGTAACCTTTCAATAATTCTAGAACAGAACGAAAATGAAAGAATGCTTTCACACTTTCTAAGAATCAGAAGAAATCACAGTGAAGATTATTCAAGTACCTTCATCCTTTGCCATGTCAAGGAACGCCTGAAGTTCCAAAGCCTTGCGGTAATACATCATGCCTCGCACTTGTTGAAACAAATAAAAAATCAGGCACAATCAAAAGAGTAAAAATACTAGCAGTTAGCAAAATGAAGCAGATTTCATTCGATGAAAGATTGAGAGAGGACGCTAAAGTGTATATACCGGTTTTGGTAAGAGTTTGGCCTCTGTAAGATGCCCATAGACGTAGCTCCTCTTCCAAATCATCTCTTGCTCTTAGTTCTTCTTCGCTGCCACATTTAACTCGTTCCAGAAAGTTCGTCCATTCGTCTGATGTAAGCCATGGATTCAGCTGATCGCTCAAACACAATAATAGCGCCATATGAATAAATTAAAACTAATGGAAAAGTGAAACCTGGGAAGATCTTCTGCAAGTAAAAAAGTATAGAGACTCCATCTTCGTTTTGCTGTTCTAAGCCAAATATGGAGAAAAGAACATCCTCTGAAAAGTATGGTGTTAGGACCCTACGAAAAAGCAATATGGGAGATGTTAAGAGATAGTAAGACTATTAAATTTTCCATTTAGTCACTGCTTGTAGGAAATATGAAATTGAGAAGACAAATAAGAGATGTGTATCATCTGTCTGCAATGAAGCTACTTCTGCAACAGAGATGTATTATCCATAGATGAAAGTGCAAAACATAAATTAAGTTGAAAGTGACTGGAACCTACGAGAAGGAAAGCATGTTGCGGATCTTGGGTGCAGGAGGCATGTCCATGAATAATGAATTTGAAAAGAAAGTAAGGCGCCTTCGAGCTTCCAAGTTGGACGGAACATCCATAGCTGACTCCTTGACAGTAAGCAAAAGATGAAGCCTCTTGATCTACAACAGGACAAAAAGAAGGAAAGCAGACAAACCACTTAGAAGCTCCTCATGCCAAAGATGCCAAAGAGATCACATGTACCATTGTAATGGAAACAAGAATGAGATAATGGAAGAATTTTTAAGGAAGAGACTTGCTTTTTCTTTCCAGGCTTCCTTTTGAGAGTAAACTGGAAACTGAAGTTGGCTGAAATATTTGCGCTGTTGATGAAGAGGAGTCATGACGTCGTACTTAACATAAGATCCATTGTGAGCAGTCTCTAGTAAGCTATGGAATGGAAATTCTATATCAGAATGCTTCAAACAAAAAGTGATCGATCACACAGAAGACGGTTCATGCAAATGGTATTACCTTGGAACTTCTTCTTCCATTATGTCTCTAGTCACCACTTCTAACATGTTCAGCAAGACAATTACAATTTGATCCTTGTCCTCCTCTCTGTTTTGTAGCTGTTGCAAGTAGAACAAGCTTGGTAAATTTTTTAAAACTCATGCTAAGCTTGACAGAGATATTCAACATCGTATTACTACAGCATGTACCAAATATTCGATTAGCCGAACAAACTGGCCATACAGATCAGGAAGAGCACTCAGGGTCAAATCTTTTATCAGTGTTTCGTTCTCGATGTGTTCATCAATCTTGGAGAAAATTTCGTTTATGACCCTGCACAAGATCAAATAAGTTAGAAAAGGGCAATGTATTTCCCGGGTTGGAACACAGGCAAGGGATTATAAAACTTACTGTCTTTCTCGTTCTCCCATAACCAAATAATTAATGAGATTCTTAAAAGAGGCATAGCACTCTCTAACTGCACAAGTCATGTAGCTGTCAACAGTCAATCTCTTTTTCAGTTCACCGTCTTTTCCATTGCTGTCTTTAGCCATATCCAAAGCTATTGGGATCTATTACATTCAATCATGAGTAAGTCAAAAGATTAGAATACGAAAAACGAAAAAATCTAAAACCAGGCAGAGTTAAAAGATAACTTTTCACCTTACTAGCCAGTAGAAAAGGTGGCCACCGGATAAGATCCAAATCAGGGTCAGACCAGTATGGCACAAGCAAAAGTTCCATTTCCCTGTACAAAAACCAACACTATCACATAACTCTTACTAAATATGTAGCTACTTTTTCAAACGTGAGTAGAAAGAAGGGTAAGTATAAGTTTTTGGACGGGGAAGTCGGAGAGGAGATTCCAGAGAGAAAAAAGGGCACAGAAGCGTTAGTTAGATTCTCTTCTTCTTCTTCTCTTTTACTCTCTCTGAAATCTCCTCTCCGGCTTCCTCGTCCAAAAACCTGTAACCTAGTCTTCTTTCTCATTTTCAGACTGAGGTGAGGATGAAAAGATTCAAAGCTAGACTGAACCTATCACTAATCAAATCCTCTTCTCGGAAACTACTGATTATTTTGTTCCACATCTGAGCAAACCGCGCTGAATCCTTGTCTTTACTAGATGGGAGCTGGATATCAAAAGAAAAAAACATCCTTAAATAGAGTTCTGATGAAGAGAAATGATAGTGAAAATAGCTAAACATAACAGTAGTAACCAGACCTGATCAAACCTGCGAGAGAAGGTCGCCTTAAATCCCTTTTTCTTTTTATCTTCGCCATTATCATGTGGCACCAAGCAATCATTAAAGGCCCCTGGTATGGACTCAAATCTTGACCGCAACATTCCAAGTGTTCGGATCTGAAGTGAAAAAAAAACTTCTTTTAAGACACCATCTCACTTGAAAACTAAAAAAGTGAGTGTATGCCACTCCGAAATGTAAATAAGCAGTCCTATTTGCATTTTAACAAAGAAGGAATGCAATAATTAACCTCTCCAAGACGGCGGAAAGCTCCATTCAAACCTCCAACCAGAGTTGAAACTATAGCATACCATATTTGAGTGTCCATGAAATAAACCTGCATATAGAAGTTAGCATACAATAAGGGGAAACCATAAGAACGAACGAAGATCTGGGAATGAACACTATCTGCAAACTCACGAGAATAACTGGTGACCAGAGCGCAATGACGACGCCTAAATTATTCCTGGCTGCAGAAACCAACGAAAGAAAGGCAGAGTTATTTAACAAAACAAATTACATAATAAGCAAAATCCCAACGTTGTATTATCCATTACCATGAGGGAAAAACTCATGCCAGCTGTAGACGGATATATGGATTCGCATTATATCTTTGGTTGGACCAACAAGAGGCTTAATCTGCTTTGAAGATGGAAAACATCAGAAATATACATTGATGGACTCATTAGAATCTCAGAGCCTTCTAGTAGAAAAGATGACGTTTCCAACTTCAAAAGAAAAGGTTCTTGCATATTGCTCAAGTTACTATACATACACATCAAAATGTGATACCTCAGCGTAATAACTGAATGCCAGCTTTGAAATCAGCAAAACAATCCAGAACATCGTGTACCTAGAAATCATTTGCGCCTCATCGTTAAGCAGTGCTGAAAGACTAAACAACATTTCAGCCTAAAAGGTATAAGTTTTAGGCTCCTTACTTGAAAAGTGAAAATGCGCTCTCATGCATACCCCTTCCTATATACAGCCGAGGCTGTATCACCAAGAACCATGATAAGTCCACCTTTTTGGTTCAACATTCACGGACCAACATATTATCAAGATAAAGGGCACATGAAAAAGCACCTGAGACCACCACATCATCAGCATCATTATCTTCAAGTCAGACCTTTCTAGATAACGTCGAATGAATGGAAACAGAAACAGCAACGCAGAAAGCATGTTCGGGGATAAGTAGATGAGAATCGCCACTATGAAAAGAGAAGGAGAACTATGGCTGTGTCCCCCAAACCAATTCTTTATGGTCTGAGCAAAACCAGATGCGTCTCTCCAGCTGTACGCGTAAGTAACTGGCATGACTACAACCCATCCTGCAGCCGCACCAGCCTTCAAGAGGTATCTGAGTTTCACATAGAATGCCATGCTATGTCTTGCCTTCCAGCTGAGGGCTATGTCAAGGACAGCTGATATATTAAGAAAAAAAGTCAGAAAACTGATAGGAAAAACGTCATAGAAACATTTGCACCCAAAACCAGAAGGTCAGACAAATTGGTAGTGTCATTGCAAGAATATGTCCAACGACTACTTCAGCATCCATATCCAGCTATCTACCATTGCCGCATTACATGTGCTTTGGAAATAGTAAATGAGCATGCAGGTCTTTGATAAGACCAAATATGAACAGATAAGAACTAACAAGATGAAGATGCAAATGTCTAAGATACATGATATAAAAATATAGAAAAAAAAAGAAACAACAAAAATTTGCAGCTAATCAGTCATGAGATACATGATATTATGAAAATTTCATTGCTTAATGTATCATCACCTTGTGCAAGCTTTAGTACAGCTGCCGTAATGAAGATGCTCAAAACCTTAAGGAAGACATCACCCTGAAAGATGGAGCTCAACTCTCCGGATCCATTCCATGCAATAACGATCATCGCCTTAACAAGAAACGATATATCAAATATCATAACAGGTCAAGAAAATACAATATTAGAGAGATACTAAATACAAGATATTGGTACCTGCAAACACAGGATGTAAAAACTCCACATTCTATCAAAACTTCTAAATATATGCCAGAAGGAGCGTATCTCAACAAAATTGACTTTGCCCATCCACCGATCTCCACTATTTGATTTTATCTGCAGCATTGTGAGCATAAATCATTAAATTGTAGATACAGAAAACTTTAGGCAAATGACTCTAAACCAATTTACTGACTGAAATAACTCTAAGACATGACAATCAGTCTATAAGCTAATAAAGCAAGATTTATTATGAACATAACACCTTAGATAACATGTTTAGGATCCATAAGACCAATTTATGCAATGCTAACATAAGCGGAAATATACATATACAACCCATTATTTAGTCTCTATTACTCATACCTCACTTTTCTCAACTCGAAGTTCTTCAGCTGTATGACAAAAGAAATCCGCATCAGCTCGCATAGGCCACCCCAAGCGAAAACATCGAACTGACCTGCAAAGTTACAGGGACAAGGAATTTAGACCACCTTGAATTCTGAAGGATAGCGTGACATACAAAAAGGTGATAAGATGATAATCTGCATTTACCAAAAATATTCATTTAAGTCATCATAATTTCTCCACACAGAATGCTTTGACTTTCCTCCTCTACTTCTCTTTGCTTCCTGTAATGATGCATTAAGATCTTGATGAAAAAAAGAAAGAAAGAACAGCTAGAATCGAAGGAAAGCTCAAGAAGAAAAGATGGCTGCAACTAGAACAACTGAATCAAGTAACCTTTGCTATTGTCTGATATATAGGAGTAACTACTTTCTGCAGGAAAGCTTCATCGTCACCACCATAAGCTGGCTTTACATGCTCCCCAGTCATTTCACTAACACTACCAGCCAACATACCATACAACTCGAAAGCCATCTGAACAGATATGAAAAATCACAATTAAACTTAAACAGCTAAGAAAAATGTTATTCTTCACAAATAATTAGAAATCTGACTGGCTAAATTGGATCCATACATGGTGGTATATATAGCAAAGGCATTCTGGCATGAATCTCAGGTTTGCAGCTTCTCCCCAAATTAAAAGGTAAAGTCCCATGTAGAGCAATTTACGCTGTTGTACCTCTTGTTGAATAGTCGGCAACCTTCAAGTACCAATAAGAGAATAAGGTAGGGATTATGAAATCTTTCTTTCATATTGGTAAGGTAGGGATTATGAAATCTCACCAAAGGCTGCTTTTCCGACCCAAATATTTGCACCACTTTTTGTAATTTCTGAAAAGTTTCTTCATCACTATGGTTAAGGCGCGATCATCCAGCTAGAGAAAATATTGTACAAAATCACTTAGCGCAAGTACAAAAGCCTAGACAGAGAGTAAAAGAAAAAAAAAAGGCAATATAGTCCAACAAAATGCATACCTTTGGTTCTTGTTCAGGTCTTGGAAATTGTCGGATGTGGACATTAGCAAGTAACAAGATCAAGTGCTCTCTTTGATTCGAAACATTATCTTCCTGCAATTTAAATGTTTGAATAACAATCAGTAAAGACAAAACTTTAAGACAAATAATTGAAACAGGATATTCGCTAACATCACCTGAAAACCAAACATCGACTGAAGCCAGTCTAGAATGTCTTCGTCGAGTTTCTTCTTGTGACCTGCTGTCCATGGTAAGCCCCTTGTATTTCTCAGAGCGGCTACAGCAGCTTGTATCTGCAGAACAGTATTCAAACAGATCGATTGGTCTGAAAGACAAGAAAACAGATAAACAGAAAGGTAAGACTAAGTAGCTGGATAACCTCAGGCAATCTCATTATAGCCTGATTCTGACTATCAGGGTCGAGGGGAAGTATATTGTAAGGCTTGTAAATCTGGGTTTTCTCTTCCACCTTATTGTGCTGTTGCAAAATCTACAGGTAGTAAAAAAAAAAAAAAGAATGATCAGAAACCATATCACAACAGTATCAACATGTTTTGCCAGAGCATTCGTAAAGACTGGCACAAGAACGGAAGTAGAAGATCAAAACTACATTGCAGAATATCTACTATCAGCTTCACCTGTATAGGCACTGGCAAATCTTCTGTCTGATTAACAGCCTTCAAGACTTCAAAGAGAACGGCAGCAGTTTGATAGGCCTTTGTAAGTTGAGCACTAAAGGTAAAAATATGAATGGAAACACACAGTAAGAGGTAACGTTGTAAGGGAAAAACCGCAAAATTTGAAGAATTTTTAACACAAACCGGTCAGCTTTATCAGCAGCATTTAGCAAAGCTTGGATGTATTTCTTGTAGTAGTGTTGATAGAAACTCTGCATTTCACGCGCATCACTCTTTTGCCTTCCTGCCAAAGTTGTTTCATTCTCCTGGAGAAGTTAATCAAAAACATAAAACGGCACATGAGTTTTAACATCTAACACAACATGCTAGTGAATCAAATGTTGACATTCATCTACCCTTTCTAATCGTTGAAGAAGAGCGGTCTTAAACTGGCGAACACCACGTCCACTTGATGTTGGATCAAGCCTATGAGCCTTCTCAAACGCGTAAAAACGACCTGGTAAGCATCAAAATCCACAATTTTATTATCCAAGAACATTAAGATGAGCAATGAACAAATTATCAATCACAACCAATCCAACTCACAAAGGTAAGCAACTCGTGGGTTACTAGCTTCAACTTCATTAGCCACACGAAGAATTGGAGCAATCTCCACCAAAGAAGATGGCACCACTTCACTATCGAGCATAGCCTCTCCGAGACTACCGACAGTCTGAGTCCGCAGAATCCGCCTCTGCGGCGGAGGCGGATTGGTTTCCCTTCTTTGAGACATCTTCTAAATCTTCCCACTATCAAATCTGAGCTACCATGTACTTGTCAAAACCCCTTGAGAGACAGTGAAATGAAAAAACCCAAACATGAGCAATAGGAAGAGAGAAGACAAAGGAGTAGGAATCCAAATAAATATCCTAAATAGTAAGTTTTTACTTTAGTTGAGAAACGAATCTCCGATTCATCTTCACAAAAGCTTTTATCAATATACACGCGTAAATAACGCAAAAAGCTGTTTTCTTTTGAAAAGAAAACAAAAAAAGATCCAACTGAGCCCCAGAAAAAAAAATCAAAAAAGCTGCAGACGATGTAAAGCGCAAATCTTATCACGATATTCAACTACCCAATTCTACAGTCCATAGTCAAACCCAAGATACATCTGATTCTAGAAACAAAAAAGGTTTCAGCTTTTCGAAGCTTGAAACAGTCTCCGATGGTAAACCCGTTTATGAAAGCATCTGGCCTCACTCGAAAGTCATGTAAAAAAACAGTGAGGTGGCAAAATTTTACACTCTAGGGATCGGATAAATGAAACGCACAATCAGACAAAGAAATCCAGTTTCAAAGTTGAAAATGAAACCCAGAATCTGCCAAAATCGAAAACAGTGAAAAGACCCAGAATAATTTAAGGATCACCTATTCACCTGACGAGAGACAGGGGAAAAGAGAAGAAACAGAGGAGCTATCAGATGCGATCGAGGAACAGTAGTCAAAGCTAAAATCTTTCTTCGTCGCTGAAACTGGTCTCCGGCGACGACAGTCGAAGAGAGAGAGAAAACACCGGAGAGGAAAGCAACGGCTACAAGGCAGGCGCGAAGTTTCTGTAGGTAGACCCCTCCTTTTTTTTTGGAGCCTTTCATTTTAACCAATAATACATCTCCACGTCATCATTTACGTATTATATACTATATTATATCTCTTCTTTTTTCTCTACATCATACCATGACGTTATATAATAAGATATTATTGGAAAGCTGCTGGGTCGTTTTCCTATATTTATAGTACTTATGGTTATGTGTAATAAGTAAAATTATTACTCCCTTGATAAAATACCAAAAAATAAATAAAACTCAGAACTTGATTTAGCTGAATCATGATTATTATCGTACATATTTCAAGTATTATTGATAGGATCATCAATTTTGAGCGGGTATACTTGTTGGTCAAACAGAGATTTAATCTCTACATTTAAAGTAATAAATTGAAATGCCTTTCTCGCACCAAGACAAAAATTTATCATAGCAACTTTTAATAAGCATTTATTCTCTTTTATTCTATTAGCTAGTGTCTCATCCAATTAGTCATAAATTAATAGACTCAATACCAGTGATGTGAGATACTCCTCTCGCTATGCACACATTTTCTTCCTTTTGTTACTTAAATATAATTAAAGAATAAATGCACACCTTCCCAATAGATCATTGCACTTCGAGGAAAGAACAAAAAAAGAAGATAATCCCAGTTAATAGTCTAGTATGCTTTTCTTTATGCAGAAAATTAAAAATACAAATCTGTAAATAAAATTATCTTCATATGTTCCAAAAGATATGCATGAATATTTTTGGTGACGAAGCTCAACTGACGCTGACGTTTTGTTTCTCTTGTTTTTTGTTTTTTTTTTTTTTCCATCCCACTATTACATCACTATTGACTCGTTTAGGAAACGGTCTAGAAGACTCCCCGCAACTGGCTCGTTATAAATGATTTGGGAGAATATAATGCCTTTAGCTCGAGCTCCTTTCGCCAGACTATCCGCTCGGACATTTGAACTCCTGGGAATATGAGAAATAGTGAAATCCAGAAAGCTCTCACGTAAAGACCGGAAGATTTTCAATTCTGAGAGGAAAGAAGACCAATCAGATGACGATTCTGCCATGTTAACCAGATCCAAGCAGTCGGTCTGAAAGTGAACTGATAGGATCTGTTTGTTTCTCACGCAAGACATTGCCCATAAGAGGTTCTCCAATTCGGCGTGTAATGCCGAGATGCTTCTACGACAGCCTTGGAGTCCATAAATCTCCCCGCTCCTCTCCTTCTTCAGACTCCATCCGAGCCCACTAACCAGCCCATTCGCTATCCAAGAGGCATCAACCTGGCAGATCGGGAACCTCAGGGTATCAGGTGGCGATATCGGAAGTAGGGAATTAGGGTTTGTCTCGTCAAATGCGTCCTCCTCTGCTTCCGACTTGTTTGCATTCCGCCAGCTTTCTGCTTCAATCTTTGCATGGACTAAGGTGTCTAACGGGGAGATTTCTATCCCGTTAAAAATCTTGTCATTTCTTGCTTTCCAGATATACCATAGGATCCAAAGATAAATATCCTTTTGTGGATCTGTCATGCCTAACTCTTTTGTTTTTCAAAAGAGGAAGCTCATATTTTGGAAAATAGAGGTACTCGGGAAGAGGCCCGGAAAAGACGGAAAGTCCGATAACGCCCAGACTTGTAAAGTCGGGGGACATAAAAATAGGAGGTGGTTAATAGATTCTTCAGGGTTTCCACAGCGGGGACAACATCCATCTGTAGCCATATGTCTGCGGGTCAGGTTATGACAAGTGGCAATGCATCCTGAGAGGGCTTGCCACATGAAGTGCTTCATTTT
The DNA here is from genome assembly GCF_000478725.1 of Eutrema salsugineum. Classification (NCBI taxonomy): domain Eukaryota; kingdom Viridiplantae; phylum Streptophyta; class Magnoliopsida; order Brassicales; family Brassicaceae; genus Eutrema; species Eutrema salsugineum. The sequence continues at coordinate 13,948,374 of NW_006256612.1, read as the reverse complement.
TCCGGGAGTTTGTACTTTCCAAGCTTGACTTTGAAGGGCTCTGATGCTCGGTTCACCCACGACCTCAGGATTTTGTGCCAGTTTTGTTCTTCTAATCAAATCATAGCCCGATTTGACCGAATAGATTCCTGATTTGGTGTGATTCTATGAGTATCCGTCTAGAGTACGGTTCCTAGTAGGTCTCAACCCGAGAATAATAGAGACATCCTCAGGTTGGAAGCAGGCTCTTAGGAACGGCTCATTCCATAATTTCGTGTCTTGATTGATCAGGTGGTATACCAGCATACCCGGATCTTAGAAGCCAATTAAAGGGCCTGCTCTTAGAGGTCGGGCTCTAACATCAGGGATCAAAGCTCACTCCAAACTCTGGTGTTTAGTCCCGATCCGATCGTCTTCTGAGTCCTAATTTAAGATACGGTTTGGTGTTTCTCTTGTTTAACAAGGTCTCTCAACTCTCACGTCATTTATCTGTTCCTCACACAGTCACACTCTAACAAAAATATTAATTAATTTAGTTTCCATGTTAATATAGACACAAAACGTCATCCCATATAAAACTTTTATTTTTGTTTATTTATTTATTTTTGTTTAGAGAAACAACATTGTACTCAAACATAGACTTTGCAACGTTTAATTGATGGAAAAAAGTGATGTTACATCATTTGGGCAAAATTTGTATGTTATGTAAAATTCATTAAAGGAACCAATTAATTTAGTTAAAAAGGTGAAATGTTAACTAAATTGTTTTCCACAAAAGTTAAAAAATAACTTAATCAAATATTTTGTTTTTCATTAAAAGAATTCCGTTGGCCAAATATAACATATTTTCACTTAAGAATCAATGATTTAACAAACACAAATTTTCGATTTTCTTAAGACTGTTTCGCTCACATAGTTTCGAAACCAAAAAGTTATGTTTACTGAACTAAATAGTTCCTCTATTTTAGTTTTTTTAAATAGGAACTATAATGAACAGAGAGTGAATTAAATAGATAATATAAGCTTCTAACTTATCTAATTGGGGACGAATGATTTCAAGATTAAAGTTGTTAAGTAATAACCTTAATTAATTACTAATATTCGCAATCGACTATACCCTCTTGATCGCTTGTCTAGTATACTTCCTACTTCAATGAATTTCTAAGACAAATGTTCAAACCGTGATCAATTAGTTACTAAAACTTTCAGTTAGGTTATTTCAAATACCACTTTCTGACGAAAAAACCAAGCTCATGATATTCAAACATTCTCTGCGCTTCATCAAACAGAAATTCACTAAACTAGCCAAAAAAAAAAAAATCCTTGGCAATTTCACAGCTAGAGAACCAACTATAAGCATCGATTATCACTCTTTAAGAGTAGTCCTCACTACACAATGATGTCCCAATGGAATGTTTCTGCACCGTTGCTGCCTTGGTTTAACGGTATTATTCCACTTCATCGAATCATTCTTCGCCGATGAATTCTTTGTCCCTCGACACAACTTCATGTGTGAATGCATCTTCTCGGGCTTGAATGACTTCCCACATTGCCTATATTATAAATGATATTATTCATTTTAATCATACCAATTGTCACAACATCACTTAGAGATGAAAAGAGTGAGGCTTACGAGCATAATGGAGCCATAGTAGGCTTGCTTGAAGCCACCTTTGGTTTACAGAATTCAATTGTCTCCTTCATCTTTATGCCACTCCACGCCCCTTCAAAGCTTTTTCTATAACCAAAAACACGTTGCCAATTTCTTTCATATATTAATATGATATAAAGATGAGATTAGGCCTAGATTATGTTAATTTAGCTTGAGAGCGCCAATGAAATGAGAAACAGTCAGCAAAAAAAGTAATTACTTTTAGTTAATATATAATACACCAAAGATTAGTCCCAATCATGTGTGGCATTAACAGCTAAAAAGTAACGAATTTTTATGAATTAAACAATAAATTAATTAGGAGCGTACCGAGCATTGTGCTGTTGGTGGTATTGGTATCTGCGTTCGTCTTCCCAAGCTGCACCAAAAGCCCCAGACGCAGACTTATTCAAAGGCACCAAAACGGCATCGTTTGTGTCCAAGCCACCACACTTCATCAAGTTCCTTAAAACGTGCGAGGCACGCGCGCTCGAGTAGTTCTTACTATTTATAAAACCCGAAGACGACGTCGTCGACGACACACTCTGTCGACCCGGCTCTGTATCGTTACCCGACCCGTTTCCCGTCGACCCGTTTCTTTCGCCGGATACTTTTTTCCCATCTGGTTTCTTGAGACCGATCGTTTCTTCTTCGTTGGTGGTGGATTCCTCGGTGACTGTCGAAGTTGTCGCCGTCGATCTCTGAGAGCAGAAGACCGGAGATTCTTTGCGGATCATCTCCGACGTTAATTTCGACTTCTGTAGTTTTTCTTTAGCGTATATTCCGCCGTCACCACCGTTTCTTGTCTCCCAAGCTTTCTCTTCCGCATGAGGAGTATCCTCTGTTTTTAAAAACCCTAATTAAGAACCTCATTCTATGGAATATTAGTAATAATTACATGACATACCCTTTGGGGAGCTTAGAAGAATCTCAGATCCTTTGAGGACATATTCGTTATCGGAGAGGGGTGTAATAAGATCATCATCCAATAAATCTTGCCATACATATCCATTCTTATATCTCCTGTAATATCCCAATATCCACCATATTCAAACCATATTGATACATACGCATATAAATCGATAATTACGAGAAATCAATATTTATGCTTGATTTTTTTACCTCTTACACGACCAACAATATGCGTCTGGCATCGCATCGCCTCGTATATCCCCTAACCATCGCTTCACATCTGCGTTTTATACACAATTTTGTGAGAGATTGATCGGAATAATTAAAAGAGAGTATTAAGAGAAGAAGAATTAATATTAAGAAGTGAGAATTAACCTCGAAGAAAGACACCATTACGGGAGAGATGATGAACACTCAAGAGATGAGGCTGGTCAACGTGACCCGAACGGCTAAGGAAATAAATTAATTTCACTCTTCTTACTTCTCCTCCTCCACCATTACTTTCCATCTCTCTCTTTTTCTCTCTTATTCTTCTTCTTTTTTTACCTTCGATTTTATTCTCTGTATGTCTTTTACAAAAGAACTTCTATAAGCCAAAGCTTCTTAGATTTTAAACAATATGAAAAGCTCTTAAAGAGTTTCACTTCTCTCCTTTTCAGACACGAAAGAGACAAATTAAAGATCATACTAATTAACACAAGGGCTTCTTTTGTTAACTTATAGACCCTTTTAAATTGATGTTTAGAGACCAAAGTTTAGTTTATTCCCTAAAACAAAAAATGAATTTTGAATGTCTATTAAAATATTTACGTAAAAAACAAAAAAAAGGAAACCAATGAGACATGTTTGTGGAGACAAAACCAAACATATGCATAGATAGAGATGAAAAAGTCTTTGCGGATTAACAGAAACTGCATATTTCTCGTACGACTCCAAAGAACAAACATAGGGTTTCGAGATCACTCACCTTTGTTTACTTTTTTTTTATATTAAAAAATATTATTTGGAAGTTTCTTTCTCTTTCTTAAGCCTTTCAATGTTACGTTAAGGCATACAATTCTGGAAAAAAAATACTGAAAATATCATAAAGGTTTAGTAAGACGAGATCTTGCAGGAGAGATTTATGGATTATGGTTATATTGGTCTCAAGCCTATGTAAAACTAAAAAAAGAAAGAAGAGAAAGTCTTCTCAGCATATTTATCGTGGTTTACCATAGCAACACCAATGAGAAAAATAAATACCTATACACAGAATATTATTTATGGTATATGAGACTTTTAATATATCCATATTTACTTCTTACCATTAAGACAAATCAGAAGACCAAAAAGCATAAACAAATCCCCAATTTGTTTTCTCTATATCTGAAGTCTATTAAGAAATGTTGAATTCTTAGGGATGCGTGAATCCACGGAAATGGAGAAAATATATTTTTTTTGTTTTAGAAAGAAAACAAAAAAGGAAGCTTTGGATATTTTTGAATTTTCCCTTAACATAGAGATATAATATACATTGCCTTTTAAAAATCTTTGACCAGGACTAGCATTTATGTAAATTTTGTTGCCTTCTAAGAATTGATACTTCTTTGGTATTCTGTTTAGTTTGAGACTTTGAATTGAGCTAATCCTTCAATATGTATTTGTCATGATTATTTACTATAGTTATTAACATGAGGGAAAGTGAAAATCCAATGTACATAATTCTAAAAATTATTCATAGAGAGAAACCTTTTTCCCGTAAGACTAGTTTTTGCATATAATTTATAAACGCAATAGATTTTTGTTTTGTTTGGTTTATATTTGTGTTGTTGCAATATCTACCATGTGCTCATCGTTGAATGGAAAAAATAGGTTTTGGGAACATTAAAATGAATCGTTTCACAATGAGAAAATTGGAAATTCTCCAAACTGAATACAATTACATTTTTCAAGATCATTCACATTCTCTTGGCTAATAAATTCAAAAGAAAAAAAAAACATAGATTCAAGGAGCATAAATGCATAAAACTCTCATTACCTGTGGATTCCATATTTGTGTTCCTCTTCTTCATCATCCCCATCGTCTTCGTACATAGACTTCATAAATGGCTCATCATCATGAGTCGTCTTAGCCCCATCTACTATGGATTCTTGATTGTTACCGACGGCTCCAGCGACCGATCCAACAGTGGTGGCTGCTGCTGCGGCTGCGGCTTGTCTATTGACGGCAGAGTATTGTTGAATGACTAAAACCGAAGCATGCATTGTGAAATTCGACGAAGCTAATGTGTCCCCTATTGTGCCTAGCTCAGGACTACTGCTCCAATCGTTTAAACCGGCGGTCACCGGAGAATCTGAGTTATATCCTCTTCCAACAACGTAAAGATCATACGAGTTATTGTCTTCCATTTCTCTGATCGTAGAGATCGTGTCTTGACCATCATTGACCACTTTTTCAATATATCTCACTGAAGAATCGTTCATCGTCTTGAAATTGAATTCATAAATGCACTCGTCGTCGACTTGTTTCTCCCTCTCATACTCTGCCGCGACTTTCCCGGCCGAGATCAGCGCTTCACGTCCCGGGACGAATCTTACCACAGTAAGTTTAATGACGTGTTGTCCGACCATCCTCCACGCGTATGATAAAGCCTCACGGTCGTCTGGACCGCCCACGAAGAGCATTGCGACTTCTCTCTTCATTGGCTCGCCACGGAACGACTCAGACCGGACCATAGCCATACCACGGTCAACTAAAATCCCGACCGAGCAAGGCGCGTGGCTCAAAACGTTTTGGTTAATGTCGGCGTGAGACGAGTTTCCTTCTCCCATCCGACCGTCAGGTGTCAAGTGTTTGTGGTAAGGCAATATGATGAAACAAACTCGCTTGTCCTCGGCCAACGCGCAAATGTCTTCGTGCATCGTCGTGTAAGGAGAAACCGCGGTGATGGTTTGAACAGTCATAGCGTCGTTGTTCACTTCCATGGCTTCGAAAGTTTCAGCGATTTGGTCGGACTCTGCTCTGACTCTGTCCGAGAAGTTTGCTTTCGGTTTGCACTCGTCGTTCATGATTAGCAGCGAGGCCGTGGTTCGACCAGTGAGCTCCACGAGGTGAATGGCGAATACGTTGAGAGGTGATTGTTTGGTCGGGTTCGAGACTTGTAAGAGATTGGTGATCCCAGAGACGTTGGGGAGAATATGGACGCAAGCTAAGACGCGAAACTCTGTTTCTCCTTTGATCTTTTGGACCGTACGGTGCTTGTAGTGAACCAGTTTCTTCTTGGGCTTATATGCGACTGCGAGAAGTGGCTCGACCACTAGTGACATCACTAGAAGCGCGATCGTCATATGAGTGTACATTGGACTATCCAGCGCCTGCAAATGGAAAAAAACAAAAATGGACTATGAACAAATTTTAAGAATAAAATATTTTCTACTATAAAAAGCTGATTAAGTGATTAATTACCTTGGTATCACGACCGGCGTTAAGGACGACAAGTGATAAAGTTCCCTTGGTATTCATCAGAGCTCCGATAGCGAGAGCATCACGAGTAGGCATTTTCATGAATAAAGAAACGATCACAGTGGTAACGATTTTTACTAAGAAGGAAGAGCAAATGACTAAAGTCATCATGAACTTGTCAGTGAATTTGAGCATGTAACCAATATCAGCTCGTAACCCACAAATGATGTAGAAGAGAGGCATGAGGATTCCAGAGAGGAAGTCATGGAGCTTCTCCTCGATCATGTTACGTATGATGTGGTCGTGAGGGATGGATAGACCAAACAGGAATGCCCCGGTTATGGAGTGGACCCCACATGCGTCTGTGATCAGGCCACATAGAACCACACCTCCTAAAATGAACCAAACGTGGGTGTCCCCGACTTGACCTGCCTTCACGGTTTTGGCGAAAATCCATGTAATTCCCGGACGGATCACATAGATGCAAAGGAGGACGAACATGAATGTGGTGAGTATCACCCACGGCATCATTTTGTTCCATGTCCCTGTTTTAACAAAATTAACAATCATAATCTTTGTATTACTATGCATTTTTTTCGTTTCTTAATTAGAACAATTTGTAGGATTGATTCTATTTTCGGCCAGTGGAGAATATTTAATGGTTGTAGGTTTATGGGAATTATTTATTTAGATTTCTGCATGCGGTCCTAATTTTTTCTACTAATTGTGGAAAAAAAAAACTTTACCTGCTTTGGAAAAAGAAGCGAACCCGAAAATGAGGAGGACCCAAGTGCACAAATCAGTAACAATGGCTGCACACATGGCCGTACGGCCCATGTCAGACCGCAAGAGTTTGAGATCTGCAAGGATCCTAGCAAGGTCAGGGAAGTTGGTACAGGCTAGCGCGATGGACCAGAAGACACAACCGGAGATGATCTTGTCTGGGTGGCCATTTCCGGGAAGGTAGTAGAGGAAGACACCAGCCGGTAAGGCAACAAGAAGTCCCGCAGAGGCAATGATGACAGGTTTGAGCTCGGTAATCCGCACCATCCTAAGGTCCATACCTAGACCAAGGAGGAAGATGTTGTAGACAAGAGCTAAGTTTGCGAATGTTTCAAGAACCATTGTGAATCTGTAGGGGAATACATGTTGGATTATGAACTCTGTGTTCCCAAGCACACTTGGGCTAAACAATAACCCACACTGCAAAACACACAATGTAATATTAAAATATGTCATTGTTAGAATATTGATAAAACACCAAAAAAACTATACATGTAGCAACAAATTATGCATGCATACGCACGAGGATCTGAGCTACAAAAGGAGGAAGATAAAGGGGTCGGGTTAAATAGTAGATGACACGGTAGCTAAGATTCGCGACAAAGAGTTGTGTTATGAAAAACGGAAGGGAAGATGCGAGCGTGCTTCCACTCTCCCATCCCTTTTGTTCTCTCTTCTCGTAGAGAAGCGATTGATCATAACACACGATTTTTCCATAACGCGATTCGTCAATTTGATAGACAGGGTTCGTCGTATTATCAGGGAGACCTGCCATTTCCTCCTACGATGGCTGGTCTGAATCCCCAAAAAAAAACGACAAGACCGTCTTGTCTGAACCCAACGTTTTGTCTAAACCCAACGTTGGGTTCAATATAAACGTATTAACTGTGTTAACAACTTTTCTTACGTTTTATTCCAAACATGATGGCTAATTATAGGTGATGTATTAGTTGTTATTGGGGAGATAATTAACCACTCATTCTAAAATGGATTATTCTTTGAAAATGGACTTATCAGATTTATGTTTTTTTGTTTCCGTTACTGCTTTTTTAAACGGCTGGTTGAAAATGAACACTTGATTCAACACATTTTTGTCCGAGTTCTAATTGTGTAACATACTCTTTTTTTTTGAGAAGAATTTTGATTGTGTAACATACTTACAGTTCCAGCTGGTTTGGTCTTATTTGGCAACGACTAACGAATCATCCTAATTTAGTTTAATATTTTGGGCAGGCCCGGTTCATTAATATTTTGAGGAGGCCCGACTCATTTATCAGTGTACAAACAAACTTTTTAATATAAAAAATATCCAACATAAAAATAGCTACAAAATGTTTAAAGTAAAACAAAAAAACAAAAAAGACTGCAGAAATCATGAAGTCAATTTTCCCGGAAGCTTCTGTCTGACTTCTGTGAAGAGTGAAGACCATAGTGTTCGTCGTCGTTCGCCTCCACTGAAAATTTTAATAGTAACTAAATTAAATCCTCTGTTACATGTTCTGGCTTCTTCCTTTTACTTCTTATTCTACTTTTCGCTTTTCTGCAATGGAAATTTGAAGTAATAATCAAAGACCGGCTGACGAATCCCCTTTATGATCTAGGTCATGCTTCAGAATGCTTTTGAGTCATTAAATTTCAACACTTTTAGCACCTACATCTTCTTCTTTCCCCAAATTATTTTAGTCTGCCCTATTCGACTTATCTCTTCGGTTGTTTTCTTAGTGTAACACTTACCCATTTACATGTCTTTGTTCTTGATGCTATTGAGTCATTAAATTCGTTTTTTTTGCAGATTTTGGATAGCAATGATAGTTGAAACTTGAAACGCTTTTTGGTTAAGGTCCATTAGCAGTAGATTGATCCAAAAACACAGCATTTTTGTCTTATACAGAACGAAATTATGCTCATTCTTTCCAGGTTTCATGTGATACTAATCACATTCCTCTTCTTCATTTCGCTTCTTTCGCCATTGCTTTCCACTGCCATACCTATCAACATTTGGCCAAAGCCGAGATTTCTCTCGTGGCATCAACAAAAAGCCATTGCCCTCTCTCCAGATTTCACCATCATTTCCCCTGAACACCAATACCTTTCCGCCTCTGTGACACGCTATCTCCACCTGATCCGCTCAGAGAGCTACTCACCTCTCATTACAGGTCCTGTCAAACTTACGAAAGGTTACACCTTGAGCAACCTTGTAGTCAATGTTACCGATCTTTCTCTTCCTCTTCACCATGGCGTTGACGAATCCTATACACTCTGCATCCCCGTTGGCAGCTTTTCTGCCCACTTGTCCGCTCAATCGGTTTGGGGAGCTATGCATGGCCTTGAGACATTCTCTCAGATTATTTGGGGAACATCTCCTGATTTGTGTTCACCAGTTGGGATTTATATTCGTGATTCTCCGTTGTTTGGCCATAGAGGCGTTTTGCTCGATACATCGAGGAATTACTATGGAGTAGATGACATAATGAGGACAATCAGGGCCATGAGTGCAAACAAACTCAATGTGTTCCACTGGCACATCACTGATTCGCAATCTTTTCCATTGGTACTTCCTTCTGAACCTTCACTCGCTGCAAAGGGATCTTATGGACCAAACATGGTATACACTCCCGAGGATGTCTCAAAGATTGTTCAGTTCGGTTTCGAGCACGGCGTTAGAGTTCTTCCTGAAATTGACACTCCTGGTGAGTCAGTTAATGCTTGATTCGCTTTTGTACAAGAACTTTGCTTGGTTCTAATGGTAACTTCACAGGCCATACAGGATCATGGGGAGAAGCTTACCCGGAGATCGTCACATGTGGCAACATGTTCTGGTGGCCTGCTGGAAAAAGTTGGGACGAGCGGTTAGCTAGTGAACCTGGCACTGGTCAGCTTAACCCACTGAGTCCAAAGACATATGAAGTTGTTAAAAACGTCATACAAGATGTTGCTAAGCAATTCCCTGAACCTTTCTACCATGGCGGTGGAGATGAAGTTATCCCAGGCTGCTGGAAAACAGATCCTGCAATCAATTCCTTCCTGTCTTCTGGTGGAACACTAAGCCAGCTTCTTGAAAAGTACATAAACTCAACATTACCTTACATCCTGTCGCAGAACCGAACAGCTGTCTACTGGGAAGATGTTTTGCTGGGTGCACAAATCAAGGTGGATCCATCTTTTCTTCCTAAAGAGCACACAATCTTACAGACTTGGAATAACGGTCCTGAAAACACAAAGAGAATCGTAGCTGCTGGTTACAGAGTAATTGTATCGTCATCTGAGTTCTATTACTTAGACTGTGGTCACGGCGGGTTTCTAGGGAATGATAGTCAGTATGATCAGCGAGGAGGTGGTGCCAGTGGCGGGTCCTGGTGTGCACCGTTTAAAACATGGCAGACCATATACAACTATGATATAACTGATGGTTTGCTCGATGAGGAAGAGAGGCAGCTGGTCCTAGGAGGAGAGGTAGCGTTGTGGTCAGAGCAAGCTGACCCGACGGTTTTAGACTCACGCCTTTGGCCGCGTGCTTCTGCGTTTGCAGAGAGCTTGTGGTCTGGGAATAGAGACGAGAGAGGTGTTAAGAGATGTGGTGAAGCTGTGGACCGGTTAAACCGGTGGAGGTATAGAATGGTGAAGAGAGGTATTGGAGCTGAACCTATTCAGCCATTGTGGTGTTTGAGGAATCCTGGGATGTGTAATGCAGTTAATGTTGCTCTAGAAGATCAGTAAAACAATAAAAAGGGTTCGAAACTGGATCCAACTTACAGAAAGCAGAAAAAAACATAATCTTGATCAGGGTCTTTTGATCAATGTTTAGTTCTTGTTTGTCCTAACAAAACTTGAATGTTTCGAAGCCAAAACTTTCAATCATATGTAATATGTAATTGTACCATGTTCCAATAAGTAAAGATGATATGTTCGAATCTTCTATAAGAAATTCATTCAAATAGCAAAAGAAAACAAAAATTGAATCTTAACTTGTGGAAAAATCAGATTTTGAGCCTGCAAATTTTCTACTCTATCCTCTGCCTTGAAACCGAGATCTTTGTTCAAACCATGGCGAAGATTATCACCGTCAAGTATATATGATAGCTTTCCCAGGGTGTACAGCTCTCTACTAAGTGAGCAAGGCAACGTGCTTTTCCCTGCATAAGTTTCAGGCAAGGAGTTCAAAATTTAGACAGAGGCTTATGTAGATTTAGACATCAACAGATCATCTTAGGAAATCATCACCAATTGGAAAGATTTCCCAGTAAAGCAAAATATTTTTTCAGACAATCTACCTTTGACTTATCAGAATCCAATGGAACAGAATAATATAGAGATTATGTTTCAATTCTACACTAGATATATTCGAGCTTGCATCACAATCGAGACGCAGTCATCCTCTGTTTAATCGAAATCTTAAGAGCCCGATTATTTCATCATTTTAAAAAATATATATATAAATGGAAAAAGTAAAAACCAAAACGGCAACAGATAACAAGCAAAACGCAAACATTAAAAAACAATGGTAATAAGTGGAGCTAGCAACATGTCTACTATTTGCTCAAAATAAACACCAAAACGACAATCTCATATAACGCAAAACGCAGTCTACTCGCTCACTTTTAAATTTTGGCCAAAATAGAGCAAAATTGATGGACTATATAACCCACGAATTAGGCCTAACGCGCGCAACGCGCACCTGCTGCGAGTGGGTTGTTTCTTTCATTCGCGCGTGGCGTCATGCTCTCACTTTTCATGCGAGTGGGTTTTTGTATGAAAAGGTTAAAAGTTATGGGGTTAAAGTGGAAACCTTCGTTATTTACCGGCAACGACCAAAATCTCATTAACTTCGCTTTCCAAGTCCTTTTGTCCTCACGAGACTGAGCTTCACGAGATCCCTAAATACTCAAATAATAAACATGGTCAAATTAACGACGAAGCCCATACTTAAATCTCCAGGTAACAACAATTTCACTCTGTCTGTCCATTACTAATATCTCAAGTCTTGACTTTTATATATTATCTGTTGTTCTTTGATCTTTCCATGGCTGCTCGTCTTTCCTCTCCACTTAAATTTCTTCGTTATTTTCTATGAATGATTCATTGGGTAGAAGGAGATTCTTTTTATTTATTTTGGTTGTAATTTGAATTGATTGATCCCGGAGTTTGATATGTTGGGTTTTCTGAAAATTTCTCTTACTGTTCAGTCGTGTTCTGTCTATGAGTTTTTAGAATCAGATGGAAATACTGATTGTCCCCGAGAGAAAAAGTAAAACCTTTTGCAAAAAAATGACATATTTGAGCTGACGAGATGAGGTGTATGTGCAGGAAACCTGATTTCTTGATGTTGTGGTGTGGAGTTTCAAGAGTTTGAGGTTCTTGAAGAGATTTCTGATTGAAGGATTATATGATGAGTGTTAGATGGCCAAGAGTGTTAACGCCAAGCCTTCTTTCTCAGATCCTAAAGAAGCAAAAGAACCCATTAACAGCACTTCAACTTTTCGATGAGGCAAAAGAGAGGTTTCCGAGTTACGGTCACAATGGCTCCGTGTATGCCACCATGATTGGCATCCTTGGTAAATCAAATCGTGTCTTGGAAATGAAATATGTCATAGAGAGGATGAAGGAAGATTCTTGTGAATGTAAAGATCCGGTTTTTGCTTCGGCTATCCGTACATTTTCCAGAGCTGGAAGGCTGGACGATGCCATCTCCCTCTTTAAGAGCCTTCATGAGTTCAACTGTGTGAATTGGACTCTATCGTTCGATACTCTCTTACAGGAGATGGTTAAAGAATCGGAGCTCGAAGCTGCTTGTCACATATTCCGAAAGTATTGTCATGGGTGGGAGGTGAATTCTCGAATAAAGGCTCTGAATTTGCTTATGAAGGTACTTTGCCAGGTCAATCGCTCTGATCTGGCTTCTCATGTCTTTCAAGAGATGAACTACCAGGGTTGTTATCCAGACAGAGACAGCTACAGGATTTTGATGAAAGGGTTTTGTCTAGAAGGGAAACTTCATGAAGCCACGCATCTGTTGTATTCAATGTTCTGGAGGATCTCGCAGAAAGGTGCAGGTGAGGACATTGTGGTTTATAGAATTCTATTGGATGCGTTATGTGATGCTGGAGAGGTTGATGAGGCTATTGAAATTCTTGGGAAGATCTTGAGAAAAGGACTAAAGGCTCCGAAACGATGTTACCATCATATTGAAGCTGGTCATTGGCAAGGTACCAGTGAAGGTAGAGAACGGGTGAAACGATTGTTAACTGAAACTTTGATCCGAGGCGCAATTCCCAGTTTGGATAGCTACAGTGCCATGGCTACTGATCTTTTCGAGGAAGGTAAGCTTGTTGAAGGTGAAGAAGTGCTTCTTGCAATGCGAAGAAAAGGCTTTGAGCCAACACCATTGATGTATGGTGCCAAGGTTAAAGCACTGTGTAAAGCCGGGAAGCTGGAAGAAGCGGTTTCTGTAATCAATAAGGAGATGATGGAAGGTCATTGCCTTCCAACAGTTGCAGTGTATAACGTTCTTATAAAAGGCCTATGCGACGAAGGGAAGTCCATGGAGGGTGTTGGATATCTTAAAAAGATGTCTAAGCAAGTCTCTTGTGTAGCTAACGAAGAGACATATCAAACTCTAGTGGATGGTTTGTGTCGCGATGGTGAATTTGTTGAAGCTAGCCAGGTCATGGAGGAGATGTTGATAAAATCATACTTTCCTGGTGTTGATACTTACAGTGTGATGATAAAAGGTCTTTGTGCTATGGACCGTCGATATGAAGCTGTGATGTGGTTGGAAGAAATGGTTAGTCAGGATATGATGCCAGAGTCTTCTGTGTGGACCGCTTTGGCTTCATCAGTTTGTTATGGTGCCTTTGATGTTGTTGAGATACTTCAGCATCTAACTAGTAGCAATCGGTGACCGTATAGCTAACTGTCTGGACTTTAGTAAGTTTGATGAGGCTATATTTTGTGAGAGCAACAAATTTGTAACTGTTGAATTAACAGGGTTCGTTGACGTTTCTATATAAATTTCATTTTTTTACATTGGAATGATGAATTTTGCAAGTTAAAAAAAGAAGAGTTCAGATGGTGGAGTCGTTTGGGATCACTGCGTTTCGAAGTATGACGATAATTCCTTCTCTTATAACGTATCCTTCTGCTTCTCTGTTTCCTTCTTCAACATTGTCTCTGTTGATAATCTGTGAATCGTCTAGAAATTAAACTATGGAAATTTGATTTTTGATTTTGTTTTTTTTTTGCTATATTCAAATCATATCCAAAGGAGAGATTAAAATAAATATTCACCATAACGTTTTGACCAATCCTGGCATTCTTATCAACAATCGCTCTTCTTATTCGAGTCTTTGCACCGATCCCTATTCGAATCTCTGTCTTCTTCTCCCTCCCTTTTCTTCTCACATCTTCTTCCATCTGTAAACACCACTCGTCACAAAAGAAAAAAAGATTGTAAATTTGTAACATTAGCCTAAGTCCCTAAATTTGTAAATCTGTTTTGCGATCCAAGAAACCTGGTTTACCTCATAGATATCAGAACCAACGATGATCGAATCTTCTATAATCACTTCATCTGAGATTCTCGTTCTCATTCCCACTACCGAGCCTCTGATCACACATCTCTGCCCCCATTACATACAAAAGAAAGAAGACGAAACTTTTATATTGAGCTTTAGATCAACAATGGCTACTACGGTTACAAGAGAGTTTGGCAAATGTACGTCGAGAATGCAACCGTCTCCGATTATACTATCGTTTATGACAGCCTCACTCATGGAGCTTGGAGGCAAACACCGAGGCATTGTGTACAGAGGACATTGTCTGTCGTAGAATCTGCAACTACAAAAAGAAGAGACGTTGACTTGAATCACAAGGTTCCTATTTAGAGTCATCAGGTCTCACAAGGGTTTTACATTACTTGAATCCCCCCACCACCAATATACACCTCTTAATACTCTCCATGTTAGCTCTATAGTAAGCTCCGACGCTCTTCACATCTTCCCAATATCCATCAAACATATGAGCTTTCACCTGACAAAAACAGAGTTTCAGACAAATCTATCCTGCCTATGATTTGCTTCCTATCTCTTTCATAACCTTTACCTTCATCCCTTGAGAGATAGCACCGGGAATGATTTCACTGGCCATGTCTTTCGCCTTCACCAAACATTCTCTCAGAAGCTTCACCATCTGTTCTCGACCAATCACGTAAATCCCTGTGCTTGGTACATACTGAGAAGAAGTTCCATCACTTCTTCTACTTGTTCTGCTCTCCACCTGCACTATCACATTTAGTCTCGCCAGATGATTCTGAATCATACAGAATACTATAGAGACATCTAACTCACGGAGATCAAATCTTGTTGACCCTTATCATCAGGATTGATAGTGAATCGAGTGACGAGATTTGTGGAATCAACTTCCATTGAGCCGAAACCAGAGTCATGGTCTGAAACAGAGCTTAGTCCAACAATGGTTATATCCGCTCTGCTTCTTCTATGATCTTCGATTAGCGTCTTGTAATCCATTCGATAGAGATGATGTCCAGGAAGAACCAAGAACTCAGTCACTGGAAACTCTTCAAAAACCCACAAGCACCTTCTAATCGCATCAGCAGTTCCCTTTTTGTTAACACACATAAAACAAAGATTACTTTAAGAACACGCAACAGATCTAAAAAACAGATGAAATTGATTTTAAGTAGTGGCTTTTAGTTTTATTAAACCTGAAACCATCCTTGATCTTCAAGGCTCTGATAAGCGGCGATGACTTCAACAAATCTGTCTTTTCCGAGTCCGAATCCAGTGTAAGCTCTAGAGAGATGTGAGTTGAGAGAAGTGGAATTAAACTGAGTGATTGCATAGATCTTGGTGATGTCACTGTTGATGCAATTACTGATGACTGCATCGATAAGTCGGTAATTTGCTGCAATAGGAATTGCTCCTTTGGATCTTGTTTTGGTAAGTGGATAAAGCTCAGCGTCTGATCCTCCTCCGAGTACAATGGCCGCCACACTCTGGTTCAAAGGATGCTGCTGAGAGTTTGATACAGAGAGGTTTGGACATGAGCTTGGAACGACAAGCTGCTTCAAGTTATGGTTATGTCTCCATTGATTATGATGGCTACTCGATTTTATTATATGGAGATTTGTCAGTTTGGTAGAAGAAGAAGAATAAATCTGCATTTTCGATTATGAACAGAGATGATTCAAGAAACAACAAAAATGGGTTTGATATTTGAGAATATAAGGTGTTGGTTTTTGAAACATGTGATGGTGGTTGTGGTGAAAGCGGTCCGACATTTTCTGTTGCAGACTTTTTTTTTGTTTGTTTTTAACTTTGCCTTTGCTTGTGAAACTATGTCTTCTTAAAATCTCTTTAGCTTGTCCTGACTCTTTCGATTTGATTCCTAGCTTCTTCTTCTCTTTTTTATTTGTTTTGTTTTCCTTTTTTTTGTTCGTTATCTTAAAGAGGGCTATTAATGTTATTATATATATAATTTATTGATCAAGGAGATTCAAAAGGAGATCTAGGAGAAGCTTGAAACTTCAGAGGTTTTGAGATGCAGTGCATGTATCACATGAATCACGGGGAAAGCTCTATTTTAGAATTTAATCATTTACTGAAAAAAAACGGATAATATTGCCGAATATTTTTGAATAGAATTTTTTTTTTATTATGAAAAAGATGTTTAATATTGATTGAGAACTTTATTGGTATTTTACATTTTTTTTTTAATAGGATTTGTTAGAGCTCTTGGATATGTGAAAAGCAAGAATAGTTTTCATATAGGAATTCTTTTTTTTTCTCTCTCTTAGAGAATCATACTTTAGGAATTCTGCAAACCAAAAATGCACAATTTCTATCAATTAGTTTGTTCTAGTACCGTGCTGTGTCACAAGTAATAACTCATATCCAGTATGTGTGTGTGTGTTAGTTGTATACGGTAATACGACAAAACAAATTATAAAATATTTTTTATTAGAAATAAAAATTTCTTAGGTTAAAAATATATTCAATTGACCAAAAATTATCAATGCAACACCGCATAGTTTTTAGTTTACCAATCAGTTAATATTGAAAATCCTCAACTTATTAAGATAACGATATATAAGGTCAAGATGGTAACAATTTGAATGGATGGCGTGGATCCGAAGGTTAGAATGCTATACCCTTGTGACCTTGTCTTATACTTCGTATCTTTTTTGTTTTTTTGTATGAATCTTTCTAATTAGGCAATAATGTCCTAACTATAAAAATAGAAAGATTTAGCTAGTAAAGCACCTAGAAAGAATCTCGGGATTCTTAATGAAAATCTGAAGAATCTAATAAAGTGGATATGAAAAGAAATCCTTGAATTCTTAACTAAAAACCAAAAAAGCACCAAAAACACACTACCTGAAAGACAAACCTAACTTAATAACATACTTGGATAGTAAGTCATCATTAGGTTTTCTCATGGATTACTAAAGTAGAGTTTCTCCACCCGGATTTAGATTTTCAGGAATCACTCGTCCGCGTAAGAAGAACGAGAGCAAAGTAGAGTTTGCCATTAGAGTGAAAAGACCAGAGGCGAATGTCATCGTTCTTCTGTAGATCGATATATCATTAGTTTTTGTTGTCGTTCCCACGTCACCAATCTTGCGGTTTCTGATTGGCTTAGATGGAGACTCAACGACAGGTGCTTTGAGTTTGTCGGCTTTTGAGTCTTTTGTCTTGGCACCTCTTATTTGCTCGTCATTATATCGAGCTCTCTCTCTTTCTTTTGTTTGTTTATTTCTATTATACAAGGACATGTCGAGATTTCATGATAATGGCCGTCTTCCTATCTCTCATCAGCCAGTTCAATTAAGATTTTGTGTTGAGTTTGTTTCAAAAACGTTCTTTCAGTTTAAAAATTGTATTGTGGTTTTCTTTGATTCGTTTTCAATTTCGACTTTACTGAGAGACATACTAAATTAAAGACCAAAACTTCCTTAACGAAGCCATTAGCCAAAAATTGCAACAAAAAAATCTCTAGAAAGAAAAAAAGCACTAAAAAGCCCTAGAAAGAAAACCTTTGTTAATTGGGTGGCAAGTCATCGTGAGATTTCTCACATGTCACTGAAGAAGAGCAGGGTTTAGAGAAAAGCACTAACAAAAAGCCCTAGAAAGAAAACCTTTGTTAATTGGGTGGCAAGTCATCGTGAGATTTCTCACATGTCACTGAAGAAGAACACATCTCCTCGGATTTAGATTCTCCGGAATCACTGGTAGGAGGAACAAGAGCGAAATAAAGCTCGTCGTCACCAGAGCGAAAAGACCAGACTCGAATCGTATCGTTCTCCTTTAGACCACAAAAGCTTACCACTGTCTTCCACCCTGTAACCAAATTGTAAATATGAGAGGAGCTCCCTGATTTCTTGTCCATGTTCCATCTCCTCACATTCACATCAAACACCCATCCATCAGAACTCACAAGATTCGCGTCAACTCCTACCATGTGATCCCTGTAGGCATCTTCTTGTATGATCTTTAGTTCCTCAGGGTTCAAGAATTCCAAGTCAACGATCTTGCTGAAAGGCATCGAGAGACGGTTGTGACCTGGGCTCATATCTGTTTTCGTCAGTTCCTTCTCTATGATTTTCTTCGGATCTTTTCCGTTCATGGTGCTCATCAACTCCAACAGCCACTCCGGCGTCGGCTCTCTCGTCCCGGAAGAAGAAGCTTCCGCACAATCTGTCCCGCGTTTTGCCTTCTTAGCTTGTTTCTTCATGGTAGGAAACAGAGGAGGACGTTTCTTGAGGTTCTTAGTGGGCTTTGCTGGAGATTCCATTGGTGGGCCGTTGGAGATTCCATCAGAATCTTCTTTACTCACATATTCTACTGTAGGAGTAGAAGAAGAAGAAGAATAAGTGATGGTAGCGATATGAACCCTTAAGCTTCTTCTCCGTCGTGGAACTCGGACAAAAACTCTTTCCTCCCTCTCTCTTGCGTCCACAACACTCTGTTTCATCGTCGATGGAGGCAGTGAGCCACTTAACATTAATAGTATCCGTGCAGCTTCTTCATCATCAATCATTGTGATATACTTTAGCAGTTCTTCTTTGTTATTTCTTAGGGTTGTCAACGTAGCTCCAACAAATTTATTTATATAGAGAGATGCATCACCCGTCCAAATTCTTTCAGGTTTCGAAGTTGTATCTCCCAATCTTATCTGAATTAGTGTAAATTTCCTTTTTTTAATGGTATTTTCCTTTTCCTATATCTATATGGGATTAAAGAAGCGATTGCGCGCGTGAATTATTATCCATCCATTCTCTTTTAATTTATTATTTCCAAAATAATATCCTCGGTTTTTATAAAGGGAAATAAACAAATTATAGTGTCGGCAAAGAAAAATAGATTTTGATTAGGAATTCAGGTTTAGCAAAAATGATTTATTTCTGAAAAGCTTCAAAAGCTTATTTCTGATTACCCTGATTGGCCAGAGGATGCTAAATATGAAAAGAAATATGTGACGAGTCTGATTAATAATAAGGGATGACTCTGTTTCTGGACTAAGTTTTCCGGTTTGATTCTTCTTTGTCTAAACCTAAATGTCATAAAACCGGGTGGTAAAAATCAGGTTGAACCGGTGTCTGAGATAGAAAAAAAAAATGCTTGGTTTCCATACGAAAAAGTCTCTCATGAATTTTCAGATACAATCATCGTCTTCATTTAGAATAATCGATGCTGAACCATATCTAATCTGGATCTTGACTGATACCGGAGTAGAGAAGGAAGAAATATGAAAACTACCAAAATAAATTAAAAAAGAAAATGAAAACTTTGGAAAGAGATCATTAAAAAACGTAACTGCATTAAAAAAGAAATTGATTAGCTCATGAAAGGAAGAAGCAGCCAAAAAGGGGACAAGAAAGCCACGATTGCAGACTGGAAAAGAAAGGACATCCCTTTTTCTATGAACTCTTTGCTTCTCTTCTTTTTTGTACTGATCAATAAGATTTTCGAAAAGACTCTGTTTTTATATGTGTGTGTAGACGAAACTTAAGAAACTAGCTTTTTCGGCATCTGGGTCCCTCAAAATCTCCGCCTTTTCCGTGCTCAAGTCTCATCGCGATGGGAGAGCGCAAGAAGATTATCATCGATACTGATCCAGGAATCGGTATATTATCCCTTTTTTTTTTAATTCCTTTATTGGATTCGATTCCGAGCAATAGTCTCTGTTTCCGTATTGTCTCTGCTCTTTAAATTCGGATTTGGAAAGTTTGGGTCTAGTAATTCTCCAATTTGAACTACTGGGTTTACGTGTTTCTGAAAAATAATTGTAAGATCTGAGACCGATCCGAGAAATGGTTTATCTCATCATGAGTTTCTTCTCACTGGATTTGATGATATGTAGACGATGCAATGGCGATATTCGTGGCTCTAAAATCACCAGAAGTTGATGTGATTGGCCTCACGACTATCTATGGGAACGTGTACACCACTCTCGCCACTCGAAACGCCTTGCATTTGGTATCATTTCTACACTTTGTTTCATAATGGAATGGAATATCAATGAGCTCTAATCAATTGCTTCTTTGTGTATCTACTAGTTGGAGGTTGCGGGTAGGACGGATATTCCTGTGGCTGAAGGAACACAGAAAACTATACTGGTACGTTTCTAGTTTTTGGACCTTATTGTGTTGCTATTGTAAGAAAGATGGATGCTATAATGTGTTTGAGTTTCAACAATTTTCTTAGATTACAAAAAAGTAGCTTTACATGATGAAATAAGAACATGCAAGATGCTCCTCGTCACCTCTTTTGTCAACCTTTAGAAGTCAAATGATAAGCAGCTTTACATGATGACATTTCAACACTTACCTTTTGCCCTTTTCCTATCTCTTTGCCTTAATATTAATGAAATTGTTATCTTTTCTTCTGTGAAGAACGGTACAAAGCTTCGAATTGCCGACTTTGTTCATGGAAAAGATGGGCTTGGCAATCAAAATTTCCCTCCACCTAAAGGAAAGCCAATCGAAAAAACTGCACCTGAGTTCTTAGTTGAACAAGCTAAGCTTTACCCTGGCGAAATCACTGTTGTTGCTTTGGGACCACTAACAAATATCGCACTGGTCAGACTTTTCCCCGGAATTTTTCATTTTCATTTTGGTCATACTTCTCTCTATCCCATTTCTCATTGAAGATTTCATTACCTTGATGCAGGCTGTTCAGCTAGATCCTGAGTTTTCAAAAAATGTCGGGCAAATTGTTCTTCTTGGTGGAGCATTCGCAGTAAACGGAAATGTAAATCCAGCTTCGGAAGCTAATGTAAGTTCTTGCGCCCATTAAAGTAATATGAATATGTGATCTTCATACACATTAGATCATACATCACCTACTCAACTGTGAATATAATGAAATCTTCTACTCTGGAGGTTCTTTCTCTAATTTCCGCATATTTATTTATCCAATTTGTTGGCTAGGGTAGATTTTTGGTGATCCAGAAGCTGCAGATATTGTGTTCACATGTGGGGCCGATATAATTGCTGTGGGAATCAACGTGACACATCAAGTTATTATGACAGGTTATTTGTAAAATCTTTTGTCTGCTTTTTGATGTTTCATTTATGTATACAAACGTTGTTAGCATAATCAGTTCATCTTAACTTCTTGGTTTTCTTTGGTGTGTTTCCGCTTGATTTAGCTGATGACAGGGACAAATTGGCATCATCGAACGGGAAATTAGCTCAATACCTCTGTAAAATCCTTGGTGTGTACTATTCTTATCATCTTGATGCTTACGAGATCAAAGGTAACATTTTAGTAAACCATTTGTTCTTTAGACCCAAAATAACAAAGTTTCTACGTTTACATGTTTTATCTTAACCATTTTATCCCGGTAGGTGTTTATCTTCATGATCCAACGACGATCCTTGCGGCTTTCCTTCCTTCTCTGTTCACTTATACTGAAGGAGTTGTTAGAGTACAAACAAACGGCATCACTAGAGGACTCACTTTACTGTACAACAATCGAAAGAGGTAAGGTTGTCATATATACATACATTCACGAAAGCAGTTTTTTTATAGCATAAAGAATGTGAATGTGCCTTTCTCTCTATAAGAACGGTGCGGTTATATGCATAAATGAACTGCAAAATACGTGAAGCCTTTCATTAGGAAGTTTGGAAACTAACCAACTGTATGAACAAGATTAGAACGAGAAACTTTGGACTTATGATGGGCTAAAAAAAAAAAATCATGTCATGTGTGTTGTTTTGATGTGAACCAGATTTGAGGAATTGAACGAGTGGTCAGACAAACCATCGGTAAAAGTGGCAGTTACGGTTGATGCTCCTGCGGTCTTGAATCTCATAATGGATAGGCTTATGGAGTCTTGAAGCTCATAATGGATACAGAGGCTGACTTATCTCTATCTCTCTCGTTGATGTTTCACTTCTTGTGAGCCATTTCCAATTGAAATAAGGCTCTTCTTGCTAACTCTATATCATTTGGGTGTTTTTTTTTATAATCTTTATCAACCATATTTATCATCTGATGATCTATCAATAATAAAGTCTAGTTCTTCCTTTTCTCCAAGTTTATGACTATACATTCAAATCTGTTTCATGATGATCTACTTAATCACAAAAACGAGACTACATAATAACGTTTAGACATTTTGTTAGAGTTACCTACATTTTGGTGATTGATCGGTGGAGACTTAATAATAAAAGATGCATCAACAATATCAAACTTTTTTATTGGTAACAAGGGTAACAATATCAATATTTGTGACAGTCTTAAAAAGAAAAAAAGAATGTTCAGCTGAAAAACGCAAAGCTACAATAAATAAGCTTATTTTAAGTCAATAACCATAACGCATGGATTTTAATGTGCTTTTGACTATTTTAATGCATGGCACGATCTCCATGTAGTAGATATAAAAAAATAAAGGAAGAATAAAAAATCAAATCAAATTTGAGAAATCGGAAAAACTGAGGGATTTAAAAATAAAACAAACGAACGTGAGAAGGACTGGTAACATAAATATATACTTCTCTCTTTGACTGCGTCTTCCTTGGAGAATCACAAAAAAAACATTCTTTTTAATTTATTTTTGTTTTCCTCTGTTTCAGAAGCAGAGAAGAAGGAAACAAAGAGAGACTCTCTCATGAATCCAAAAAACAAACACATTCGCTTCCAATACATTTGTCGTCGTCATGCTTCTCTCTCTCTCTCCCGCAACGACGTGCTCTCCTCTCATTCTCTCTCTCCTGACTTGTCTCACTCTCATTTTCTCTTCCCCATTTTCCACCATTCCCAAATTTCTCCACTTTCCCAGCTCCTCTGTTTCTCTCCAGCTTCTCCATGGATTCGCTAATCATCGAGGAAGAAGACGATGCGGCGTTGGCGTCTCTCGTCCCTGTTCCTCCTCGGCGTAAGACGCATTCCTACAGCCAGCAATTCGACCAGAAGCCTCACCATCAGATCCGCAAGCACAGCCTCGACGAGGTCCCTAGATCCGCCACGTTGGGAACCGAAGCCGTTTACTTCGATTCCTCCGACGACGAGTTCTCCACCGGAGGTGTCATCGTCAACGGCGAAACCGTCTGCGATGGAAACGGCGTTGGCGACGATTACGCCGTCGTTACGCCTCCCCCTAATGGCGGTCTCGGGGAGGACGATATCGAGCCTCTCCCGGAGTTCATCGGCGCGGGAGGCGGCGCCGGAATATTCAAGGTTCCGGTACGCGCGGCGGTTCATCCCGGACGTCCGCCGTGTCTGGAGCTGCGGCCGCATCCGCTAAGGGAGACGCAGACGGGGAAGTTCTTGAGGAACATTGCTTGTACGGACACGCAGCTTTGGGCGGGTCAGGAGAACGGCGTGAGGTTCTGGAATTTGGAAAAGGCGTACGAGACAGGGTGCGGGATCGGCGGCCAGGTACGGCGAGGGGATGAGGATACGTCGCCGTTTCATGAGTCGGTTACTACTTCGCCCACCATGTGTTTGGTTGCTGACCAAAGCAACAAGCTTTTGTGGAGTGGCCACAAGGATGGAAAAATCCGGGCTTGGAAGATGGATCAGCCTTGTGATGCTGATGATTCTGATCCTTTCAAAGAGCGAATCTCGTGGCAAGCTCATCGTGGTCCAGTGAACTCCATTGTCATTAGCTCTTATGGTTAGTTTACTCTTGTGGTTTGTTGCTTCGTTTTCACATAAACGATGACGTTCTTGTTCATCATGCTTATTGTTTATGATGTAGGTGATATGTGGTCATGTTCTGAAGGAGGTGTGATCAAAATATGGCCTTGGGATTCGTTAGAGAAATCTCTCCTGCTTAAACCGGAGGAGAGACACATGGCTGCGTTATTAGTCGAGAGGTCTGCCATTGACCTCAGGAGCCAAGTTACTGTCAATGGGACATGCAACATATCTTCCTCAGAAGTCAAGTATCTGTTAGCCGATTCAGTAAGAGCTAAAGTGTGGGCTGTGCAGTCACTCTCATTCTCAATCTGGTAGGTTTTTTAAACAATTTCTCTCTACCAATGACACAGTGGTGTATGTTCTGTTCCTTTCAGTCACTTCTTGATCATTCTAAGAGATTGATCCGTGTAGGGATGCTCGGAGTAAAGACCTTTTGAAAGTTTTAAATGTTGACGGGCAAGTTGAGTGTCGTGCGGACATCCCACCTATACAAGACCAACAAGTTGACGATGAGATGAAAGTGAAGTTTTTCTCAGCTTCAAAAAAGGAAAAATCACAGGGGTTTCTGCAGCGGTCACGTAATGCCATAATGGGAGCTGCTGGAGCTGTTCGCCGAGTCGCCACTAGAAGTGCTGGTGCGTTTTCCGAAGATACACGGAAGACAGAAGCTATCGTCTTAGCCGTAGATGGAACAATTTGGACTGGAAGCATGAGTGGCCTAATTGTCCAATGGGATGGAAATGGAAGCCGCTTGCTAGATGTGAATCACCATCACAGGCCTGTTTTGTGCTTTTGCACTTTCGGCGATCGAATATATGTGGGCTATGCAAGTGGCTACATACAGGTCTTGGATCCTGATGGAAAGTTAATTGCAAGCTGGGTTTCACACAATGAACCTGTGATAAAGCTAGCAGCCGGTGGTGGTTTCATATTTAGCTTGGCTACTCACGGTGGAGTACGTGGATGGTATGTGACATCTCCGGGACCTCTAGACAACATTATCCGAACAGAATTGTCTCAGAAGGAAACTTCATATGCCAGACAAGACAATGTTAGAATTTTAATTGGCACCTGGAATGTTGGTCAAGGACGTGCTTCACACGATGCGCTTATGTCGTGGCTGGGCTCTGTCACTTCAGATGTTGGCATTGTCGCTGTTGGGTTGCAAGAGGTGGAGATGGGGGCAGGTTTTCTTGCCATGTCTGCTGCTAAGGAAACGGTAACTCCATTTATCACACGTTTGAACTTGCTTGGACTTGAAACTTTTTCCATAGCGCAAAGCTTGTATTGTTTGTTTGAGAGAGGTTAAAAAAGTTCATGTTTTCTTTGGCTCAAGTTTTCTCTGTCCTTATCACTCTTCAAGAAATGAGGTTTTTGCTGCTTTATTAGCTTCAATTAACTCAAATTCATATGTGATCATGCTCCCATCTACATATTTGGTTTCACCTCATATTTGTATCGCGGTTGTAGGTTGGACTTGAAGGAAGTGCTGTGGGGCAATGGTGGATTGATGCAATTGGAAAAGCACTTGATGAGAAGAACACTTTCGAGCGTATGGGTTCAAGGCAGTTGGCAGGACTTCTGATATCGCTTTGGTGAGTAATATTTCAGTTGTGAAGTTTTGCATTCTCGGCTTAGCTTTTATACTTTTTGAAAGGTCTACGATCAGCTGTTGTTTATCTTCCATAATAAATCAAGTAGAGTCTGTGTCACTTGTTTTTCTTCCCATGTTAAACCCTTTGCGTTGTAATTTTCTGCTTAGGGCGAGGAAGGATATTAGAACACATGTTGGAGATCTTGATGTTGCAGCAGTCCCATGTGGCTTTGGCCGTGCCATTGGCAACAAGGTATGTCTTACAATATCTCCACTTCATTTTTTGTATTTCTTAAATTCTGATTATAGAGCTTATGCCCACTTAAGCCTTGGGCATTTCATTATCTATTGCTCTCTTGTGTTACTGTGAAAATGCAAACGAGGAAGTTATCTATATGAAATGTGTTGCGTACTTGCAATGTATATGAGGAACTTCTTCAGTTTACTCTCAGTAACTCGTTATTTCCTACTTGTCAAAATCAGGGAGGTGTGGGTCTGAGAATCAGAGTTTATGACCGAATTATGTGCTTTGTGAATTGCCACTTGGCTGCGCATTTGGAGGCAGTTAACCGCAGAAACGCAGATTTCAATCACATTTTTCGATTAATGGTCTTTTCCCGAGGACAAAATCTGAATAACGCTGCAGCTGGTATGGTGCCGTACCTGTATTTGTCTTGCTCACTTGGCTTTTCCACGTATTTATTTTGGCTGCTTTGTTCTTCTGGTTTGCCATGGGCCCTCTCTCTTGCAGCTGGTGTCTCAACAGCCGCTTATACACTAAAGAGTAACACTGTATGTTCTTACTTCAACACTTGAATTCTATCCTTGTCTTGCGATGCCAATACTTAGTTTACGTTGTGTGCTCCTTTAATTTTTTACTAAAGACATGTTTCTCTGTTTCCCAGAATCCTAGCACCGGTACTGAAGAGGTCAAGTCTGATTTAGCAGCAGCAGACATGATCACATTCTTTGGCGATTTTAACTATAGGCTGTTCGGTATATCCTACGACGAAGCAAGAGACTTCATTTCACAGCGATCCTTCGACTGGCTCAGAGAAAGGGACCAACTTCGACAAGAGATGAAGGTTGGAAAAGTCTTCCAAGGAATGCGCGAGGCATTAATCACTTTCCCTCCGACTTACAAATTTGAAAGGAATCGCTCAGGTCTAGGAGGTAAAAAATGAAAATCTGAAACAGTAACATATGCATTTGAAACAGTTTTGTTCTGCTCTATTTTCTGCATTGTTCTCCTCTTTCAGAACAATTGGTGGCTCCAGAAAAAAATTTAAACTTTCTGTGCTGTGTACTCCCCAGGATATGATTCAGGGGAGAAGAAGCGGATTCCTGCATGGTGTGACAGAGTTATATATAGGGACACTCAATCAAGCCCGTTCTCAGAGAGCAATTTGCAATGCCCTGTAGTTTCCTCGGTTATAATGTATGGTTTGGTTTCATGCCCACTTTGCTTATGTTTCTCGCTCTTTCTACTATCTTCAGGTTCTTTTTCCTCTTTCTAACATTTCCACCTGCGTGTTTCAACAGGTACGAAGCTTGCATGGATGTTACTGAGAGCGATCACAAACCCGTGCGCTGCAAATTTCATGCGACCATAGCTCACGTTGATAAATCTGTGCGGAGACAGGAACTAGGGAAGATAATAAGGTCCAATGAGAAGATAAGATCAATATTCGAGGATCTAAAATCTGTTCCAGAAACAACTGTGAGCACCAACAACATTGTTCTTCAAAGTCAGGACACAGTCATCCTAACAATCACAAACAATTCAACCACAAGCAAAGCCATTTTCAACATTCTCTGTGGCGGTCAGACTATAGTTAGGGATGACGGTGAAGATTCTGACTATACTCCACGAGGCTCCTTTGGTCTACCTCGCTGGCTTGAGGTATTATTTTCTCTTTCCACGCCAATAAATTCCAAGTGGTATTCAAGAATTTTAACGACTTTCAAGAATTCTTCTTTTAGGTTTCGCCAGCAGCTGGGATAATAAAACCGGAAGGATCCGTGGATGTGAAGGTTCATCACGAAGATTTCCACACATTGGAAGAGTATGTTGATGGCATTCCACAGAATTGGTGGTGTGAAGACACTCGAGATAAAGAAGCAATTCTAATGGTGAGCATTCGAGGAAGCTGCTCAACTACATCAACAAGCCACTCAATCAAAGTCCGTCACTGCTTCTCAGCCAGAGTATGCCTCCTTGAGTCCAAACCGACGAACCTAACAAAGAACCTAGGCGGTTCACGTCGCTATCCAACAGATATTAGCCGTAATGGAAGCACTAGACCCAGAACCGAAGACTCAGTTAGACGGGGTAAAAGCCGGTGATGAACTCTTGTAACATTGACAGTTTTAACTAGACCTTAGAGCAGATGAACAACAAAGCCATCACTAAACCAATGCATCAGGTTAAGGAATCTCTTTTATTCTTTATTTGATTCTTTAGATAATTCGTTTTGTGTCCGAAACTGTAGATTTGTTTTGAGATAAATTCCTCAGGTATTGTGTACTCAAATTTTGACTCTCCTCACTTGAATGTAAACAGTTTATAGGTACCTGACTCGTGTATGCAATTGTTACTCTTACATAAAATGTTGCCGTTCTTGAGACTTGGGGAAACCTGCCTCAGCAATTCAGTTTACATATTTTAGCTGTCCAACTCAAGCATTTCATGACAAAACAGTGAAAATAAACAAGCACTAGGTGATTGTGACAAGTCAAAGTCTTCCACTTTGTTAGTTATATTGAAAACAACATTTTATTTACAAAAAATAATTGTATCTTATTGGTGACGATAGGCTTTATTACGGAAAACAAGCACTTTCGGTACAAAACTATTTGGATCATCCTTCTCTGAATCTTATATTCACGGTAACAGCGGTTAAAAGGTTTTTAAAAAATACACAATCCCTCCCCTATTAACATTATTTACCATTTCCAAATAAATTTACAACAAGAATATATGATTTTAACGGTTTAGACAACTAGTAGGTTGAATAACACCGAGACTAGTCCCAACAGCATTGAAACAGTAGGAGGTAGCAGGAGTTCCTTTGTTGTAAGTAAGCTTGATGTCCTGTAATGTGATTCCTGTGCATGGACTGCTCTTGCTACACACCAGCTTCATCGCTTGCTGTGTCGCAGACGTTCCTCGTATATTCTTGTACGTCACTTGACTAATCTTTACCCCCGAATGCTATATACATACGCATATATAAATCTTAAATTATTAGATCATTTCCATAAACATATATAATTATTGGATTAGTCTGATCAAAATATATATACCTCGGTAGGGCAGCCTTGGTGGGAAGGACAATAGTTTTGGTCGATAATGATAGGGTTTTGGACGTTCTTCATGATTAGGTTTTGGAAGAAGACGTTATTAACGAAACCGTTGCTCGGCCTCGCCCACGACTTGATCCTCACACCGTTTTGTGTTCCGGTGAATACCGAACTCGATACTGTCACGTTCTCTACCCCGGCTTCGTTAAATTGCTTCGCCAAGCTCCCAATGCTGCGAGACATAGTCATATATACAGATTCATAATCTTGTTACGGAATATAAAGACCTATTACATGCACATAATAAAAATACAAAAATAGAGGGTTGTGTAATATATATACACATACCTAACCCCGTGACCTGGGCCACACGCAAGTTTGGAGATGAGGAAGTTGCGGGTACCAGGACCGATTGCAACACAATCGTCTCCGGTCTGAACGGTGCTTCCGGTGAATGTGACTCCGGTGGAGAATTGAACGCCGAAGCCGTCGGTGTTTGGGCTGTTTCCGGGAGCCAGTAGCTTTACGTTACGGACGGCCACATTGGTGCAACCGTTGAGGGTCATATGGGAGACTTGGCTGTTCAACGATTTCACTCCACTTATGATCACGTCTTTTCCCGAGTTGAACGTTATGGACTACAATAATGCATATCAAAGATTTATGAGATTGGTTTCGCGGGTCAAATATTGACTATTATACTAATGAATATTAATGATTAAGGCTATGATTGCTCTTTTGCATTATATATAGTGCTTGCGTCTTATGTATGTATATATGAATGTTAGATTTTTGTGTATATATACTTCTATCGAACATTTCTTAAAACAATCACGAAGTGAAAGCGAAATGGTAACGGAAAAAAGTATCTTGTTTGCTTGTTTATGTTTACAAGTATTTAAATACATTGGATTGTCGTTTTAAAATATACTTATTTTAAAACTATAAACCCAACCCATACATAATTAACGTAAACACATACGTATATATTTGTGACTAAAACAGTTTTTACATAATTTATTATATCACGCATATATATATATATATATGTGAGTATGCATATATAAAAAAGAAACTAGCTAGAGATAGAGAAGAATTGCATACCCTAACACCGGGAGGACAATTCTGACCAGATCTCCGGCAAGACCAGAACCCACTACCGCGAGCGTCGAAAGTCCCACCGACAAGTGAGAATTTGCTAACCTTGTTGAAGAGAATCCAGTAGCCGGAGTTTCCAAATGCCCTGTAATCTGCCGGAGCAACGACGGTTCCGGCCACTTGAAACTTGAGCTTGCTCTTGCATGGCCCTCCAAACGTTATTCCCTTCACCAGAAATGTACCGGTTGGAACCATCATAGTTGCTGAAGCTGCCGAGCCACAAGCCGCTTGCCATGCCTCGAGGAAGGCTGCCGTCGAATCCGTGACTCCGTCCGGTTTGGCCCCGAAGTTAAGGACGTTGAATACCTTGGATGCGCCAGTTGAAGCATCGATGAAGGTGATCAGGAGTGTGAAGAGAAGTGGTAATGTACTCTTTGATTTCGTCATTTTATATGTGCATGTAAGATTTGAGTTTGTGTTTGTATTGGTGTTGATGCATGGGTGTTATATAGTGCGTGAATGGTTCGTTATTGATCTATGGTACAACTTAGTACATGTGCTGTCTATATGATAAGGAGTTTGTGAAATTATTTGGGATTGATAAAAGAGTTTACATTTCCAATCATTAGGTGCACACATGGTTGGTATAATATTTTTAGGAGCAACGGTCGTTGTAGTAACGATGAAAATTTTGCAAATAATCAATTTCACCTATTCTAGGTACATATCATTCTTGGTAATTTGTATATGTTGCTTTTATTATTGATGTATAAGAAAATACGTTGGAACTTACTAAACGGGGTTGATTCACTACTTTTATATATATACATGCTGATATGCACGTCACGACCAAAAATCGACCATACCGTTAATTACTGTGAACTGTAGAATAGAATTTTTAAAAATGTAAATAAATAGATGTGCAACATGTGGTTAACTAGCTGTTGACCCAAAAAAAGACATGTGATTAACTAGCTCGCACATTATTGAAACTAACAATCATAGTCGTTAATCATTCTGAACAAAATGAAAGAAAGTCAATTTATATAATTATATATATTTATTTATTTATATGCGACCACATGTATTTATTTATTTGATTAGGTAGATGAGACTGAGAAAGATAAAATTAAGTAAATGGAAATAATGTGATTTATTGCTATTAAATAGTGTGAAATTTCTAATTACTTTGTTTTATATCTAGAATATACTATTTCCGACTCACTATTTTATTAATAAAATTTTAAAATTATACATATTTGTTATTCTCGTGAATATAAATACTCAAATTTAGTTCGTCAAGTTCGTAAAAATATAAAAATCAAAGATATTAGAATACAAACTTGTAAGTTGGAAATTTGAAATTAGTTAATATATGAGAAACATAGAATGGCTTTTTTGACCAGTCCGTTAAATGCTTACACGAGTCGGATAATATATGTTTGAAGTATAAACACTATGAAATGAAATTGAAGCAGCATAAAAAAAAAATCAGTCACATGTGAGTGGAGGAGAAGAGGCGCAGCAGTTGACGGAGAAAGAGACGCCGGAGCTCTCGGATTATTAAGATGATGAGATGCCAAAACTAACAACAACAAGAAATATAGTTGATAAAATATGATATCATCTATTAATATAATTTGTCACTGGATAAAATAACATACTCTGTTCAAAATTCATGTTATTTGTAAAGAACACACAAATTACTGAATGTTTATTAAAAAAAACTGGTATCATCATCTCTACAAGACATAAAGTTATAGAAAGACTGAAATAATTACAAGACATAAAATTATAGAATTAAAATGATAAACAAACATAACTAATAATTTTTAAATTAGATAACTGTAAGGACTAATTTTTAGAATGCATATAATTTCAAATTTGAAGATATGAAATCTCTCTTGGAGATGTCCTAATTGGCTTCCCTTAGTTCCTCATCTACAAGGTAATTCTCTATAATTTCATCAACAGGATCTACAATTGTATCTGCCCTCCTGTCCTTGTATTTTGTAACACTGAAAAAGTCCAAAATTTCTTTATCTGCAGCTAATCCTTCTCTTTTCATTTGCTCAAAAACATCTCTCGCCTCCACAAATTTCTTCCTCTTGAAGAATCCTTTAATGAGTGCGCTATACGTGCAGGCGGAGACACTAAATCCTTTCTCGTTCATTTCTCTGTACAAAAACCATGCCTCCTTCATGTTCCTAGCCTTGCAATGGCCTCTAATCAGATTCTCATAAGTCTTACCATCAGGTCCTACTTCCCGAGAACACATGTCTTTATAAATGGCAGTTGCTGCCTTCAGGTTACTTCTAATGCAATACTGCTTCACGAGAGAATTATATGTAGTTGCATTAGGTGCTATACCTTTTGCCAACATCCAATTTAGAAGCTTCTCACCATCTTCCAACATCCCATGCAAACAAAAGCCGTTCATTAGGACATTAAATGTGACAACAGTAGGTTGAAGCCCTCTCCCAAGCATCTCCTTCAGAATCTCTTGAGCCTTAGCCATGTTCCCTGCTTTACAGTAGGCGTCCATTAAGATTGTATAAGTGACAGTGTCTGGATTCACTCCTGCACCTTCAAATTCTCCAACAAGTTTGATTGCCTCCTCGATATTCCCCGACTTACATAGGCCATTGACAATGGAATTATAAGTAAATATATTTGGTTGAAGACCTATTTTCCACATTTCATGGAGAAGTTCGTTAGCTGAATCTAAGTCCCCTTCCTTACAGAGCCCATCAATTAATGTGGTGTACGTGACAACATTCGGGGAGCACCCAGCCTGAATCATGTGGTTGTGGACACTAAAAGCATCTTTTATCTGCCCTGCTTTGCAATATCCATTAATAAGTTCAGTAAAAGTAATGCTATCCGGTTCTAAACCCCTGCAAAGCATTTCATGGAAAAGTTTACCAGCCTCCACCATGTCACCAATCTGACAAAACCCCGATATAATAGCAGTATGCGTCAAAACATCTGGTGTAATATCCAGAGAGTGCATCTCATAAAAAAACTTTGATGCAGCCCGAATATTCCCTTGCTTGCAGAAACCATCAATAAGAGTTGTGTACACTACAGTGTCAGGAAGTATGCCCTGCCCTAGCATCTCTCGAAAAGCTTCTTCTGCTTCGGCTAGCTTACAAGTCCTGCAGAGCAAAAGAATTATGCTACCAAAAGTATAAGAATTTGGCTTCAGACCCTTCCGTTTCATTTCTTCAATGAGCTTCCAAGCCTTTCCAAGTTCCCCAAATCTACAGTATCCATTTATCACTGTACTGTAACTGATTACATCAGGTGTGTAGCCCTTCAACTCCATAAGCAGGAGTAGATGGTGGGCTTCGATTATCCTCCCAAGTTGACAAATACAATGAATAACGATGTTATAAGAAACAACATTCCAACAGACACCCACTTCAGGAAACTCTTTGAACACTATAACAGCCGCTGCAAATTGATTGCAGTCTTTCGAAAGACGGTCAAGGTATAAATTGCAGGAATCAACAGATAAAACCAACCCGTAACTCAACATCTTCTCAAAGACTTTTCTCGCTTCAAGAAGCATTCCAAATTCAACGAGTACTTGGAAGAAGACGTCGAATACATGAGGATCCGAACCCCAGTCCTTGTAGGTGTACACCAAAAGATCAAAAAACTGTAGAAATGAAACAGTAACATTCAACTTTGGTGTCTCCCAAAAACTGCTCATGAGAGAATGAGCCAGTACTAGATCCTTGGACGCCACAGCCAAATGAGTGACGATACAAAGAGATTCAAGGTTGGAGTCTCGGCGAGAGCGTGCCCAGTCGAAGAAATCAAGAACCAACCTGTAATCAGACTTAATCTTCATGAGAACCCAAATCAAGTGATCAGTCCTGAACTTGCATTCGTATGGCTTCAAACTCCGCCTCAGAGGCTCAGCCCGACGCAGCTTAATGACGTTGGTGATATGGTGTACCAATTCAGTGTCTCTAACTGAAGGTTTCTTCGGAGAGTAATCAGGGAATGGTCTAATCTCAGTTACCGACGAGAAACTGAGTCCACGAGCGTTGGGAGTATCTCGGAAAGACCGAAGTGAAAAGAGCTGAATGAAATTTCCAAAGGCAGAAATGGTACCTCTCTTCATTACAGGGACACAATTGATGGCTGCTTCATCGTTCCATCAACAACCGCGAGCTAAGTATACAGTCGAGGCATGAAGAGAAGAAAAGTTATTCGCTCGATTCGATAAACCCTAAAATCTAAGACTGGCACAAAGCGGGTGATGGCGTTTCGACGTGGGTTTGGTGTGAAACGAGTGAATCATAGGAATGCAACGGGAAACTGTAAGAATTTGATCGAAACCCATACAATAACGAAGAAAAATGAACTTTTTATTTTCTCTCCCAGTATCCCCTTGAGAAGAAAAAGACCATTCTTTTGAAAACGAAGGACACACAGCGTGCGATTGAGAACGACGATCAATTTTGGGCCAAACAGTCATTCTAAAACTAAAACAATTTTCTTAAGAATTAAAAATTAAAGTCCGTTAAGAAGATAATTTAGGCCCATCTAATGAGGATATTTTACATGGGTCCATTAAAGGAGGAGGGGGGAAGGGGGATATAATTCATTGAAGTATTGCATTTCCTATTCAAGAAGTTCCTGGTGAATTTCGTAATTATGCAAATGTTCCTGGTAGTCAAATTGGATTTGATTCGCTGGGTGTATCATTTAGAAACTTCTACTGAATGTTGTAATCATACAAATGTTCCTGACACTCAAATTGGGGTGTATAGTCAACTTATAAAAAGATTCAGGTGAACTTGCAAACTATGGAAAACTTTCTGGCAGATTTTGCCAATAATCATTGAAAGCGAAGGTATGATTGGATAAATCAAGAAGTCCTTTGATCACACGGCACATACATATTGAGTTTTCAAAATATGGCACTTATAGAATTTTCAAAAAGTTCTCGTTTTATAAATAATAAATCTTAAATCACATTTTCTCATTTGGAATTTTGCATAGAGAGTTGTGGATTT
Source organism: Eutrema salsugineum (assembly GCF_000478725.1). NCBI lineage: Eukaryota > Viridiplantae > Streptophyta > Magnoliopsida > Brassicales > Brassicaceae > Eutrema > Eutrema salsugineum. The sequence continues at coordinate 13,913,411 of NW_006256612.1, read as the reverse complement.
ACAAATGAGAAACTATCCTTATAACAACAAAAACAACAATTGAAAAGAATTGAAATCTAAATGACATATCATAATAGCCTAATTGTAATGTTCATAAAGAAGTTTTGCACTAGAAAATTACTTTCTAACATCTCAAATTATATCGATCAAAAAATCATTGAAACAAACTCATCAATGCTCTTATCAGAGCTACCTCCTTCAGAAACAGCCTCTCGAGCCAAAACTTTCCATTTCTCAGAATTTTTTCTAATCTCTTTCCCACTCTCTCCCTCCATAACTTCTCCCACACATCTCACAATCTCCTCTCTTCTCACAAACCCATCATCTTCTGCCTTAACCCTAACTCCAACCTTCCACACGTCCTCCATGAACTTGGCATTAGTGGGCTGGTCAGTCCAATGAGGCATACCAATCATTGGAACTCCCAAACTTAACCCTTCTAACGTCGAGTTCCATCCACAATGTGTCAAGAAACAACCCACTGATTCATGCGCAAGAACTTCAAGCTGAGGACTCCAGCTTACAATCAATCCTTTCTCACCGATCTCATCTGTGTAGTTTTTTGGAAGTTTGTCAGTCTCTGTCTCTCTCACAACCCACAAGAAGAAACATCCGGTTTGTTTTAGACCTGCTGCGAGTTCCAACATTTGATCTTCTTTTAGAATCACCAGACTTCCGAATGATACATAGACAACTGAATTAGGCTGCTTTGAGTTTAACCACTCGATGCATTCAGCGACTTTCGCATTGAAGAGGCTGAATCCGTAGTTTTTGTCTTCGGGTAGTCGCTTGTCTAAGTACATTGATGGAACTGTTGGTCCTATGTTCATGACCGGCCACAAGCTTTGGACCCATGTCAACAACTAAAAGCAGCCAAAAAAAGAAAATCAAATTAACCATAGATAAAATCGGAAAAAAGAATATTAGGAAAAAGAATGTCCCAATTAGTATCATGAATTCTTTTTCCATCAAATTTTGAGTTTATGTTTTAATATACGACAAAAATATCTCTAATGACTAATATGTGCAAATGAAATTTATTAATCTAAAATCTAATTATATCACCTAACAAATTCAAAGTTACATATGAATCTAGTTTGTGAACTAAAAAAGTCATAGATATTTATAGAAATATCTTCTAAGAACAAACTCAACAAATAATTTAATTTTTGGATAACAATTGATATAATTAGATATTTTTTAAAGTAATATATTTTCAGTACCTTTTCCTCCAATTTGTCGAAAGTATTACACAACACTACGTCGACTCGATCAATGTTTGAGAGCTGATCGATCACAATCCTTAGCATATTCGGGTAAGAGGCCGATTCGCAGAGGAAAGACGGCAAATCTTTCGCATTCAGCATAGGAAACGAAGGGAAAGATGCTAACGTCGAGTGAGCGTACTTTGTATACGGTACAGAGTAGGAGCCCTTGAGAACATGGTAGTAAATAGCTGAGACAAGCCAAGGTTGCGTGAAGAATACGGCACCGCTCAAACCATGACCATGAGCTACATCAAGAAGCCACGGCATGGTGGAGTCGTACACGAGAACCCTAGGAGGATTTCCCGACAGCTTCATGTCTTGTATCAACTCCGGTAAGCAGTTTTTGATGCTGCGTTCTACTCTTTCCATGTAATCATCGAGGTCTTGTAATGGGTCCTCGCCATCTTTGAAGCCATTTGGGATGGGGAAGACAGTGATTGAGTCAATCTCTGTTTTGTATGGCGGAGAGGGTTTGTCGGAGACGAGGACAAAAGTGGGCTTAAGACCCTTTGAAGCTAAGCGTTTGCAGAACTGGGACATTGGAGTTAGGTGGCCTTGTCCTGGGAAAGGCAAGACGATAACATGAGATCCTTGTCTCATTTTTCTTTTTTCGGTCTATCTCTTCTCTTTTGTTCTTACTTACTCTAGTTTGATGAGTGGATGTGTTTATATAGCCACAAGATTGGATCAGATGACTTTGTTTGACTACGGCTTTGGTGGGGCAATTTCTTGGACTAGAATCCAAAAAGGTAAAGGTTTCGTGGCGACCAAGATGTGTTGAACAGAGACCGAGGTTGATGATAATGCAACCCACCAATCTATGTTGAGATAATTATTGTATCTTATTAGCTTATCGTTAGCATGTGACACCACGAGTGTACAATTAATATATCTAATGTATCAAAAATTCGCAATTCATTTTGTCATCTTCCGTGAGAGAGACGCTGCATCTCAGCTATATACTACTGTGATGTCATTGCTTATGCAATCCATCTCACCCATCTGAAATCAAAGCTAATTAATTATAATAGCTTTTTAACTTCTTCTTCTTTTTGTTAACAAAACCTTAAACTTAACTAATTTATTTAAATATTAAAAACTTAACTGATAAACAATATATTTATGTCCGTCATTTTTCCGAATCTAAATTTTTAAAAGTTTAGTTCATTGTTTGGCACTGTTGCTGGGCTTTTGGAGATCCATTAGTTGGGCCTCCAATTCTATTAATGGGCCTAAAGATTCAAAGGTAAATCACGAACCCAATCTCCGAAAAAAAGAGAGAAACGACTTACTGCGGTTCAACGCCGTCCCACCTGAAAGTTGAAACCCCATCCATCCACGTGGTGCTCGCTTATTTGCGAATCATTTGTATCCTTCACCGCCAAGCCTCCTGAGCTCACTATAAATTAATTTTTCTATAATATAAAAGGAAAATAAAAGCTGGAATTTGACCCCTACCACCTATTTTTTCCTAACTTTTCCCGTCCAGTGGAAACTCGTGAAAAAAATTTTTTGGTTATTATCAAAATAGAAAAGAGGTCAAATCACTGATTTTTTTTTTCTTTTCAGACAATATTAACTTAATTTCTCTAACTCAAATTATTTTAAGTAAACTTACTGTCTAATATAATTAAACAATTAAATAATGTTAATATTAGTTATTATTTTTAAATCTTAATTAATTATCCTTTTTATATGTATCATTCTAATAAGCTTCTATCGTATTAGTTGGTCGGTATTGTTTTTTTGTTTTTCTCACCGGCTAATCGGTAAGATAATGTGATAAGAATGCAGATTGGATTCTATATAATTAACCGGTGAGGGACATAAAACAAAAAATATGGTGACAAGGATCACTAACTTTAGTCTGTGCCTCTGTGGTGCAATTCAAGATCAGCCATATATGTCTTTCAATCTTATATTTTCCCTCAAAATCAATCTAGAGTTATAAAATTAATTTTATGAATCATTCGTGGCCTTCATTTTTCCGCTTCTGCTGTTTTTTCTTTTCTTAGATTGCTTTTTCTTCACCCATTTGTCTTTATATCAGAATGTGGCGAATAATTTGTTCATACTCCCAGTTCAAACGGCGACGTTTGGTAGACGTTTTGTATGCAAATTTGCTACTTTCCGTGTCCTTTGATTTCTGTATTGTGATTTACGACGAAACCACTTGGCACCAAAGCTTCTCTCTCTCTCTCTCTCTCTCTCTCTCTCTCTCTCTCTCTCTCTCTCTCTCTCTCTCTCTCTCTCTCTCTCTCTCTCTCTCTCTCTCTCTCTCTCTCTCTCTCTCTCTCTCTCTCTCTCTCTCTCTCTCTCTCTCTCTCTCTCTCTCTCTCTCTCTCTCTCTCTCTCTCTCTCTCTCTCTCTCTCTCTCTCTCTCTCTCTCTCTCTCTCTCTTCTCTCTCTCCTTACGATTAATATAAATCCCTTTGCGAGCTCGTGATTGAAGATTAATGGTTGCGAACTTCACTTAGATACTGTATGATCAAAGAGATGATTCTTGTGCCGAATCTTGACTAAACCTCGGATTCTCACTTTCTGGGTAAGAATGAAAATGATTCTTCCTTTCTCCTTCTTCTCCTTGCTTACTGAAAACCTCGGTTTCTCATTTTTCTTCGTTCCACTTTCTGGGTTTGATTTCTTTCTTTTCATGACTGAGAATCTTTCCGTATAGTTTAATCTGTTGATCTGATTTCTTGGGTCACCAGAATGTTCTTGCTCTTTGTTCCTTTCATTTCTTGGTCTTGATAATCTCTGTTTCTGCCTCTAGATTGTCATTCATGTTGATAGCTAATTAATGATACTAATTACGAAGACCGAGTTTCTAAATCAAATTCACGTTTCGAGTTATTCCTGCGCGGGTCTCTGTTTGATCTTTTTGAATTAGAAATTAAAAAAAACATTGATTGCTGAAAAAGTTGCTAACTTTGTGTTCGATGGTTTGCTCAAGTAGGATTCTTGAAATAACTTTTGAATTTCTTCTTGCATAATGCATTTGATCTCAACAGATTGAGAACCGTTTCTTGCCTTTATCTCCTACTCACGTCCTCTCTTCCTCTCTGTAACAGAACCTGTTGTCAATTCGCGGGTTTGATTTGATGGCTTCTTCAGAAGTCCATACTTATTCAGTATCTACTGATCATGGCGATGATACATTCTCGCAAGCTGATGATGGTGATGTTGATTTGGCTCTGTTTCAATCTAATGCACCAACAACAATGTCTAGTACCAAGAACATTCCGAAACCTCCTCCTCTTCCATGTATAACATACCAGCGTTTTCAAGCTTCCAGAAGGAAACCTTCGAGCTTATCATGCCTTGTGCCCAAAGAAGCAGTAGAAACTTGGGATAAGCTTTTCACAGAAGCAATTGGAGCAGATACATATGTCGAAGTCGATAACAAAGCTCATTTTCCAGCCCATTCAAGTGTCCTGGTGAGTTCTGTTAAGATATTAATCTGGTTTTTAACTCATGTCAGAGAAACAATATGCAACCTCTAATTGGTCACTTACTCACGTGAAGGATATAACAAGGTTTTGTTTATTGCAGGCTGCAGCCTCACCTGTAATGGCAAGTATTCTAAATCAGTCAAGGGATAAGAAAGGAAACACATACCTCAAAATCCCCGGAGTGCCTTATGAAGCAGTCTACATTTTCATTCGGTTTCTGTACTCGTCCTGGTATGTCCTATGTCTTCAAATGGAATTGCTCCCCCACTGTTAGTTTCTCTTCTGAAGCATGCCTGATTTAAATTTTTGCAGCTACGAGGAGGAAGAAATGGAGAAGTTTGTGCTCCATTTGTTGGTTCTGTCACACTGCTACTCGGTCCCATCTCTTAAAAGAGTTTGTGTAGAGGTTCTCGAAGGATGGATTGACAAGGAGAATGTGATTGACGTGCTCCAATTGGCAAGAAACTGCGACGCCACGAGGATTTGCTTTGTATGTTTTTCGATAATCATCAAAGACTTCAAATCTATATCTTCAACAGAGGGATGGAGAGTGATGAAAAGGGCTAATCCTATGCTCGAACAAGAGCTTGTTGAGGCAGTCGTCGAAGCAGACACACGGAAAGAAGAAAGAGAGAGAAGACTCGAGGAGAGGAAAATGTATTTGGAACTTTATGAAGCCATGGAAGCTCTTGTCCACATATATAGAGAAGGTTGTGGGACAATTGGACCTCGTGATAAAGCCCTCAAAGGAAGTCAAGCCGTGTGTAAGTTCCCAGTGTGTAAAGGAGTTGAAGGTGCACTGCGACATTTCTTGGGATGCAAGTCTAGGGTTTCATGTCCTCATTGCAAACGGATGTGGCAGCTTCTTCAGCTTCACTCTTGTATCTGTGATGATTCTGATTCTTGCGAGGTCCCTCTTTGCCTGTAAGTTTCAAATGATTACAGATGACAGACACTTACTCCAATCTTAAAGATACAGATTGTAATCACTGTTTTCGAATCTTGTAGTAACTTCAAGGAGAAAATGAAGAAGCTTAGCAAAAAAGAAGAATCAAAGTGGCGATTGCTTGCAGAAAACGTTATTACAGCGAAGAACAGTCTTGGGCCATTCTCTTCACGTTCTTCTGGTGTGAAATAGGACAGGTTTTAGAGTCATAAAAGTGTAAATATACAAGGGAAAGTGATAACGACTATGTGCGCAGGGTAAAGTGTATATTGCGCACGAACAAGGCGCAAAATAGTGGGTTTTTTTTTGGGAACAAACATTGTATATACCTATTGGACATTCTTCCTCAGAAGCGAAAGCATATAATAATTCTGTTGATTGGTGTCATTGTGTGCTTAATTACGTATTTCTTGTTCCTTCTTCTTCTTGTGCTTTGCTGCAAATTTTGACAGCCGAGAAATCCAAGCCTGTCAAAATCTACATAGTTTCACAATATACAATGATATAGTTATCTTCAGTCAATACCAACATCAAAACGCGGTTGCCAAATTAGTAGTATTCTACGACAATTAAGAATCTAAAAGATAGATAAGATGAAAAGTTAGCATCGAGAAAACCTGCCTTGAGATATTCAATGATCAACTCAGGACTAAATATCTGCGTAACTTGAGGTTTGATTTGGACTCTTCAGACAGCTGGTTAAGAAGCTTAAAAGGGCTTTATGGTGCATCGAATTGCTCTTGAACAATATTAATAGTGCAGAAATATTTTTACTTTTTCATGAGAATCTCCTCGAAAATCTCTACGTCACAGTAGTTGACATCCTTTAATAATTCTATAGCAGCTCCAGACTGGCCAGTGAGTACAAGTGCTTGGAGAAGAGCTGTATCTCAACACAAAAGAGTTTTTACTCCAGAAGTAGTCATCAATCAGCTATTACCTTGTTGGACTTCTTAGAGTCTTTGCTTAGATCATATAACTGACAGCCAGTGGTGTTATCCACAGAAAATGTGGGATCTGAACCCATTGGTGAAGTATATATATAGACAAAGCAAAAGAGAGCATTAGTGTCTGAAAAACATTTGCAGACTTTAGAGCTGGACAAGTAAAAAGGATGGTCCGTAAGAGGACATCTAGGAGATGATAGACGACAAACCTGAGAGGGCATTGCACTTTGTACGTTTCACAATCTCAAATGCAGCAACAACATCCCTCCTATACAGACATGTTCGATTATTAGGAATCACATAAGTCAGAGGAAACTCAGTATAATTCGACAAGACCCATTTTGGTGCATTTTGTCAATGGTGATGTTATTAGCTTTTCCTAGAGATTATCGAATAACAGTAAGGGGTTCAAAGATTACCTTATCTGCAGCCAAATACATACACATAGATTGTTTCGCATCACACTCCTAAAGTAGTCATTGTTTCCAATTTACTGTGAAATGGAGATTGGATAGCTGAACTCAAAGACCCATATCAAGTCTTTGTCCACTTGTAGCTCCAATCACTCGATTCCTCTAAGAAATTTTCTTCTTTCGGAGCTCACTGTCCTCGCCGATCGAGTTTCGTCGAACATCTGTAAAGAGCAAAACGGCAACCGATAACAAGCGAAACGCAAATAACATATATATTGATGTTAATAATGTAGAGCTAGGAGCAATGCTACTATTTTCACTAAATTTCGACCAAAACGACAATTTAATAACAAACAAAACGAATGGGAAGAAAAACTAATAATAAAATAATAGTCCACTCGCGAAAAAATCGCGCATGACCGCGTTTTGGCAAAATACGAGCAAAATTCATAGTGGTTAGGCTGGAAGAGGCAAAACGTCATCGTTTCGACTCACTTTTGGAGGCAAAACGCCAACGTTTCGGTTTCGATCGATTGGAAAACTTTTTTTTTTTTTGTTTGGAAAATTGGAAAACTTTAGTTAGCATTTCACGATTAGACGGAGCTCGTTCCCGACAGTGATTAGAGACGGAGCTCGTTCCCGACAGTGATGAGGACCGGTGACGAGAGTAGTAACGTCGCCGTTAGCGGCGCCGATGACGATGCCGACACCGGTTCCGGCGAAAGCTTTGATGATGGCGGGATCATCATTTTCCTTCTCTTTTCGTCAAGATGCTGTGACAGACTCTCGTAACCTGAAAGTGAAGGACTTGTTTTCGGATAGATTACGGTTCTCTCTGTAATTTTTTTTTTGTTTTTCCTTGCCTTCAATTCCGTGTCCGTCGTGGGCGACAATATTATGAAGCTGCAATTTTTGCTTTTCCTTGTCTTCATATTGTGACAATATTATTGTCAATGTGAAGAATTCGAACATTTGAAAAACTGTAAATTCATAGGTTACTTGAGAGCTAGCTCCCAGTTTCGCGTGGATTTCAATTTTTGTAAGAAGCCAAATGGCTTTAATCTCTCCATTCGCCGGATGCTTCTGTTGAACTTCCTCTCCACTTTTTTGGCCTAAGGTTGGTTCTATATATTGCTCATTTCTAGAGATTTTCGAGTCCATGTTGTCGGATATGTAACTATACAAGGGTTCTTGCTTGCAGCAATGTTTCTATTACAAGGATTACATGAATCATCGATGTCTATATCTTTGTGTGATTAGAAAACATTTCTTGTCATTGACAAGGTTGAATGGTCAACTTTACAGAACGAGGCCAGGAAGTCTGTCCTAGTTGTTTACCCTGGTACTGGCACGTGTTTTTTTCGTTAAGATGAATAGTAATCTTTTACGGTGACAATGTGTAGTTTACATTGAGCATGTGTATGCAGCTATGAAGACTTTATCAGTTACCTGGATTTGGCATAAGAATAATCCCTTCAGCAACATCACTGTTTTCATGTTGCAAAGTTGAGTATGAGCAGAAACAACGTCCGTTCTGTAACTGCAGGTAATGCGGTTTGTTTCAATTATGTCCAAGTCTACTTAATAAATATATTGAGACATCGGTTTATTGATATTCTGATTTTTCTTGATGATAAAGATGGTGTCCCTCCGCCCACACCAACTTACAACTCAAGCATATTGGAGGACATGTTTCTGGAGGAAAAATTCTGAGCTTCTCAAGACAACTTTCTCTGAGTTGAAAGAGTTGGTTGGTGCTTTCATATTGCTGAAGGTATAGATCCTTATATATATATAGCATTGTTGTTACTCTGTGTCTATTGGAGTCCTAAACGTCTATGGTCGTGTGCAGATATGGGCTAGACAAAGGAGCTCGATATACGTCCATGGCTGCTTGAATGGATTTCTAATCTCTGTGATACTATCATACCTTGTAACACATGGCAAATTTAACAAGTCACTAAACGCATTGGACATGTTCAGGGTGACACTGGTTTTCATAGGTACTGTACGCTTCTACAGCTTAAGTCTTTTTGCTACGTTTGTCAGTCTTTGATTCTGCAACATGAATAATAACCAAAATTTGTTAATACTGTTTGGTACCTTTACCTGGAAAAACTCTTAACTCAATATAGCTCTCTTTATTCTGATATTTTTATCCAAGGCTGTGGTTTTCTTCGTGACTTGTTCATGTCATTTGTTTGTTGGTCAGCGCAGCTCCAAGATGAGGCGTCATCTTTTATCATGCTCGTCATGTCTAAACATTTTTCAAGTTGACTTTTAATGTTGATTTGACTTTGCTAGGTCACCGAGAGCAAGTAGCTAAATAACTTAACATCCCAATTTGTTTAACTTAGGTCTTCCAAGTTTACCTCCAGAATATTTCTTTTTCGGTCGTTAAATACAAATTTCATCACATCAAAAATCTCAAACCCATTCTTGGTTGTCTTTATTTTTGTTCTTCCTTTTTTTTTGTTTCAAAAACCAGACGAAAATGGAAAGGTTACGTTATCTCTATTTGATATATTCAGCAGCATTTGCATTGTGTCTCGCCGTTTCAGTTCTTTCCCAAGATCAATCAGGTTTTCTTAAACTGATTCTTACAATCTTGAAGAGTAGTTTTAAATGAAGAAAATCTAGTCCTATACTCATAACTTTATGGATGAATAAATGTCAAATCTCACAGGTTTCATAAGCATTGACTGTGGAATCTCAAGTGGATCATCATACACAGACGACACAACGGGCATAGTCTATGTCTCAGATTCATCCTTCGTCGAGACCGGAGTCTCCAAATCGGTCTCCTTCACAGCTCAAACACAGCTTCAAAACCTAAGGAGCTTCCCGGAAGGTTCTAGAAACTGCTATACACTGATCCCAAAACAGGGGAAAGGCAAGAAGTACCTCATACGAACCACTTTCATGTACGGTAATTACGACGGAGAAAACAACCCACCCGAATTTGATCTGTTTCTTGGAGGAAATATCTGGGCCAGTGTGTCGTTAGACGATACATCCATCGTTGTTACCAAAGAAGTTATTTACTTGAGCCAATCTGAGAAGATATTTGTCTGTTTGGGAAACAAAGCCAAAGGAACTCCATTTATATCAACATTAGAGCTTAGGTTTCTCGGAAACGACAATACGACGTATGACTCTCCAAACGGTGCTCTCTTATTCTCTAGACGCTGGGACTTTCGTTCTCTCATGGATCCACCTGTCAGGTAAACCTCTGTTTCTTGCTCTGTTTCTTGCTCTGTTTATTGCTCTGTTTCTGTTTCTGTAGCTCCAAGTTGACTATTTTTATCCATAATGGACTGAACTTGGACATATTTGGTTCGTGAAATCAGATATAGTGAAGATGTCTATGACCGAATCTGGAAACCTCACAATTTAAGCGACTTATATAGAGAGGTCAACACATCACTTCCAGTGATCTCAAACAATAATAGTTACAACATTTCAAGTTTGGTGATGAGCAGAGCACTGACTCACACAAACATAACAGAACCCATCAAAATGGTTTTGAACAACAGTGATCCGAATGTCAGGTACTTTGTTTACATGCATTTCGCTGAGGTCGAAGATCTCAGTCTCAGAACAAATGAGACCAGAGAGTTTGAAATCCGCATTAACGGAGTGAAAATGGCTGACGTCAGTCCAAAATACCTTCAAACAGACACTGTTTTTTTGAAGCCTGAGAGCCAAACGGATATTAAGTTTACGCTCGAGAGAACCCCTAAGTCTACGCTTCCCCCTATCATCAACGCTCTAGAGATCTACATCGGAAACAGTTTCTCCCAGTCTTTTACCAGCCAAGAGGATGGTATGTGCTAGTAAAATGACTAAGCAAAATTCAATCTTTTTTTTCTTTCTTAGCTTGATCAATGATACACTTTCAACTGAAACTTATAGGTGATGCGGTTTCTAGCATAAAGGTGAGTTATAAAGTGAAGAAAAACTGGCAAGGAGATCCTTGCTTACCTAATGAATACATTTGGGAAGGCCTTAATTGTAGCTATGATAGTCTCACTCCTCCCAGAATAACATCACTGTAAGTGTAATTTACATTGTTCATCTCTTCTTAATCAATGATCAGTCCATAGATTTTGTAAATTGATTGAAATAATTGTTGCTTGGACGCAGGAGCTTAGCCTCTAGCGGGTTAACGGGTCACATATCTCCCTCCTTCTCTAACCTCACAATGATCCAAGAGCTGTGAGTTCATCTAATTCAGGATTCTGATACTGATGCTTTTGTATATATATATTGGAAAAGAGTTCCTTGACTTGAACAAGACAATTCTGTGTTTCTTCTTAATCGGAAGAGACTTATCAAACAATGAGCTAACCGGAGACATTCCAGAGTTTCTGTCAAGACTGAAGTTTTTGAGGGTTTTGTAAGTCATAAACATATTGATATAACAAAAAATTAGATCGATAATGATGGACTCAAACTCCTACCAAAATATGCAGAAATCTGGAGAAAAACAAGCTAACGGGCTCGGTTCCGTCCGAGTTATTAGAAAGATCAAAGAGCGGATCGCTCTCGCTAAAGGTCGGAGAGAATCCAGGACTCTGTACCGAGATTTCTTGCGGAAAAAGTAACAAGAAAACATTTGTGACGGCGTCTGTCGCATCATTGGCAGCATTTTTCATTCTCCTATTATTGTCTGGTGTGTTTTGGAAGATCAAGAACCGCAGGAAAAAGTCAGGTAAAAATCTATCTATACACCTACCTTTTTACCGACCTAACTGTTTATCACATTACCAGTTGCTTAAACTTTCTTTTGCAAAGTAAACTCGGCGGTGGAAGAAGATGCAGACAATGGAACAAGAAACAGGCCAATGGCAGATTCGAACACATTATTGTTTACCTTTGCAGACGTTGTAAAGATGACAAATAATTTCGGTCGTGTCCTCGGTAAAGGAGGTTTTGGAACAGTTTACCATGGCTACTATAACAACCTTCAAGTTGCTGTTAAACTTTTATCAGAAACATCAGCTCAAGGATTCAAAGAGTTTCGCTCTGAGGTAATGTAGAATTTCAGATATTGATTCCAGAAAGTTTTTGCCAAACACTTCCTCCAAGATCATAACCACCTACAATATATATGCATTTGTATAGGTTGAAGTTCTTGTGAGGGTTCATCACGTAAACCTCACTGCGCTGATTGGTTATTTCCATGAAGCTGATAAAATGGGATTGATCTATGAGTTCATGGCTAATGGCAACATGGCGGATCATCTCTGTGGAAAGTATGGTCATACATTGACCTGGACACAGAGACTTCAGATTGCACTTGATGCAGCACAAGGTATGAACAAAATATTCGATCTTTGTTGCTTTTCTTTTGTAGTTAATCAGAAAGTTTAAACCTTCAACGATAAATCTCTATGAAGGGCTTGAGTATCTTCACTGGGGATGCAAACCTGCGATAGTTCACAGAGATGTGAAGACTTCGAACATATTGTTGAACGAAAAAAACAGAGCAAAGCTTGCGGATTTTGGACTCTCGAGGAGTATTCAGAGAGAGAGTCGCTCTCACGTATCCACTCTAGTCGCTGGGACTCCCGGATATCTCGATCCACTGTCAGTTTTCTCTCTTATCTCTATGACCAATATTTGAATATTCTTTTGTGATTGTGATCTGTTTTCTTAAAAAAATGTGTAGATGCTTTGAGACAAATGGGTTAAACGAGAAGAGTGACATTTACAGCTTTGGAGTTGTTCTATTGGAGATGATTACGGGAAAAACTGTTATCAGTGAGTCACAAACGAAGCGTGTTCATGTGAGTGATTGGGTGATATCTATCTTGAAGTCTACTAATGATGTGAGCAACGTGATAGATTCCAAAATGTCGAAAGATTTTGAATCAAATTCTGTTTGGAAAATTGTGGAGCTCGCTTTGGCATCTGTTTCGCAAAACGTCTCTGAGAGGCCAAACATGCAACAGATTGTTAGAGGACTGAAGGAGTGTCTTCAAAGAGAAGAGAGTTAACAAGGATTATTCATGTAACAACACAAGGTTTTAGAAGTGAAGCGGTTGGAATCAAAAGATGTTGGTTTATTTTTGTTTCGTTTATTTTTTGATTGGTACTTGGCAGCTTGGTATGTAACTTATTAAAATACATGTTTGAAAAAAAATCAGTCTTATATTACAGTTTTAGAAGCCCATATACTTTGCTACAGTTCAAAAGCTCAAATGAAAGTTGAATTTGGATTTTGAGATTGAATTGGCTCAAAGAAAAAACGACCAAGAAAATAAATGAAGTAGAAAAACTAGTACCTAATCTGGTGGTGGCCATAAGAAGAGAGAAAAAAAAAAGAAAGACGAGAGGATATTGACAAAGAAGACAAAGACGACCAAAACCGCGTGGGGCCAACGTACCTTTTGAAGAAGAAAAACGCTGATACCTTGGACTTTTGCGACGCACGGTCTGTGCCCATGTCCCCACACAAATCTTCTATTTAACTCACGCGATCGTTTCCTCCGCGACTGCGTTTCAAAACACGTTTCTTCTAACCGCCCCCACGTGAATGACTCAGAGCGCGAGTTTGCAGTTTATGCACACGCGCGCGTCTCCTCACCATCTGAGTCTCTGTGAGTTGACGTCAGACAAATTTAATCTTGTCTTACTTGTCCATCAGTTAATGTATTGTAAACATGTGTATCATAGTATTTATTCCCTATTTATTAATTGTAAAAGTTAGAGAATACTTGTATTTGTTGAGAATTGATGTTTTCAATTGCATTGTGAAATAGATTGATTGATTGATATATGTTTATCTTGAAATATTAGCTACTCAGAGAATTATTCTGGCCTCTGAGTAGAGTCCGATGCGTTAACCTCTCCATAACTAGTTGATATTTTTGTTACTTTCAAAGAGAATAGAACAAAATTCAAAGAAAAAGAGAAAGCAAAAAAAGTGAGAAAGTGGAAAGATTGATGGGTGCAGAGAGTTGGTCAAATATGTTGACAAAATAAATAACCTTCCAAATGTCACTATCAAATAAAGAAAAAAATAGTTCTACTTCTATGTACAATAATAATAAATTATAATGAGTAATGTTGAAAGTATTTAAAGCGACTTCTACCTGGGACTGGTATAACTACGAGGACCTCTCTACATCTCTCCATGTGTTGCATAATAGCTGTCGAATTATGATTAACACAATAGTACTATATCAAATGCTTCCTTTTTTTTTCTTTTTGGATGAACAAATATCAAATGGTCGCCACGAGCAGTATTCATTAGGAATCTTATGTTATGTAGTGTTCATATGTGGTGTAGTAATGTAGTTAGTATAGATAAAAATTGAATAAGGTAAACAAGCAAAGAAAGAAGTATTTCTTGAAACAAAATGCAATTAGTCTGAACACTAAAGACTCTAAAAAATTAGGAATTAGGAATTTAATAAAACTAGCTTGTTTGGAATTACCTATATTATCCAACGGCACTGGTTTGGAGTTGAGAGTTATGGCGATAAACTAACTTGCTTTAGTTTCCAGTTCAACAAAATCACTAAGCACCACAAGTTTGAATTGTCATGGTAATCTAAAAAAACCTATATGATATAGAAATATGTATATAACAGTTAAGCTAGATGTCTCTGGACCATCTGCGTAGCATCTAGAGATTTCTGTATGAAGATAAAATTAAAGAGGCATGAAGTAGCTCTTACTTCGAATAATCTGAACAAATTTTGTAGCATGTGTATAATCTAAAGAAAAATATATTTGTAACCTTTACATGGGTGGTAAAAAAATGTTTATTGTCGATAAAAATGAAAACTACAACAGATGTTAGTCCCAAGAAATTTTTGAAATTGATGGATAGTTAAATGACATTACTTCACCCAAAAAAAGTCGAGAAGAAAAAGACGTATAAAAAGCAGTTCCCTTTCTATTTGCTTTCGTTTGGTTTTAGCATCCACAGACACAGTTTCTTCTTCCTTTTTTCTTTTTGGTTTTAGACAGTTTCTTCTTATTGTCCCTCTCTTTCTCTCCTTTTCTCACGCCGAGATTTCTGCGTCTGCTCTTATTTCTCACAACCTTTAAAGAAACGACGCCATTTTCACTCAGCCTGAGCTCTTCACCATGACATGATTTCGCGTTACAGCACGATCTTGGACGCCGTCTAAGTGTCAAACAAAAGGAAAAGACTGATGTATATACGGGTTTGGAGTTTTGCCTTTTAGACTGAGAAAACTCAAGAGAGAGAGAGAGAGAGAGAGAGAGAAACATTTATGTGTCTTATCGGGTTTTGTGTTGTCAGAAGCTGAAGGACAAAAAAAAACAATTATTTTTAGGGTTTAGACGAAGAAAACTGGGAGCTTTGAGAAGTTGTGGGTTGCGGCTTCTTAAAGAACAAAGCTTTTTCTTAGATTCTTCTGCCAATTTGTGAGTCTATCTCTCTCCATAAGCTCTGTTTCTTTCTTCTTCTCCTCTGTTTTTTCTCCATTTTTGGCTTAATTAACATACTTCTCGTATATTTAGTTCTCTCTCTCTCCTCTTCTTGTTGCTAATTTCCAGTTGGATTAGCTTTTGATTTCGTTACCATCTTTGATAATGTAAACAGTTTTTACTCGTAGAGTTTTGATTGTAATGGAATAAGTTCATTTATAGTTTAAAGTTAAATCAACAATTCTCATCTGATCCGTGGAGGATTCTGTGTGTTTTTTCCTGTTTTTAGGGACGCAAGTGATTCACGCATATGAGATGTTATTGTCAGTTTATGAGTACATAAAAATAATTTAAGCAAGTAATGATAAGATACTTTGCTTGAGCTTATAATTAATTGTGCTTACAAATCCTTAAAATAATGCTTAAGCTGATGTGAACTCAAGGCCCTAGTCTCTGACCACAAATCCTTGCCTAAATCTTTGACCATACCTTTGTCTTGGCTTAATATTCTAATCCATATCCCGTCTCTCAATGCATTGGTTGGTCCAGAACAAGATCCTCATTCATAGATCTTGTAATCTTTGTGGTCTGTAATTTGCATTAGGATGGTAACCTCGTACCTCATGTGAAATGTCTTGTAGTATATAATTCTGGTCATTATGGGTTGATGATCTTTATCATGTCTTGATGTTTTCTCTCTGTTTTTCTCATTGAAAATTTGAAAAAGGAATGGAATTCTCTAGATACGCCGGAATGATGATGGAGAATAAGCGGAATGTTTGCTCTCTCGAAGAAAGCAGCATCAAACGCCATAAGTCCGATCTCTCTTTCAATTCCAAGGTCTTGCTTAACCTAGTTTTCATGGATTTCTCGGTCGAGTTATTCTTTCAGTCTTTGGTTCAACAGACCAAAGAGTGCAGAGATAGCGAACCGGCATGGTATTTGATCCTTCCATCTTTGGTTTCTTAATGGTAATAAAAACAGGAGAGGAAGGACAAAGTTGGAGAACGTATTTCAGCTCTTCAACAGATAGTTTCCCCTTATGGGAAGGTAACACTTTTCTGTTAAGCAAATCAAGAGAATTTATCTCTCCACGCATACTTATCTCTAATCTTCTTTGACTCCATGCCACAGACCGACACTGCATCAGTGCTTCTAGACGCGATGCACTACATAGAGTTCCTTCACGAACAAGTGAAGGTCTGCTCTTCATCAGTTCAATACCATTACCAAGCATGATTCTTTCATTTCATCAACATCTGAGTTTTCATATTCTTTTTAAACAGGTGCTAAGCGCTCCGTATCTGCAAACAATGTCCGCCGCTACGCAGGTGAGCATGAATCTTGACCCCATTTATACTTGGTCCACTATTTCTGTTCTGCATATGACAGATTTGCACTTGGAACTTGAATATCTTGCAAGGAATGATTTTCTCGTCTTTATAACCAGGTGGAGCTGGAGCAGTCCAGCCTGAGAAACAGAGGATTATGTCTCGTTCCGATGGAGTATACAGTAGGAGTTGCTCAAAGCAACGGGGCTGATATATGGGCTCCCGTGAAGACTCCTCCATCTCCAGCGTTGAATGTCATGTCTCAATCACCCTTTAGATGACCGATTCGACTCTTCACAACCTACTAAGATCTTTGTCTTCTGCCTAAAGAAGATGACCAATTGTTATTTATTATGATGTTCCCTCTGTAACATATACAGACAGAGAGACACATGAAGATGTTTTAAAGACAACGTTGGCAATGTCTGTTATTATTTGACTGCTTAATGCATCCCCTTACTTGGACTTATGTAATTTTCCCAATTAAAGACAAATTGATTCTATTGCAGAGTAATCTTTATGCGAAAAAATTGCCTAATATCTAATATGTTCTGCTCTTCCCAAAACTATCCTATGCATCTTTCTAGATCTAAAGTAGATCTAAAGATCCAAGGCAAGCTTTAATTCGCTGTTGAGGGAAAGATCATAACACAAGAACGGTGACGGATTTTGCTTGTAATTATACCAAACAGCTAAGCACAAAAATTCACATTAACCTTTCACAAGGACATTGGATAGAAGACTTAACACTGTGATTGCAAAGGTTCAGAACATACAAACCAAATAGCTAGGAGAAAGTAAAGATAAGTCGATCACAATGAGTTTTTAACTATTAGATCCCACTGGTTTGGCCTAGGTGGCCCCTAAAGAGTGATCACAGTGATTGATTACACTAACTTGCTGAGGTAGGCTTGACCTTTTCCCGCATATACTGCAGTAGATGTTCGCGTTTCCAGTTGTCGATTCTGCAAAAGAAAGCAAATCAAGAAACAAACAGAACACTTACAGAGTTGTAGGAATGAAGCGCTTCTGCTAAACGTGGACGAGATATCAAACACATGATTACCTTATTGTTTCCTTATGTTCACCATCTTCATCAAGCATGATCAACTTGGGTGGTGAGTTGAAAATGTACTGAACTTTTACGCTAGGGAACTTTTCTTTCTCTTCTTCAATAAAACCAACAATTTCAGGATAGAAAACTAGCTTCCTCATACACACCTCTAATATAGCGCCTGAATAGGTAACCTGCAATCGACCCCCAAAAAAAAAAAAAAATGTAAACGAGTCATCACTCTCCTTCTCTTTCATTCAATGAATGTTGCAGAAGATGTTTCTGTCTCCATCTAATCAGTTTCAAAAGCCTACCTTACTCATGGAATCCTCAGAATCATCAGCGCAACATTTCAAGCAGTCAGATACCAACTCTGCGAATACAATATGATAACCCCCAAAGAGAATGATTTAGCTCATAAATCACAAAACTTTAGACAATTTCACTCTTCTTAGTTCTTCCAGATATTACTACTATTGGTTTCTTCAATTACTGGAACCATCTTAACCAATTCCAATTCACCAATTACATTGCAGATCGTAAATCCCGAATCTTTTCTAGGGGAGAAGCAAAACTGCGATACTCAAATCAAGCAGGCATAGAGATCCTATGAGGAAACGAACCTTGGTCCTTGACGTAATCAGAAAGTGAGTGGCAATCAGAGCAGAGAGCAAGACCGGTAAAGCCTAGATCTTCGCATTCTTTAGTGCTCAGCTGCTCTTTTGCTGAGATCGACGATGTCAACATCAAAACCATCACCAACATTTTCGCTGATAATACAACCATCGTCGACCACGCTCGAGCCATCTCCCTCTTTCTCATCAACAGATCCCAAGTCTTCGCAGATGCGACGAAGCGACTCTAATGTTGATTCCGATCCGGTTAATTCCGGTTTATATGATCCGAATAATGCAATTTGGTTTAGTTGACATCATCTAAAAAACCGGAAAAGTCTCGACCGACCGACGTGAGAAGTATTTTTTGTTAAAGAGACAATGACAACGGCTTGCGAGCTCGCTTCTAAACCCCCTAAAACCCTAAAATCAAAATTACCTTTCGAGAGAGACGATGGATCACATAGCAGCGGCGGAAGAGCAAATTGTATCGGAGAGGATCAGAAGAAAACTCGAAGAAGTTAATGCATCTGCTCAATCGCAGCTCTCTCCTATTCAGGATCATATCAATTTCACCCTTCAGGTATATACATACATACATTTTTGACAATCAGATACATACATACATTTTTGACAATCAGATATGTTTGTATAGCAATCCTGGTTCTCGTGCTTATAATTAAGTGTATGTTGCGTATGTGTTTGTCTGTTCATCGCCTCTTTATTTTGGGTTGGATGAACAGTTTACCAATTTTGAGAAGACAGCCAAAAAGCCGAAATTTCCCTTCAATGGAAACGAATTAATAACAAAAAGAGGCTACTTTTAATGGTTAATTCAGGCATTCATTTGTTTTAGTGAAGATCTCTTGTGGTGAATCTCTTTTCTATTCAAGTTTTTAGTAAGTTTACTGAGCTATGTCTGCTGCCGGATATGAAATTTTGATACAATCTTAGTTTAAAAATCGATTTCTTTATATATGAAAATTTGGTCTCTAAGGTTATTTGATGAGAAGATGCGTCTTCTTTTAGTTGTGTTAAGTACCTGGAAACTTAAAACTTTAAAAGTTTGATTTTGTCTCTACAACCATAGCTCAAGTTTTATGAAAGTGTGTTGTTTTTCATATTATAAATGTTTAAAAACACGAACTAGTTATTTTCAGCTTCACTTAAGCTGACGTTCGTTTCAATAATGATCGATTGCAGCAAGCTTATTTCAAATGTGCATACGAGTGCTTTGACAGAAGAAGGACGCAGGAGGAGATAGCTAACTGTGTTGAGCATTGCAGTGTTCCAGTTGTCAAATCTCAACAGTATTTTGAAAGCGAAATGGCTCAGTTTCAGGTACCATATGATTACTATAATTCACAAGGCACGCTTTTTTTGTTATAATATATATGTACTAAAACTGCAATTGTAATTCGATTCCAGGAAAGGATGAACAGATCTCTCATGGTCTGTCAAGACAAATTCGAGGCTTCAAAGCTCCATAAGAACAGGGTTGATGCCGCAAAAGATATGGAGGGTTGCGTGAACCAATCCATCCAGGATAATCTCGATACATTACCTCATCTCGTTCAGAGAATGAAGACAGCCTTCTCCATTCGCGACTAAGAATTAAGCTCTTAGAAGATAAGAGCATGTTTTACTTTGGTGTCTGGGATCATAATACCTTTCATTATCACTCAATAGAACAGTTTAAGTATACTAGACCAAATGCTAAACCTTTTACTTTGTAATGGTTCTTCTCTTTGTAGTTAAGATTTGAAGAAAATATTTATTTATTCTGTTATTTGGTGATTGTTGGAGTCGAGTTTCTGTCCTCAGGATTGCAGAGGAGCAAATTGCTTAGAAGAACAAAGGGAGAAAATAATTTTGAACCGAACCAAATCGGATTCGATTTCATCCGGCTTGAGTTTTCGGTTTTCTAAGTCCAAATTCGGGTTTCGCTAGAGATAAAAATAAATTTAAAAAATAATACATCACCACCATCACTCTATCGAATGGGTCTCCTTCCCGCCGTCGGATTTCCTTCGCCGGCGATACCACAACGATTACCGTTTGTCACCCGCGAAAATCAAGCCAATCCAAAGATACAGAAACTTAATCAATCTACCTCCGAAACCACTGTTTCATGGACTTCACGCATCACTCTCCTCTCACGGAATGGTCGATTAGCCGATGCAGCGAAGGAATTCTCTGATATGAGACTCGCCGGCGTCGAGCCTAACCACATTACTTTCATCGCTCTACTATCTGGGTGTGGCGATTTTCCCTCCGGAAGTGAAGCCTTGGGAGATTTGCTTCATGGGTATGCTTGTAAACTTGGTCTCGATAGAAACCATGTCATGGTTGGCACCGCAATTCTCGGCATGTACTCCAAACGCGGCCGTTTTCGGAAGGCTAGACTAGTTTTCGATTACATGGAAGACAAAAATTCGGTTACTTGGAATACAATGATCGATGGGTACATGAGGAATGGTCAAGTCTATGACGCTGTTAAGATGTTCGACGAAATGCCTGACCGAGACTTGATTTCTTGGACAGCTATGATGAATGGGTTTGTGAAGAAAGGTTTTCACGAGGAAGCTTTGGCATGGTTCCGTGAGATGCAGATCTCTGGAGTAGAACCAGATTACGTTGCCATTATTGCTGCTCTTGCCGCTTGCACAAACCTTGGTGCTCTCTCGTTCGGATTATGGGTACATCGCTATGTCATGAGTCATGATTTCAAGAACAATGTGAGAGTGAGTAATTCACTGATTGATCTGTATTGTCGATGCGGGTGTGTCGAGTTTGCTCGACAAGTTTTTGACAAAATGGAGAAACGGACCGTAGTTTCATGGAACTCAGTTATCGTTGGTTTCGCTGCTAATGGGAATGCAGATGAATCTCTGGTCTACTTCAG
This sequence comes from Eutrema salsugineum, assembly GCF_000478725.1. NCBI lineage: Eukaryota > Viridiplantae > Streptophyta > Magnoliopsida > Brassicales > Brassicaceae > Eutrema > Eutrema salsugineum. The sequence continues at coordinate 13,892,072 of NW_006256612.1, read as the reverse complement.
AAAAATGCAAGAAGAAGGGTTTAAGCCTGATGCGGTCACTTTCACCGGGGCGTTAACAGCTTGTAGCCATGTAGGTCTAGTTGAAGAAGGTCTTCGATATTTCCAGACTATGAAAAGGGATTACAGAATCTCACCTCGAATTGAACATTATGGATGCTTAGTGGATTTGTATAGTCGAGCTGGGAGATTGGAAGATGCTTTGAAGGTGGTACAGAGTATGCCGATGAAGCCAAATGAAGTTGTGATTGGCTCCTTGCTGGCAGCCTGCAGGACTAATGGGAACAATGCCGAGTTAGCAGAGAGGATGATGAAGCATCTTAGTGAGCTTAACGTGAAAAGCCATTCAAATTATGTGATTCTCTCGAACATGTACGCGGCTGATGGAAAATGGGAAGGAGCAAGTAAGATGAGAGGGGAGATGAAGGGTCTTGGCCTAAAGAAGCAGCCTGGGTTTAGTTCAATAGAGATTGATGATTGCAAGCATGTGTTCATGGCCGGTGACAGTGCCCATGTCGAGACAGCTTCAATCCGTGAGGTCCTCAAGCTATTACAAGGGTGTGTGGTTGAAACCCCTGCTGGTGATCTCCTCGATGGTTGAAATCCAGGGACTTTCACATCCCTAATTTTGTTCTAGTCAGAACTGGCGAAAAGGAGAGTGTGTGGTGATTATAGAGAGGGCTACGATGAGACTGAAAAGTATTTGTCCGTTGCTTTAAGTAAGTTTGAACATTGGTAAGGAACCAGAAGGGTCTCTCAGAAAAAAGTCCAACAAATTAGAAATAGCACTGTAAAAGGTAATATCTAGTCTTTCCCATGAGTAAAAGATCTAGAGGCAGAGAATGAACCCAAAGTGAATGGAGACTAGACATTGAAAGTTCAGGAAGGATGACAAGCTTCTTGCAGCATACTTTCGCTAAGCTATGGGTAATGATAAGAGCTTCAGACATATTTCTAACATTTTTTTATTTAATGATGACAATGATATTAATAATGTGGGATAAAAATCTCTCACAATTACATGTAAATCTCAATGTGAAATAGCAAACAGAGTTTGAAAAAGGTGAGCTATTTCCAATCCAAGGAAATCACTTAAGCTTCTATCTTCGGAATCTTTGAGCCAAGTCTGGGTGGTGGTACTATTTTAGGACAAAGATAAAAGCCAATGGATGAGAGACCAGAATGATGATAAGAACCATGAAAACCACCAAATTGATAGGACTTTCCAAGATTGTAGGCAAAAGATTGCGGGAAACTAATCTGGTGGGTTACACCAAATGGACCATACTCCTGGATGTTGGTAGTGAAAGTGATGACCTTAATGTTATCAGAGTATAGACCGTTGATTCCAGTTATGTACTCAGCCGGATGGTTCAACTCGATCTGCAGAGTGTTTGCAATTCATTTTTGTAGAATCCAGAGGAGTGAAAAAAAAAAAACAGTGAAACATACGGTGTGAAACTTGCTTGCATTGAAATCAGAACCGTATCGATCCGATAACACATATTTCCCGTTTTCCACGTATTGAAACTGGATCGACATTATCCCGCCACCTCCTACTGATACAAAAATCTGGGAGATCTCGCTGCAACCTCGAAGATCAAAAGATTGAGAATCGCGACAACTCCTTCCTGCTGGACCAACTTTGATCAACCTGTATCATAAAAACGACACTGTGAGCTCAGGCAACTTCGTACAAATCAGCTTATCAGGAGGAGGCTAATAGAGAAGAGAAGGAAGACAATGAACAAAACCTGACTTCAGAAGTCATCTCTTTATTAGTTGTTATTTGAGGAGTTTGGCGCTTCTGTAAAAATTTCAGGAATGTCCAAAAAGAGAGGAAGAGTGATGAATATATAGAGTAGATCATAAAAGTATGGGCCGTTGATTTTTGACCATTGTTAAGGAGGAATCGCAATGGTCCACTCAAATCAAACGTTTTCCGAGATGTGCTTTGTAAATACCACCTCTCTTTATCTTTAATACAGCTATAGATGCTACTGCATTAAATAATATGGCAATCCAAGCAACACAAGATTGTATTGCACAATAAAAGGTGTAGATGATGATCGTTGATATCTAAAGTAAGAATAGATAAAAGCCAGTTTATTCATAGAAGCATTTGAGTATATATAGTACTATACAAACACGTTCAACCCAAGACAATTTTGGACTCCATTTCCTCTGCTTTGCTCGTATCGATTTTAGGCTGAACTGTTTTAGGCCTGAGATAAACACCGATGTACTGTAGTCCCGAGGCATCGTAAGTCCCATGGAAACCGCCGAACTGAGGAGATTTCCCGAGTTTAAACGCAAATTTTTCGTAGCCCGAACCCGAGGTGCCAAAAGGACCATACACACTAGTGTTGGTAGTGAATGTGAGAGACCTTATGTGAGGATTGCTAGCTTCGTACTTGTAATACTCTCCGCTTATCCCAGTTATGTACTCGTGCGGATAGTTCAGCTCTATCTGCTGGGTCCCAAATCATATGTTTATTTATAAACTTATTATAATTAACCATGTCCATGGATCAAGATGTACATACTATTTAACAACCAAATATTTTTCTATTCTATTTCTAAGTACTTCATTTCTTAAAACAAAAATTAGACTTTTAATAACTCCATATGTCTGTACCAAAAATATGATATTTTGAATTCTCTAAATTTTTAAACAATAATTTTTTATAAAAAAATGCGCAAAAATATAATTCTGTTCCCTCAACAAAATTCTTTTAAATAAAATAATGAGCTCTTAACGTAGAAGCCACAATGCAAAATGTTTCATATTGGATGTCCGACCATGGTCTATTGTAAATTGTAGATTTTGTGACGAGGGAGAAAAATAAGAGTCAAGGATTAGACGACTTACGACGTCAAACATGTTACCGGAAAATGGACCGTGACGGTCGGATAAAACGAGTTTTTCGTCGATCACGTACTGGAATTGGATAGACATAATTCCTGAGACACCGTGAGATAGAAATATCTGAGAGAGGATGCCACTGTGACTTCCTTCGTCCCAATTTACAATTGTTGTGCTTCTAGCATCATGCTTCCCTACCGGTCCTATCTTCATCTTTCCTTCCATTCCTTTACGATCAAAACTCTAAGCTTTCGATTGGTTTATACACAACAAACAAATATACATATATACTACATATAGAGATTGAAGCCTTAGATTGGAATATTCCTTTACCAAATGCTAAAAATAACGATGAAATGATTCTTTGTAGCCTTTCATTAGATTTTAGGAGATAAAACTATCGATGACATTTGAAAATGCATGTAGGTTTGTTCATTGTTACTTGTTAGACATGTCTATCAAGTCAACTAATAATTGCAATACCTGATATACTCCAAATCGGTTTTGCTGCTCGACTTTGTTTTTAAGAATTTTCGTTGGTATAACTTTGTAGGGTAAATTTTTTTTATATGGACGCTTTGGATTGGAATATTCGTTTCCAGTCATGCATAACTTCATGTAACAAGCTATTCCTTTCTTTTATTTGCTTTTGAAGCAATCGCTATATTAAACTTTGAATCATAATACTGTTTTTCATATCATAATATGGTCGAAGATTAGACTTATATACAAAAAAAAAAATATCACTTTTGATGGAATATTTTTCAATTGTCTAATTTCCACCTTTCAAACAAGTTACTTTGGAGCTCAATTTTCTATTCAAACGAATTTCAATTTTGACAAATCATTCTGTTATAGTACTCTGCTACTCGCTATCAAAAATTGACGAAAACTTGACCCAAAAATTGCCGGAGTAACATACTTGGAATATCTAAGAACAAGTCCAATAGTAAATCCAAGGGGTTCATCAGATATTAAATTTTTTTTTTTAGTTCAAAAATTTAAAAAAAAAACTTCGCCCAATGACGACAATCGATATTTCTCATATAAACATTATTTCTTTTTTTTTAAAATTAAAATTGCCTATAAACTTGAGCCGAACTGTTTATCCAATCCTTTAATAGACATGCTCCATGCTCTAACACATGTGTAAATAAAGCATACTGTAAGGATTTTACACGTGATTATAATAAATAAATATTCTTACTCCACAATAAACGAATATTGGCTTTGAAGAAAGACATTTTGTGTAAATTTATCTGGGGTAAATTATCTTTGGAGGAAAAAAAAATTACTAAACGATTATTTTCGTAAAGTCAAAATCATCGCTATAAGAATTAACAAGCAGCAAGGCATTGTAAAGAAAGAAGCGGTTGTCTTCGGAAGTCGGCAGAGAATCGGCAGTGAATCGGCAGATCCTCGCGTCTCTTTGCATTCGCCTTCTACGGTAACTCTCTGTCTTTTCTCCCTTTTCCATCTTTGCTTTGATTTCGAGATTCGCGCTCGAAGATTCCCTATGGGATCGTTTTTATCTTTTGGAAAATTTCCGTCTTTTACACAAGAAAAGGTTACAAATATGCAAATTTCTGCTGCTACTTACACTGAAGAGGGAAGATATTCCCACATGGGATATCTCTAGTCCTTCCTAGATCCAACATTTGCTTTGCTGAAATTTTTCTTTTTCTCCATTGCAAAATTGATCGGTTATGGGTGAGAATGGGATGATCTTGGTCTTCTTTAGCTTACCCAGGCTGGAGGGGTTTTACTCTTTGAAGATTTATTATATAGGCTGATAAGGGTTTTCTGGAAATTCGGTTTTGGTTTTGATCATTTCTTCTTTTGCTTGCTTTTAGAGGCTGCCGATTAAGAGACAGAACACACTGAAGTTAGCAATTTGTTTATGGTTTATAGTTCTCAGATTCAATGATTAATCCTCTAGACAAGAAGAAGATTGAAGCTTTTAATATCTTCTATCTCTCTGCCTTGAGAATCACTGGTCAATTTATTATGCTATTGAAAAGATTTAGTTGTTTCAGAATGTTATGCAGTAGAATATGTTTTTATGTGTGGCGTTGGAGAAATCAAAAACTATACTGCTCACTTAAGGTTATTGAAGTTACTGTGAGAATTTGGACATGTTTCTAGATATAGCTTGAAAATTTATGATTACAGTGGTGTTACTAGCTTCTTCTCTATGCCATCTCTGAGGCTTTGACATATTGTTGACAGTTTTGTTTCCTTTTGTTATCTGCATCTTTTGAAGCTTCTTATAAGCTCTGATTATCACCGCAAAAGTGTTTTTTTATTCAAGCTTATGCTTAATGGTACCTTTTTCCTCTGGCAAACAGATCTCAAACTATAGTTACCAAGATGGCGTACGAACTAACTGAGCAAAAAAGTAATATTTTCGTCACATATATGCTTTTGCAGCCATTGTGTATACCTTCATTTTTGTTGTCTTATGGCATCCATTTCTTGAATTTTTGCAGAAGTTGGGTTAGGCCTCATTGGTTTTGGTTTATCCTTTACGTTTCTTGGTGTCATCTTGTATTTCGACAGAGGTTTGCTCGCGCTAGGAAACGTGGGAATTTCCTTTCTATCTCAAACCTTTTTGGAACCATTCCAACATCAGTCTAAAAATGGATCCAACATTTGAATCTCATTTGGCTTTGTGTTGTGTTCAGTTATTTTGGTTGATAGGTGTTGGTCTTTTACTTGGTTGGCAGTCAACTTGGAGACTATTTACCAACATTAATAACTTGAGGGTACGCATAGAACTACTGCTAATCTCTGTTCTAAGTGTTTCTCTCGATGAACCTTTTGTAGAGACATATCAATTTGTTTTTTTTTCCCCACAGGGCACCATCTGTTTTGTCCTCGGAATCTTTCTTATATTTGTACGTTGGCCAATAATCGGAATTATCTTGGAGATATATGGTTGCATTGTCCTATTCGGGTGAGAGCTTTTGTTTCTGCCGCACTTAGTCTCTTATCGATTTTTTGTACAATTTTGCTTTTACAATTGAAATATCAAGGCAGTCTGAAATATGAGAAACCAGCGGATTTCTTGCTTAAAGAATCTGCCTGTTACTGCGTCTAACTAAGTGTGACATGTACTGTCATTGCAGCGGATTTTGGTCAACGGTGAAGGTATTCCTGTCAAATATTCCTTTTGTTGGATGGATAATACAGTATCCTCTCATGGTAAGTAATCCTCAACAACACTTCCATTGTCCTCTAATGCTCTTTCCTTTTGCTTTCCGAACATTCTAAGCTTACTGTCACCGATTTGACTGTTCTTCAACCACATCCCGTCTGGCCCTTGTGGTGTTAGCTAAGTTAGCCTCTCTCGGGAATGGATAGACCCAACAGACTTGTCATGAAGTGTAGTGTGCATAGGATGTTGAGATCAGCAAAAACTGATATTGAGCTATGAACTCTTAAGGATTTTCGATTTTATTTGCTTAAAGCTTATGTCTTTTGGTTTGGAATGATATTTCTCTGCAGGCTCTTGAGCAACTTATACGAGGTTCTCGTTGAAAAGATCCATCTCAATCTATGCCTCTTCACTCTTCAACCTCTTCACCACATCAAAATGCAAAAGCTTCTCTAGAATTCCAATCTAATATCTCTTCACTCTTTAACCACTGCTAGCTTCTTCTTTTTTTCTTTCTTTCTTTTAGAAATAGAATTAAATGGTTTTGCTTTCTTATTCTTTTTGGGACATGACAGAGACTTTGCTCTGTTTCACATATATTTTTTTTATGTGAAATTTTTTACATACCCAGAAAGATGTAGTTTATCCTTTGAAAATTGTTCTATGTTATCGTTTAACAAAAATTATTTGGAACTATGTATATAACTCCAATCTTGGGCCAACTCACAATCTTCATCATGTAACGTGGGAATAATTATAACGTATTATCTGTTTCAAGGAATAATATAGAGATAAAGTATTCATTCGGTTACAAGGCAACGATATTATAATGAATTTTTGAATAAAGTGTTCTGTGTTCTCTTTATTTATTTTATTTCGTGCGGACATTAGTGTGTCCAAATGTGTCAGCCGAAGATCAAAGATTGTTTTTCTTCCATTTAAGGATCAGAAAAAACAAAAAATCGTCAGAGATCTCTTCGTGCGGAATTCTCTCGGAGATGTCTCTTCGTGCTTTCTTGCCCGTCGAGACATTGACCTAAAACCCGCTTAATTCCCGACCACGATCAACGAAACAAGAACCCAGGAACACAAAATCACTCCGGCGTCAAGAGGGGAAACAAGGAAAAAAAAAACTAATCATGTGGATTTCGAGGTTGAAGAGAGTTAGGAGAACGATAATGGTTCTGGGTGTTGCCAATTTGGCCGTGATTCTTTCCGGTTTTGTTCTGTCTCTCGTTTCTAACCCACATTGCGACAGCGCCGGCCAACTGTTTCCCCTCTTCGCCGTTTGTTTAGCCGCCGGCGTCAAACTCGCCGTCATGGTTAAGGTCGGAACTACCCAGGAACTCATGGCTATGACCATCATGGATTCTCCTACTCAGAACAGCCTCGAAAGAAAGGTGTGTTTTTTTTTCTTTTTCCAATTGCGAATTTTTGTTTCTTTTTCTAGAGACTAAGTCTTTCAAGGATGGGCGGTGAGTGAATTAATGTTAGAGACATGTCGTGAGAATCTAGAGGTCTATAGATATGTAGGAATGTGTAGCGAGCAGAATTGGTTCTGCGATTATACATCTCTCGGTTAAATTAGTTAGTTAGTGTTTGATGGCTCATTTTACTTTGTGGATTCTGCAATGACACCAATTGTTTTCTTATCTGAATTTGCAGTTGAAGTATAAGACATGGCTTTGGTGGACTCGGTTTGCTATGGTAATTACTGTATTGCAATTTATTGGTGCAACTTACCTTATGTTCCGTGTCGCCAAATTTGTTTCCCGTGATGGAATGCCAAGGGATTGCGTTTTAGGTAAACTAAGACACAAAATTCACATTGATTTGGTTGTCTAAAGTGAACTACTTGGGCAGTTAAAGTCTTCATGTATATTTTGATGGGGTTGAACATGCCATATCGATCTTCCCTCTTTGTTGAATACTTAATGTTTGAAAGCTTTATTTGTTCAGTTATCTTGCTATGCACTTTTTCTTGCTTAAGAATCTCTTTAGTGACTTCCTTGCTCAGGGTTATCTCCAGACACTCATGGGTGGAAGCAAACGCTGCAAGTTGCCTTCTTGATCACAGTTTGCTTTGTTGCGCTGGCACAATGCTTTACGGGTTCAGATATATTGCAATGGCGCTCTTTCTATGCAACCCAAGACGACGCCTGGAAAGCTCACTACCAGGAAGTATTTGACCATGGAATTCGTGAAGTTTTGTGCTGTCTTGGACGTCGCGAGTATATGTAAGTTTAGTGAATATTCCTTTGGCCTGATTCTGGAAACTTATTTCTTGTTTATAAGCAACTTTACGTGTTCAGACTCTGAGGTATTGATTGTCTGCTCCAGGGGTGTTATCGAGGAAGATGAAGTTTGTTCGGTTGCAAGACTGTTAGGTGATCTTGTTTCATATCGCGCATCAGGCACTGGCCATTTGGAATTTTTGGCAGGTTAAGATCTGAAACTAAAACAAGCCTCACTGGGGTTTGATATACTTTATAAGATTAGTGTACTTGGTTAGCAAAATCATTTTAATCATGCCTTGCTATAGTTGACAAAAATATGGAGATAGTTCTAGCTCTCTGTAATCTTGATCAACAATCAACAACTAGATTTTGTAATATTGATCTTTAAGGTTGATCAGTCAAGATTTTATGTTATCCCAAACAATCTATCCGCTGATGAAGAGAGTCTTCTAAAGAGGCGTATGTCATGATTTTTACTTTTGTGGTCTCTTTTCTCTAGTTTTCACCTAGTCTGGAAATCTTCTCTATTCTTTGTCTATTCAGGCCTTGCTCTGTTGCAGAATAATAGCCAATTTCCTGAATCATATGAGGATTGTATGGAAGCTCCAGCATTTCATCTTCAGGAGGCTGCTACGTTGCATAAATTTGCAGAAGCTGCTTATACGGTACGTTTGAACGAGACAGGTTCCAAAGCTCTACTTTATCGCAATGTTAGATATTTCTTACCTGCGTGTCTGGCATTGTGCAGGGGCCACTGCTCGATGTTGGGAGAAATCCTGCCTTATTTTTATGCACATGGATTTGTAGGCAAGGGATTCTAACACCTTGGAGCCGTAAATGGTATGTTATACCTGGTTGACTCGTTTCAAGAAACTCAACTTGTTTCTTTAAAGTTGATGTTTTCCAGTTTCTATACTTTTCCCATGTGTCTGATGTTAATACAGAAATATTCGTATGATATTAATGTAAGAGGTTTCCTTGCAATTATTCGCAGGCGGCCTAAACTTGATGGTGACAATTGGTGGCGAGGTCATGCAGCTGCCTTCCTTAAGTTCATAAATTTTCCTGCTCATGTTCTTCGCCGAGGTCGAATTTGCAGGGTAAGTTGTTCCATTTAATCCTACGTTCCAACACCAAGAGTGAAAAATAGATTATAGTAGTGTTGTGCCTCCGTTATATTGGTTTCACGACCAAAGCAAGCCATGGCAGAAACAAATTGTATGCATAGCTTCCTTTATGGTCTGACACAATGAATGAAAATGGGGTCATATTAAAAAAACAAGAATAACAATCTGTTTATTTGAAGTTTTTTGATATCTTGTCGCATCAAATGCATCAGAAATCGTTCTCATCTATTCTTGTAATTATTCTGTTCTGGCAGGAGAAGTGTAAAGCAACATACTTTGTTATAGTCTTACATTATCTTAGATGTGTTGTAATTGCTGTTCGAGGAACTGAGACGGCTGAAGACCTCATAACCGATGGTTTAGGTCGTGCGTGTTCACTAACTGCTGAAGACTTGGAGGGGCTAACAAAGTCAGTCTCTCTCTCTCTCTCTCTCTCTTTCTCATTCTCTCTTATAAAAGCAATAATGGTGCGTGTGAGTTTGGATTCAAGAATGAAATACTTATGGTTGCAGAAGTTTACTAATTATTAGTTGATGGGTAATTTTAAAATTTCTGCCTTTCACTTAGTCAAGAACTACTCAATGTCTGATGTTTCAAGTCACGTAATCTCTCTCTTGTTCTTCTGATTTATGTTGAGATCTCACTACTCCAAACCCCATCCGTAGTAATGTTTAATGTGTTTTTATGTCAGGCATATTCATGGTATGGATTCTTCTCGTACGCACTACGGGCATTCGGGAATAGTAGAAGCTGCAAGAGATCTATTTATGCAAATAGAAGGAGACCCCAAATTTGGAGGTAAGACTAAAAGGCTATAACTGTCACTTGGTGACCCTCGATTCACCTTTTTGTGTGATATGTTTTAGTAAATTCGTCACAGTACAAGCTTTCTCTAAGCTATTATAGAAATGGAATATGCAGAGTCAGGATCTATTGGGTTCCTCTCCTCATTAATTGGTGATGGGTGCGAGTGTGATGGGTACAGCATTCGCATTGTTGGGCATTCCTTAGGAGGTGCCATCGCCTCTTTACTGGGAATCAGAGTATGCTCGCTCTCTGTTAACAACATATATTACATTACCTTTCCTTGACATATCCTTTGTTTCTGATTTTTGTTCCCTTTCTTTTCATTTCTTTTTTTGGTGTATAGCTTCGTTGCAGATTCCCTAACCTGTATGTATATGCCTATGGACCCCTCCCATGTGTAGACTCAGATGTGGCAGATGCATGTTCGGAATTTGTTACAAGGTATGCTTGACGTTAATGGATGGTGTAGATTATTTTGATTAAGTGTCACTGATGTTAGTCCCTCTTGATGCAACTTCCTCAACAGCATTGTTCTCGATAACGAATTCTCATCACGACTCTCGTATGGATCAATCCGCCGGCTCCAAGTAGCAGCAATCAAAGTACTCTCTCAAGACCCAAAAGCTGACACGGCACTCGTTTTTAGACTCGCACGCCGGTTTTTGTCTGCGAGCAAACGCCAACGACAAGACGTCGTCCAAGAAAATACTTCCGGAGAAGCAACACCATCAATAATTGGTAACAGCTCTTTTATCTCACTCTGTATCTTTTTAGTTTTCCTCTTTTTAGTTTTCCATCAAAAAGAAAGATTATCTTTGTGAGAAAGATTTGCTTTCTTCTTGTATTTTGTTTTTGTAAGCTGACATTTCAAGGGAAAGCCTACAAGAACAAGATCAAATTTACCCAATATGGGAACAAGCTGAACGAGAAACGAGGCAAAACGACGAAGAGTTCGTAAATCCGTTTCACGGTATGGCCTCAGCTGATAATCCGGTGTCTCAGTTTATGGGAACAGTCAAGACAAGAGAAGATGATGACAATGAAGCTCCCGAGATGTTCTTGCCCGGTTTAGTCATTCATATTGTACCCGAAGGAAACAACTTGAGCGTGCCGATATGGCGAGGTTGGACAGTCTGTGATGTGACAGGTGGTGGTTACAAAGCTTATGTTGCAAACAGAGAGAGCTTCAAAGAAATTATGGTCTCTCCATCAATGTTCCTTGATCATCTTCCTTGGAGGTAACTCTTTCTAATCCAAAACTTCGTCCATTTTTTTGTTTTAAATGAAACTCTCTTGGTTCTTAGAGCTACCGGAAATTTTGTCACTCCAGATGCAGACACGCGATGCAGAAGGTTCTAGAAACTCGGAATCTCTTCTGCGATCTGACAAGTGGATCTGATATAGTATGACACTGAACAAGAAAGAGGGTTCTCTAAACTTCGATTGAACTACACAATGTGCATATGTTTCTATTCAAACATCAAACAACAGTTTTACAGTTGTAGATCCCCTTACAGTAGTATTATTGGCTGGTCCTTATTATAGTAAGTGTCTCAAATTTAAATGATCATTTACTTTTGTAGCAAGTTTTGGGATAGTTATGGCTTTATTCTAAAGCAAATCTAAGAACCTTCACTGCAGCTTCCTTGAAGACTTCAAATACTTGTCTCTCAATCTTTCAAGGTAAGAAAAATATGAATAAACCTCGAACCAAATTTGGCTGCTAACACCTGAATGAGTTATGCGAACAAAAAGAAACAGCAGAAAAGCCAAGTAATATTAAAAAAAAAAAATGCTTTTTAAGATTATTATTGAAATTCGTTTGAAACTTTTTTTAATAAAAATTCCATAATCATAATAAAATTTAAGTCATTCAGTTTAATCATTATTTTTTGGTTTTACAAACACCATTTTTTATATATTTTTAAACGAATAAATTCAATGCATCATTCACTAACCCATAGAGAAGATAAATGTATACAAATAAAAATATAATAATAATAACAAGATTTCAGTCATAGTCGTGATAATTTGATTTTAAAAGACTAAAACTAAGCTAGCATCTCTCAAGATGCTTAGGATGCTATTGAAAAATCATAATCTTTTTTTTTTTTTGTTAACAAACACCAGTTTTTAATATATTGTTTAAACGAATACATTCACTGCATCATTCACTAATTCATAGAGAACATAAATGTATACAAAATGATAATAAGATTTCAGTCATAGTCGTGATAATTTGATAGTAAAAGACTAAAAGTAAGCTAGCATCTCAAGTTGCTTAAGATGCTATTGAAAAATCATAATCTTTTTATTGTTAACAAACACCATTTTTAGTATATTGTTTAAACGAATAAATTCACTACGTCTTTCACTAACCCATAGAGAACATAAATGTATACAAATAAAAATATAATAATGGTAATAAGAATTCAGTCATAGTCGTGATAATTTTGATTGTAAAAGACTAAAAGTAAGCTAGCATCTCAAGTTGCTGAGGATGCTATTGAAAAATCATAATCTCTCAAGTTGCTTAGGATGCTATTAAAAATCATTATCTTTTAATTGGATAATATTCCTTTGCATTATATTGAAAATTAAGAGTTGGAAGAGGAGAAGCTGGGTAGATCCAATGAAGCTGAGGATTTAGACCCTATGGACTAATGAAGTCTGTTCTCCTTAATATATAACCGAAAGTTTTTTCCAAAAATCCGACAGTCTTCCACTAAATATTATTTATCTATTTTAAAATTTCAAGATGGGTCAAGCTAGTCTCACGAATGTTTCCTTTTAGAAATATGATTTGAGTACGAAGTGTTGTGGTATGATCTAACACGAAAATCACCAAATGATATTCATGAAATAGTTATTACTTTTAATTCGTTAGATTTGAAATTCTTCATTTATGGATGTTTTAAATTGTTCGTCTAAAGAGTGTGACTAAAATTGCATGAAATTTATTCTCAATTTTATTAATTAATTGTATTTTTATTTTATTAATGAGTTATAACAATGATGAACATCGTTTTATAGTCTTAAATGTCAAAACTACTGGCTTTTGGAATATAATTGTTGTTTTTTTTTAAGCAAATTGAAAATGGGGTGAATCCATGATCCGCCTAGCGGAAAAGAGCGAGTCAAATATCCTTTTTTGAGGCATGATATGTATCGCTGGAGCCGGATATCCGGACTTTTCAAGGTATCCGGATCCGGCTCTGGATTTAACGGATAATCAATTTTACTATCCGGATCCGGATCCGAAAACTCCGGATATCCGAAGACCGAATATCCGGTTTGAACCGAATATTTACGGATATCCGACCGGATATCCGGTTTCATTGATTTAAAAAAAAAATCTTCAATTTTTAAAATTATAATGAGATGACATATATAATTAAAATGTATCATCATAGCAAAAATTACAAATACCAAAAATTTAAAAGCATTCAAGTAGCATTCAAATAACACAAAGTTTAAAAGTTTACATAACAAAAGAGAAAACAGTAATAAAGAAGTTAATTTATCTTCATATCCTTGTATTATTTATTTTCATGTTCTTCTCTCACAATCTGAAATAGAAAATTATCATGCAATATAAATTTTAATCATGTGTAAAAGAGTTAAACCAAAAACAATTTTCGAACATAATTAAAACAAAAAATTAAATGCATATCCAAAGATTTTAAAATTTTCAAAATCTTAATAACAGATAACGGATATCCGATTTCTAAATTTTCTATTATCTGGATCCGTATCCGAAATAACCGAATACTTAATTTCACTATCCGGATCCGGATTTGAACTACACGGATATCCGGTTTTTACGGATCGGATAGGATCGGATACCGGATTGGATAGCGGATACCGGATAATAATTCCAGCCCTAATGATATGTATACAGATAGATTTATTTGTTCGTCTTTAATGTGATTCGTTATTCATTTAGTATTTCATAAAATTTGTATAAACAAAGAACTGTTGACGGTTGGAAAGAAAACTATAGACAGAGAAGTTGGGAGTTACACGTACAAGAAGTCAGTCTCCGTCTCGCTGCTCACATCTGTAGCTTAAAATTCCCAAATTCTTAGTCAAACTCATTTCCTTGCCTGCCGCGTACACTCTTCTTTGTTAGTGCCCCAAAATGAAAACACTCTTTCTTTGTTTTTTCTTTGTTCATATTTTTTTTCATTCATTTGTTTTTGACCAATATTTTTTTATTCATTCTTCTTCTTTTTATGAGAAATTTCCGTAGAAACAAAAGTATAAAGAAACAACCCCTCTTTTTTTTCTCTCATTGACACTAAATAAAGAAGAAAAAAAAACAGACTCCCAAAAAAAGACAGCTGTTGAGAATTTTTGTAATAATGATTAATGAAAATCAATAAAATTATTATAACGTGGTTAATAAAGAAAGTATTGTTTTTTTTCTTCTTAATTCAACTAGTTAAATCGAGTCCTTTTTGCTCCGTTGATCTTTTTGAATAAAACGATATGCTTGGAAAAAAAGTAAATTTTAATTTCCGAAACTATCTATTCTTTCTGTTTGTTAATGATATATATATATATATATATATAATCATATTTAAAAATGTCAACTTCGTGGTAAAAAAAAAGTCAACCTCGCTGGGAAAATGTCTATGTATTTTATATTGTTTTAACTTTAGCTAGGGTGGGTGAAGTCCTCGATCAATACTATACCGTGGTACGTACGTGTTTAAATTATTTGATTTTTTTCCCTTGGATTATGGATTTTCGCTTTCACACGGGTAAACATAATATATGTGTTAGTGCGTTTGTGTTCGTTAATCGTTGGTTAAATCAGATGTCAACGATAAGCCAATTACTAAATTAAAATATGATAGTCAGTGCAGCAATAGATTACAAGAAGACGAAAAAACCATCATACATTTTTTCATCAACTTCACTCACTAGCTCTTATAGCCATAGTTCAGTATATTATCGTTCCCTCAGGATTAATATCCATCGTTCAGTAGAAAGTAACAAAAGACAATGATGGATCAAATAAGTGGTTCCAAAGATATTAATATTGAAAGATTTATTTTATTGCCATCGATAGAAAAGGTGTAATAGAGGTGTAACAGATTGGCCAATGCATGAACTCCTTCGTTATTAATGGTGACATATTGTACGTAGCAAGAAAAGCTAAGTTTACAGTGTCAACAAAAAAAAATACAACTATTAGTGTTACTCAGTGATTCCAAATTGGGTATCGAAATTGTTGCGGCTGATACACCGTTGTAAAACAATATTTCTTTTAACAAAAAAGAACAAAATTATGGAACATATATCGACTGTCACAGATAAACTAAATTTATGGAACTACATCCATTATGAATGAATGATTCTCTTTCGGAAAACAATATTTATTTAAAAAAAAATAATTTCAATTCAAACATCTGAAGAAAAAAATATCCATAAAATAAAAACGATAACCCGAAGAACAGAGGAAGCAACATCGCAGCGCTAGGATTTTGACTTAAGGAAGCACCCCACCCATAGGCTTTCTTTTTTGCCTTTCATTCTCTTGCCTTTTTTTTTCGATCTATTGCCTTTGTTTTCTCAGGTAAAGTCTGATACTTTTTATTAATCCAAAAGTTAAGTTTTTTCTCTCTTTTTTTTTTTGATAAAAACCATATTCTAGTGTTATATGTTACATAGATGTTTTTCTTGCTTCTGCGTAGATTTTTTTAATAAAAAAGCTCTAAATTTTTATATAAATAATGATTAATAATATGTGTTTGCTCTATGTTTAATACAGTGTACAATATTTTTTTGTCCTCCGGGAGATGTCAAAGGCACTTCCACAGATCCACCACAGACAGTCTTCTATTTTTTAATTTTTATTTTTTATTTTTTAATTTTTATTTTTAATTTTTGTCATTTTTATATTTATTTCCAATACATAAATATATAGTTCTAATTCGCTTAAATTACGGTTTATTCTTTTGTCTAGTATGATTTATTTAAAGATTCTTTGGTCTAGTATGATTTCTTTTAAAGATTACAACCACAATATAGATCAAGCTAAAACTAGGACCATTTTCTCTACTGATATTCCGTGAACCCAAGTTAGTTAATAAAATCACCTAAACTAGTTGCTATATTTTTTTATTTTGCTGTGTGTGTGGAGAAGACTGCATAAACATTCTACAATGCTAAGGTCCCATTTTTAAATTTAATCATACCATGGATAGGCTCGAGCAAAAGTTACCATAATCATTCTTTTTTTATTATATTACTCTCATAGTCTAACTTTTTATGTTAAATTATCGTTTTCTTTTTGGACGTTCGCTATTTTATTTTATTTTGCTAAAACGATAATTTAAACTTTGAAGGATGACGTCCAAAAAACAACTTTAAAGGTGTATATTTTTCTAACAAAAGAAAATAAAATCAAGATGTCACAACTCATTTTTCTATCCATTGTATATAAATCTGACAGTTATAAATCTCCGACCACAACGACCCTAAAACTTTGTGGAACACCTAGTTAAAATTGAATTTTATTGTTTTGTTTTGTTTGTATTATACACCGAATAGTAAAGTATATAAGAAAAGCATGTGGCGTGAACAGAGATTATAAGATTACTAGAAAAAATGTTAACTAACCCGAACCGACCACATAAATTATTAATATTTGCCTCCCGACAAATAAATAATATTATTAAAATTTGTACCAAAAATAACTATATGAATATTTTAATTCTCAGTCAAAACTAGCCGAAGATACGTTGCTTTTCTCTCTCCTTGATCTCCATTCACATTCTCACTCTATATATATGGCCTCTCACTTCCTTGTCTCTCTTTATACTTCAACCAGACTCTCTCTCTCTCCATTGGCCTGGCCTCCATTAATGGCGACCAATGTTTTCACTCAAAGCCCTAACTATTCTCCATTTCTAAATAGAGACCATACTCCTCAACAGAAACACAATCTTGGCCATCTCTCTCTCTCCGAGAACACCTCTAAAAAGCTTGTAATCTCTTCTTCTGTAATGGCCCCTCCGATTCCGTCTTCTCCACTCGCTCCTCCTTCTTCTTCTTCTTCTTCTCTGGTCGCTCCTCTTTCTCGAGCACCAGCATCAAATCTACCGTTGTCTAGAGTATGGAGAGAGATACAAGGAAGCAAGAACTGGGAAAATCTAATTGACCCTTTAAGCCCTATTCTCCAACAAGAGATCACTCGCTACGGGAACTTACTGTCCGCTTCTTACAAAGGGTTTGATCTAAACCCTAACTCCAAACGTTACTTGAACTGCAAGTATGGCAAGAAAAGCTTGCTTAAAGAATCCGGAATACATGACCCTGATGGCTACCAAGTCACCAAGTATATCTACGCCACACCGGACATCAACATCAAGCCTATCCAGAACGAGCCTAATCGCGCACGTTGGATCGGATATGTAGCGGTTTCTTCTGATCATTCGGTGAAACGTTTGGGGAGGAGGGATATTGTGGTGACATTTCGTGGGACTGTGACGAACCCTGAGTGGTTGTCTAACCTAATGAGCTCTTTGACTCCGGCTAGGCTTGATCCCAACAACCCACGACCCGACGTCAAGGTTGAATCAGGATTCTTGAGTTTATACACTTCCGGCGAGAGAGAGAGCAAATTCGGGCTAGAAAGCTGCCGTGAGCAGCTTCTCTCCGAGATCTCGAGGCTTTTGAACAAGCACAAAGGCGAGGAAATGAGCATAACACTAGCGGGACATAGTATGGGAAGTTCTCTAGCTCAACTTCTAGCTTACGACATAGCGGAACTCGGTATGAACAAGAGAAGAGGCGAAAAAACTGTTCCGGTGACTGTGTTTTCGTTTGCGGGTCCTAGGGTTGGTAACTTGGGGTTCAAGAAACGGTGTGAAGAACTAGGAGTTAAAGTTCTGAGGATCACGAATGTAAACGATCCGATCACGAAACTTCCTGGTTTCTTGTTCAACGAGAATTTCAGGGCTTTAGGAGGTGTTTACGAGCTTCCTTGGAGCTGTTCTTGCTACACTCATGTGGGAGTCGAACTCACGCTCGATTTCTTCGACGTTCAAAACATTTCTTGTGTCCATGACCTCGAGACTTACATCAATTTAGTCAACCTTCCGAGAAGCTCAAAATCTGCGGTTACGGAAGACAATTTTCGCAGCAAGTTTTTGAACAAAACAAGTGAGATGATGTTCCCTAAGGGGCAACGTCGAGCGTTGCGGTTAAGAAACGCAGCGACCAAAGCGGCATATTTACTTTGTTCTGTATCCAACCAAATGCTGTATTATAATATCTTTTAGGTCTAAATTGATCCAAGCTAAAATTTTGGGTCTTTTTTTGAAGATAGGACAAAATAATTGTAACCCTATCTTTTACGTAGCAAGTACATACAGTATATAGATGCGTATATGCAAAACTAATATATTTTCGTATATATGTATATATTGATCAACATGGTTTGGAGGTAATATTACCCAGATCTAAGATTAACTATATTACATCAAACTTTTCCAGCTACAATGTGAACAAAGTAATTACTTTTCTTTTTTCATTTTCTTTACGTTTTGTTGTGTTTGTATTTCTTCTATTTTTTTATGTTTTTTTTTGCGTTATTTGACTGATCCAAATATTCGATTTTATTTTCTGAATGATTACATGACAGCTATAATTTTCATGCGTCTTCTTGTTGTTTCTTTCCTATCAGATTTTTGGACTAAAGTACAAATATTAGTCTCAAGATCCGGAGGGTCACTAAAATTCAGCGGAAGACTAGCTTAATGTTGAATATCTTTTTTTCTCGTTTTAATTTCTGGCATCGATCTAACAGGTTGATCCAACTAGACTTGAAATATTTAAAATTCTATTTTAGATACCGTGAAGATTAGTTCACATGGTTTAACAAAAAAAAGAAAATATCAATAGAAAATGAATTACTAAAAAAATTATGTGAACAAAAAATGAATCACTAATCGTCGATCTTTTGATATTTGAAGAGATACATTATTTAAATAAAATATTGTTAAAGCTATAAGACATTAGCTACGAATGTGTGACAGTGAAAAATAATGATTTAATTTTATCATGACTTCATAATATATACTTAATTCTTTTATGTAGGTTAAAGTTCACAATATTCTGAAATATAAGATCCTTCAAAACTCAAGATCATGCATGAAGAAAGGGACGCAAATTAAACAAGCTTAAGTGGTAGTGATTTCAAGGTTCCCTTTTCCTGATGAGTCGTCTTGTTGGTGTAAGCAAAGATAGATTTTTCAAATGTGTAAATATCTAATCAGTTTTAGTCGAAATGATGCTGTTATGTTTTAGATTCATAAAAGATTTGGTGAGTCAGTTATTTGACACATTTTGCTGGTAATCAAAAACCCATATATATGTCATGATTATCTAAAAAAACATACACACAAAGTCGCAGACATAGCAGCATGGATTTTTCTATACCTTGTATTTATAATCCATAGATGTATTTTTCCGAAAAAAATATATGTAATTTTTGGTAAATTGTTAATTTACATAGTTGGATTATCCGTATTTTGGCTAATCTATCTATTTTGTTATGATTATTTATAGTTGTATAAACGTCGAAGTGAAGAGCCCAAAATAAACGTTCCCCCACAGAGATTCAACGACGTTTTATGATCTAATTTCCTACAATATTTTAGTGGATATTCACTTAATATAAGACAAAGCCATTTGTCAAAGCTTCAACATCGTTGCAGATAATAATGGCCAAGACGAAATCATTAGTCAAAATATATACCAACATCGTTGCAAGAGATATTTTATTTGATCGAAGTTTCATACATAATTTTTCTTTAGTCATCGAATATTTACAATATAGAAAATAATGTTTACTATAGTATACTCTAGTCCATATCTATTTGTCAATGACAGGGATGTGGGTTATGTATACACACACAATCACACACACATATATATATATAGATATATGCAATATTTATATATATATATATATATATATATTTATGCAATATTTCCCATTTTTGTATGTCAATCTCAAGTGTGTCACTTCTCGTGTTATGCGAGGATCAATATATATATAGATAAATATATATATATATATATAATGCATATTCTAAATATTTCCAGGTCTAAAGAATAAAAATAATATACTTAAAAAAGAGAGTAATGTGCTCTTTGTGTCTGTGTTTGTGTTACGCATTTGATCTATGGCTGTAGTATTAAGAAACGCAAAACGACCTATGTTGTTAAGTCTATGAAGCCATGCATGATATAAAAGTTTGTATCTAGGTTGTCAATAAATGTCACACATATGATCTGACATCTTAATTCTATCTAGTCTTCTAGACCATCAGGGGACACAAAACCAATGCAGCCATAAATCCCAGCTATTTATTTTACAGTACATTCACATCTATAACATAATCAAAAACAAAATATCAGCCTTGAGAAACCTCTTTTGGTTTTTTTCATATAACACCTTATCATTTATTCTTTGACAAATTATACATTTAATATTTTGGATACTCCTTTCATTTTCTATGTTTTACCATGTTTTGTAAAGCAGATGTCCATTTGTGATACGACACGACAGAAAATAATTATTCGTCAATTGCATAGTTCATCACATAAATGAGTTTCAACTAAGTTTAATATTTCATGGTTTAGTTTTTAAATAGATTAAAAATTGGTCATCATTAGTGAAGAATATGAAAAAGGTTTACAAAGAAAAAAACATGAAATTTTATAAGAACTTATATGGGAAAATTAAAATTTCAAAAGATGTTATGCAGCTGATTACAGAAAAAAAAAATATTTTCATTTGACAAGGAAGCTCTTCATGTACAGGAGAGTATCTAGTAATACTGTTTATAAAAAGCAAAGAAAGAAGGAAAAACTTTTACGAAAGAGATTGGGTTTGAAAAATACTGACATGCATGAGACCTTTATCTTTTGTTTGGTGGTATAATCCAACAGCCAATCCAAAAATTCGTGGGAATAAAAAAGGTTAATTATTTTGCGCAATTGTTTCCAGCTTCGTTCTGACGAGATCAAGATGTTAATCATCTGTCTGACTACAGATGGTTCATGGTTCAAATGTTCGCTTGTGATATGAAGATGTTCTTATAAAGTCAGACAAATTTCAAAGAAATTGAAGGAAAAAAATGACAGGAGGCAATAATCGCGTGTCGTTGTTTCTTGGGTCTATATTAAAAAAAAATTAAGAAATATGGAAAATTTTAAAAGAAAATAGAAGAATCTCTTCTTCCGTGTTGTCATATGCGCGTGTGAGCTGACGTGTTATCGTTTATCGAAGCCGTCTGATTTGGACAATTTAGTTGTTCTAGTTAACGAACTTTGATGCTGTATTTCGCACGTGCACAGTTTTCTCAATATAAAAATGCATTCACATTTTTATGCTAACTCCAACTCCGTACAAAAAAATTGCGTTTTTTTAAAAAATGCATTTGCATGAAATTATTTACGGTTAGCATATTTTATGTGTTTCAACAAGGAGATGAATAATTTGTTTTACCTATTGGAGTTTCCTAACCTCATAAAAAAATATATGTTGCAGTTATCGCCTAACCCCAACCTTTCTTTTTTTATTAGAATCATGGCCACTAATGTTCAAAAAAAGAAGAAGAATTTGATTTTACTGCACTCTATAAGTTTTTTTTTTTTTTTTGGACACTCCGTATAGTTACATTAACATATAATTTTCCCATTTATCAATTAGGCAGCAATTTTGGAACTGTGTTACATTAAGAAAAAAAAATCAAAAAAAAAAAGCTTTCTCTTCATTTTACATTTGAACAACAAAATTGAGTTATCGATTGATATTATAATGTTTAAGAGATCAAACTTATAATTATATGTGGAATGAAGAGGAAAATTCATTTTTTTGTTCCATCAGTTTCAATCTTTTATTCGAAAACATTATTTCTACTTCCACACAGTGAGTCTACAATAAGAATTTTCGCATAGCACATATATTGGTTTCGGTATAAGTTTGCAGACACTCGATATTTCTTTCTTTTTTTGTTATATTAAAGGGTTTACACACAATGGAATTGTATAATATTGTAGTTATGCTGCTCGACTTGATTTGGATTTTAGCTCACGAAATGATATTGTTGAAACTTAATTAAATTAGAAAGTTTGGTTACAGATCACATCATTCAACATCAAATATGCCTAGAATAATAAAGACATATTTCTATTGAACTGTAATTAATTCAAATTTCATTTTCTCACGAATCACAAGGGTCAATAAGGGTGGGGCTAGAAAACACGTACGTTTACGGACTAGAATGCGCAACAATCAGATGTGTTTATCTTATTTTCACTCTTTGAAAAACGTTTATTTAATTGTAATTACGTGTACAGAAGAAATAACAACGTCTGTTTTACATGCGAAAATCATTAGAGTCCGCACTCTTTTAATTACGAGTCCATTTTGTACTGTTAGCAGAGAAATTTGGATAATTCAGACAAGATGAGATATCGTTTTCGTTCTTTCCTTATATGGATGTATATTTATTGCGAAATTGATAGGTGATGGAAGAAGTTTCCATCTTTGTGGGCTCTAGATCTAAATTAGTAATTAATAGCAATATTTATTGAGAAAAATGTTTGTCTCTATTTGAACGCTGGGTTCGATTCAGCCCTGTCAATGAGTATTTCTATAGTAGATTAGAGAAACATGATGATTGTATTCTATGTACTCACAATCTTTATATTTATACCCAGCATGGCCATAAAAAAAAAAATTATAAACCAAAAAAAAATATGAGTTTACAGGCCAATATATTTGCATTCCATTGAAGTTTAAACGAACTTTAAAATTTATAAAAATGTCACTTTAACATTGCTATCGAACTTTAAAAAAAAATTCTCGAAACAAAAATATTTAATATATTGAATGAAATACCACTTTTACATTGCTATTTCCTTTATTTTTTATTTTATTTTTGAACATCTACATTGCTATTTCCGAATCTGACATACATAAATAAAATTCCTAGCAAAAATGGGTTAACTACACATGTTATAATTGTTGTCTATCCAGTTTTCGTCTTTCCATTTAGTTTTATTCGATTCTGTCATCACTTGTCATGCAATTTTTACGTAACCCATGACGTACTCGAGTAGTTGTTTTGCGTGTTTAAAAGAATATATGTTGGCAACAACGTTAAAAGGAGGTGACTGGCATCAATAATTGTGTTGGTTCGTTAGTAGAAATCTCTCGTTTATCATGTTTTTACATACGAGAAGTGAAATTAGCTTTCATAAAAACCCAAGTGGTTTTTGGATGGGTTTAAGTGCATGTACGTCTGGTGGAAATCTTTTGGATATTTTGAATGCGACTCATTTTTTTAAGAATTAATACATAGTTCTTCATATATAACGTGTCAACTTTTTTGGTTTAATGTTTTTTTCTTTTTTTGTTTAATGTTAAGAATTAATAAGAAGTTTCAAAAAAATGGCTTGGTTTAACTTCAGCAAGCATCTTATCCTGTTTTTGTGTATTGGTACTAATACAAAAGAAGCAGATGATGGAGATGCTTGCTGAAGTGGATTTATAGTAGCTCTTATAATTGCAACAAATGGCTCCTATTGAAAATTATAGCTGAAATGACTCTTTTAAGATATTGTAGTTATTGGAATTCATATTTAAATTTGAAAATTGAAAAAAAAAATGGGTTGGAAAAGGAACAAAAAAATGGCAAAAGAATATCATTTGTTATATATTCAAAGATTGACCAACGAATGAGATAGGACTGTGTTCTAAAGATTTGAAGTCGCTAGCTACGAAGTCCGTACATGGTCGCATGAGCAGCCTTGACATTTAACTATTTAAGAGACTACCAAAGCGGCCAAATGCTCAACTAGACTGTGGAGAGGAGCCTACTATCAAAGGAAGGTCCTTCCAAAAGCTATAACTGCTTTTGTTGTTGACATAACACTTAAAAGAATATTTTTAAGATACAATTTAAAATTCAAACCTTATGCTAGTAAACCTAACAACTTAGTAACATTAAATTAATTATAAGCAAACAAGACCCAATTAGTAAATTTTGAAACTAAATTATATTTTAGTATTTAACTAAATATAGCTTTTACATCAAACATATATATATATTCATTATTATCAGAGCCAACCCAAATAAAGTTCCGTTTACCAATAGTTAACCAAAAAGTCTAAACCAAACCAAACGATAACCAAAATTCACTGCCCTGAATCCTGATGATTTCCCTAAAATATTTAACGATGTAAAACTCCATAAGAAACAAAAACACCATAAACAAGAGTTTAAAGCCTTTTACTCTTATGGCCCAAAGGTGATTAAGCTGACTCGGTAATCGGTCTAATATAAAAAAAAAATATTAAAGGATCAGTTGGATTGTTTCGGTTTATCTTTAGCAGGATCACGTGAGGCGCATGTGACATCCAACGAGTGGCCAATCGCTTAAAAGTGAAGACTTTTTATTACATCCCATAAAAAAGCATCTCATCTAATAATCTTTTTTTCTTTTTCAAAACCGACTCAGAGTCTCTCTCTCTCTCTCCCTGTCTTCTCTCCATTTGGCGATAGAAGATATGTACCAATCATCTTCCTCCACGTCATCATCATCGCAGAGATCATCGGTTCCCGGTGGCGGCGGAGGCGGAGGTCTGATCCGATACGGCTCAGCTCCGGGATCGCTTCTAAACTCTGTGGTGGACGAAGTCATCGGAACAAACGGTCGTGCAGGTGACTTCAATTATCCTCCGCCGGAAAACTTCCTCGGTCAGTTCTTCGCCGGAGCAGATTCATCCTCGCTGAGATCCGATTCGACGACTTGCGTAGTCAACTCATCCAACGGACAGAAACAGCAGCTCGGCAACATTAATAAAGATCTCCTCCTCGACAGATCCTACGGTGGATTCAACGAGATCTCGCAGCACAAGAGCAACGACCTCGGCAATAGCTCCGGATCTTACTCTCTCGCTAGGCAACGTAGCTCTCCCGCCGACCTCTTCACCTACCTCTCCGGAGACAAAAATAGTGAGTTTTTTCCTTTCTTTTTTTTTATACTACTTCTTGATTTCTTCTCAAGAAAATCAACTTGATTAGATGATATAGAGTATTCTTAGATATACTAGAAGTAGAACTTTGCATTCAAGTAACATAATTTCCTCGAATTTAGGATTTGCCAAAAATCGTAATGTAGTTATGAAATAAAGAACGAAGCATCATTCATTGCTGAATGAAAGAAAGATCCATTTGGATTTTATTACTTTTACCCACTAAAAAAAAAAAAAAAAAATCCATTTGGTGAACCCAAATCTATCTGTCAAGAGGCTGCTGAGGGTATTTTCGGGATTTTCTTATAGATTACGTAGCTTTTGTGAGCAAAACACTTTCCTGTATATACGACGCACGCTATAATAAGTTGACATTTTTGTGTGAGATTGATATAATATAAGGTGCCGTTGGTAATCTGGCTGGTTGGTAGATCACGTATTTCAAAAATGACGAAAACACCCTTGATCGATCCGAGCCACGTGCTTGGAAACATACAGCAAAAATGTGGCTCGGTTACCCTCAATCTGGATATTTTAATTAAATATCTTCGAGGAATCCTATAAACCAAGTTGCATATTTTTTTATAAGATTATGGGGTTCTTTTAGTTCGTGGCCAATAGTTGATCTGCTGATGTGGCGAAGTTTCATTGGTTGTTAATAAGATTATTTAAATGGAAAGCGATAGATCTTAGTTGGTCCTGCGGATTTCATTCATTTGTGCTTTAATTTGCATCGTTGTTATCAAATAAGTAATAATATTTTCCACTAAGTCTGGATGTGAACAAATAATAATATCCATGAAATCAGTCTTGCCTTTGGGTCGATTCCTTTTGATAGTTGACTCTTATTTGTTTCTAAACCATGATGTGCAATATGAATCATTATTTATTTAGTTTTTTTTTACTCACGTAATTAATGTGATATTTATAACATACTTTACTTTGAAAATCAGATTTCTCGTTGAACCAACCAACAAGTGATTATAATCCACAAGGAGGGTCTAATGCAGGACGAGGACAATCGAGACTCAAGTCTCAGCTAAGCTTCACGAGTCACGATCCTCTGTCCCGGATCTCTGAGGTCAATGAGACCTCTGTCCACGATGGTTCGGGCCATTCCTTTTCAGTGGCTAGCTTCGGTGCCCCCACTGATTCTTGGGATGACGGTTCCGGTTCAATAGGCTTTACTGTGACCACCCGCCCAACTAAACGATCCAAGGACATGGACTCAGGTCTTTTTTCACAGGTAACCATTTTAGTGTTTTTCTTTTGTCAAACATCATATGAGAATAGTAAACACAAACACAAGGATAAAAAAAAAAAATTGTTTTATGCTTTTGCTTTGCACTTTTCAAGGGACATACTCTTACGAACTTTCTCTTTTTATCATTGGTTTTGCAGTATAGTCTTCCTTCAGACACTTCAATGAACTACATGGATAACTATATGCAGCTTCCTGAAGATTCTGTACCTTGCAAAATTCGGGCCAAACGCGGCTGCGCCACCCACCCGAGAAGCATCGCCGAGCGGGTCAGTTCAACATATATACTCTTTTTCTTTTTTTGTAGCAACCGATCCAAAAAAACAATTTTGCTGCTAATTTGTCACAATTTAGTAATAAATAACTACTACAAATAAATGTCTTCGATAAAAAAAAAATAGAAAACGATTAGCGAGATATTTAGTTCGGTGATTATGTTAAGATAGTTTCACAAAGACATTATATGTTGAACAAAATTTTGTGTAGAATTTTTTTTTTCTAGTAGAAAGCCGTCTGTTTATAGAAACTTATGATATATATATATACAGGAGAGGAGAACGAGAATAAGTGGCAAACTAAAGAAGCTACAAGACCTTGTCCCCAACATGGATAAGGTTACTTTGAATCATATCACATTTTGTACATAGCAACATTATGATATATAAAAATTTGTTTATTAAGACATTATTACTTGTTACTGATTTTATTAGCAAACAAGCTATTCTGACATGCTGGATTTAGCTGTACAACACATCAAAGGCCTTCAACACCAACTTCAGGTTCCTTATAAAACTATCAATCATCTTATTTTTCTATTTACGTCAGCTGAATTCTTTTTTTTAGAGTTCTCCTTAATTCATTAATATATATACACACTACCTTTTCATCTACAAACGCAGAATTTGAAGAAAGAACAAGAGAACTGCACGTGCGGATGCAGTGAGAGACCAAATTAGCTGCAATCCTAACGGTAGGGATCATCCTAACTTTATCAGATGTTTTTGATATCATAAGAGAATTAGAGAAAATGTAAATAAATCGATTATCAAATGCCTAGCTAATTCTCTTATAAGCTTCTCAGTTATAGTCATATCTTATAAGATCGAAACAATGCCAAATGTCCATTATATTTTCTCCCAAGTGTTATGCTCTGAATATTTGCTTATTTTGGAAGGACTGATGATGTTAATTTTGAAACTAGTTCGGGTTATGACTTATGAGTAAAGCAACTTGTTTCCATTATTTGGTTTTCTAGTTCTCTCATTTCTTTTCCATTTTACGTTTCCATAAAATATTATCTCAAACAGAACATCAAAATAATTTTAATTAGTTGCATCTCCTTCGAAGGAGTTGCGACTAAAAGATAATTGCAGATGGTGCGTAAGGCGGAATACTCTTTTTAGTAGATGTTGGGATTGGGCTTCCTAAAGTAGCGTGTATGCACGTTACAAAGCTAGATCCAATCTTTACCAAAGATGAATTTTTTTTTTCATATATAAACAACAATAGTCTATTGAATTTGTCTTACGTATACCTATACGACAGACTTTAGGGTATTTAGTTTGTATATTACGTATGTAGTCATGATTTAGTTAATATATATATATATATGTAATATCGTGAATAATCTTGATTTCCGCATCGACACAAATTATGGATCCAAGACTTTTTTTTTCTGTAACAAGGGTTTATCCAAGACTTTGCGTCAGCTAAAGATTAACATCGTCGAAAGTAAAAAAAAATGTCTCCCTCTAACGTTTACCAATTTGCACAGCGAAGTCTTAAATTAACAAAGAAGATGAACAAACAAAGAGGGAGAGCAGAAGCAGAGAGTTTGTGACAGTATATAATTAATAAAAACTTGGATTTTTAAGTAGTAATAAAGGGAACTAATGAGACTGATAGATAAATATAAAAAAGGGTGAAGATATTAAAGAGGCCACTTAATGCGCAGTATGTCCTCTTTGCCAGCTTGTTGCACCGTCCTCTGTTCCTCTCTCTCTCTCTAAACCAAGTCTTGCCGTCTGTGAGAGAGAGAGAAGGCCAAAGGAGCGAGAAAACGATGTCATCGGACGACGAAGGAAGAGAGGAATACCTCTTCAAGATAGTGGTGATCGGCGACTCGGCGGTCGGGAAATCGAACCTTCTGTCTCGGTACGCTCGTAACGAGTTCAGTGCGCATTCCAAGGCGACGATCGGGGTCGAGTTTCAGACGCAGAGCATGGAGATTGAAGGCAAGGAGGTTAAAGCTCAGATTTGGGACACTGCCGGCCAGGAGCGCTTCCGTGCCGTTACCTCCGCCTACTATCGTGGCGCCGTCGGTGCACTCGTCGTCTACGACATTAGCCGCCGCACCACCTTCGAGAGTGTCGGTCGTTGGCTCGATGAGCTCAAGAGTACGTCTCTGTTTTGTTCCTCAATTGCCCCAAATTGAATCTGTTTCTGATTGATTTCCAAGGATGATGATACACTCGATTGATGATCGATTAGGTCGTAGGGTTGACTAGAATTGGGATTTTGAAGCTAATCTTGGTAGAAATTCTGGAATCTCAAAGTCTTATTATCAAGATTCTGTTGCTTATTGCTTCATTGGAGATAAGTCTATGTAAAGGCGATGCCTTTACATATAAAAACTATCAAAGTTTCGGCCTTGGTTTATCTTTCAGAGAGCCAAAACCAAATTCAGTTGCTTTTTTTTTGTTTTTTCAGTCCATTCTGATACAACGGTAGCGAGAATGCTGGTGGGAAACAAGTGTGACCTAGAACACATAAGAGCAGTGAGCGTGGAAGAAGGCAAAGCCTTAGCAGAAGCTCAAGGTCTTTTCTTCGTGGAAACATCTGCTCTTGATTCCACTAACGTTACAACGGCTTTCGAAAAAGTCATACTTGATATCTACAATAACGTGAGCCGTAAGCAACTAAACTCCGACACTTACAAAGATGAACTCACCGTGAATCGGGTTAGTCTCGTTAAGGACGATAACACTGGCTCTAAACAAAGCTCCGGTTTTTTATCTTGCTGCTCCACTTGACACACACACACACAAGAAAAAAACTATTTTTCATTTTCTTTTCAACTCTGTTTCATTTGTTTTTCCCTTTCTTTCTCACTGTATTTGTAACTTTGCATAATGTTGTCACTTCGTCTCATAGAAGAAAAAAAAACCGGAATCCATGAATTGTAATTTATTTTGTCTCAATTTTGGCAAATATCTAAATTATCTCCATTCATTTGTGTTTTCTACTTTTCTTTGTGATACTTCGCTATTTTAAATCATTATTAAATTAAACGGTGGAAACTAATCTGATTGGTTTTGTGAGGTTTTTTAATTATTTGGAAAATGGTGTAAAGCGAGGGAAAAAGAAAATAGATTAAAAAGGAAAAAAGATGGCTTTTCACAAAGTTTTCCCTGGATATGTAACAACAACGAAGATGAACGGAGAATAATTTCTTTCCCTCTTCTCGCTCCCTTTTTTTTTTGTTACATCATCCCTCGATTTCCTCCTCTCCCCTTCTCTTACGGTGGCGATGTCGTTACCTCCGTTTAGCTGCCGCATTCTCGCGGCGGCGGTAGCCCTCTATCTGATTGCTCTGTTGTGCGTTGGGGCTGGCCAAGTTTCTTCCAAAGATGGTGCCGCCGCTCCTAAAATTCCTGGCTGTTCCAACGAATTTCAAATGGTAATGTCTTTGGAATCCTTCATTAGATTCTTCCCCATTCGAATTTTGTTTTGGGTTTCTCATCAAAATTTTTTTTCTGGAAATTTAGGATTATGAGTGTTCATCAATTAACCGGAATCGCTGTTGTCGAAACGGAAACTTTACGTCTAATTCTCGTTGATTGATTTGAATCGATACCGGGAATGCAATCAAATTCCGCAAATACATAGTTTTTGATTCGGTGCCTGCGGTTTTCTATTTGATGTTATTTTTTCATTATGTTAGGACCTATGTGATTTCTCTGAATTTATCCATCAATATTGAGGTTTATCTGTTTCAGTATATACTCAGTCTGTCAAATCTCAAAACCATAGATTCGTGGACAAACATAACTCATGCAACTACTGTTTGTTTAATATCTAAGCCGTGTATTAATATAAGAATATTATCCAGGTCAAGGTCGAGAATTGGGTTGACGGAGAAAATGGTGAAACTTTTTCAGGCATGACTGCTGAGTTTGGCGCCATGCTTCCGTCTGATAAAGACAAAGCTGTTAAACTACCGGTTGTCCTTACCACTCCTTTGAACAGTTGCTCCAGTTTAACCTCAAAGGTTTTCCTTTTTCTTCTCCATCTTAACTACTTGTTTGAGAATTTTGGTGATTAGCTATGCTAGAGAGAAAACTCAAACAGAATAGGTCATAATGATGTTACGTAATATTGATGGATGTAGTTCTTTGAATGAATTCATCTCAAAATTTGGCAGCTATCTGGTTCTATTGCATTATCTGTACGTGGCGAATGTGCTTTCACAGCAAAGGCTGAAGTTGCACAGTCTGGAGGAGCTGCAGCTTTGGTGTTAATAAACGACAAAGAAGGTTGCGACTATTAAATTTAAACCCGGAATTGTATCCCCACGTTGCTATTTCTTGCTTTGCAGTTTTTGATTCGATGAGCCTCTGACATCTTTTTCTACTATCTTTGCTTTTTTAGAGCTGAATGAGATGGCTTGTACTGAGAAAGACACCTCCTTAAATGTTTCTATACCTGTTTTGATAATTACAACGTCATCTGGAGATGCCTTGAAGAAATCCATTATGCAAAATAAGAAAGGTATGGTCTAAGCTTTCTCTATGTGTGGCGCTATTATGGATCCTCATATCTTTTCTAGCACTACCCACTCAAACTGTAATCTTAAGCAGAAAGATCTTTCAAAAAAGTTCAAATGATGGACAGATTTGATTCAATTGTTTCCAGCAGGGAAGATGACATTGTGATTCAATAGCTTTTAGTGGGAAGGCTGAAATTGATTGTGGTCTTTATCATATGATATCTATTCTTAACTTTTGTCTGAAGTAAATTTCAAATTAGTCAATGCAAATGTTGAAACTCTCTCTCACTATTTTTTAATGATAGTCCATCTGCTCTTAATTTTTTACCATTCTTTTGATGGATATGTTGTTTCTTCTATGATTTTTTTGATGCAGTGGAGCTTTTAATGTATGCTCCAAAAAGCCCAGTTGTGGATTATGCAGTGGCATTCCTATGGTTAATGTCGGTTGGAACAGTTTTCGTTGCTGCTGTTTGGTCGCATGTCACCGGTCCTAAGAAGAGCGATGAGCAGTACAATGAATTGTCACCAAAGGTTTTTACCAGACTGCATCTGCTTTTTTTGGGTTCTACTGAAGCTTACTTAATTATTGGGCATAGATGAAATCATGAAATTTATATTTTGTTACAAGATGTGACAACAAGATAAATACAATCTATTAGCTTGTTCATTCTATCATGGAAATCACCTTACCATCCACTTGTCTTAGTTGGAGACTAATTCTTGTCCTTTTCCTAACATCTGACTTTTTTGGGTAGAAATTTTCAAATGATTCTACCAAAGGTGACGCTACTAAAGATGACGCCGAAGAGGAAACCCTTGATATCAGTGCTACAGGGGCTATTATCTTTGTCATATCAGCATCCACGTTCCTCGTTTTGCTCTTCTTCTTCATGTCATCTTGGTTTATCGTGATCCTGACCATATTTTTCTGCATTGGTGGTATGCAGGTAATGTTGGCGAATCTTGAGTATATCTTAAGTTTCATGGTTCAATAGCTAGAATTATGATCAATGTCTGGTTGCAACTTAATAGTAAACTTTTTTTTAGTATTATTTCCCCGGTAGAAATACAAAACATGATGAGCTCTTCATGTGAAATGAAACAGAGGCTAACCTAACCATTGTTATGTCAAATTATAAAGTCATATTATTAATATATTTTCATCTCAGGGAATGCATAATATTATCACTACCCTCATAACAAGGTATTTTCAGACCCCGAATATTCAACTCATGAAAGAACTCTTTATTCCAGTTAGTTAAAAAATCATGTGTTGCTTTCTCTTATTCATCTTTCATTTCTCTGCAGGAGATGCAATAAATGTGGCCAGAAGAATGTGAAAGTCCCTCTGTTTGGGAATACCTCGATCCTCTCACTAGTCGTTCTGTTATTCTGCTTTGTGGTTGCTGTTGCCTGGTTTATGAAGCGCAAAACTTCGTATGCATGGTTCGGCCAAGATATTTTGGTATGTCCTCTTAGCTTGGTAACTCTGTAATTGTTGAAAGCCAAATAATCTTCTTTTTTAAAAACTTTCGCCTTATGTCTGAACAAAATTGACGTACTAAGCATTTACTTCCACGTTTTTTGCTCAAATCCAACTCTTAGGTTTTTCTGTTTCGTTTTACACATTTATCAGTAGACCACTTATTTATAGCAATCAATTACTTTTCTGAATGTATGTTAGCATGCTTCTGGTTCGTTATTGTCCTTGGTTGTTTTTCTAAGTTTAATGTGTCACGTGACAGGGTATTTGCATGATGATAAATGTCTTGCAAGTGGCTCGGCTACCTAATATCAGGGTGAGTTTTCTGTGTGTATTTTTCAATTGTATTTCTCTAGTGATCCCTTCGTACGTTTTAATGGTGTCTCACACTTATAGGTTGCTACCATTCTTCTCTGCTGTGCATTTGTCTATGACATCTTTTGGGTATTCCTGTCACCACTAATCTTCAAGCAAAGTGTAATGATTGCGGTGAGTATTTGATAGTTTTCCTTCAATTTACCAAAAAGTGTATTATACCTTGATAGTTAATTCTGTTTCTGCAAGGAGAAAATTTTCTTTCAGTTTTAGTTCTAGACGTTCTACAAAAACGCATCATATCATATGATTCTTATAACCTTAAGCCTCATCAAACCAGAGCACGGGTATTTGCATATAGCATCATAATTGTCTTCAAATCACCCAAAGATTGAGTTCGAGTTACACTTGTTGTAATTTGATCTGAGTATATATATGAATGCACATAGTGAAGAGTTAAAAGGACCGATGATAGCTAAAAACTCAGTCACATACAAGTTGGATACTTAGCAGTCATATATTCTCCTGATGGTGTTAATCTATGACATAGGTTGCACGTGGGAGCAAAGACACTGGAGAATCTATTCCCATGCTGTTGAGAATTCCACGGCTTTCTGATCCATGGGGTGGTTACAACATGATCGGTTTTGGAGACATTCTTTTCCCAGGCCTTCTTATATGCTTTATTTTCAGGTAACCTTCTCATGCATCAGACTTGTTATGATTCCAATTCACGGTTAACTAGCTCGGCACCAATTGTATGCACATGTCATTTGCGTCACAGATATGACAAGGAAAATAACAAAGGAACCTTGAAAGGATATTTCCCGTGGTTGATATTCGGCTACGGACTTGGACTATTCTTGACATACTTGGGATTGTATGTTATGAACGGACATGGTCAACCTGCATTGCTCTACCTCGTCCCTTGCACCCTCGGTATTCTCTCTAGTCATTTTAATAAATCTGCAATGCATTTCATTTACCTTACTTCTCATTGTTAAAACTGACCAAAAAATTGCAAGGTTTTCTTACATAATGTTGTGCGGAACACTTGGGCAGGAATCACGGTCATACTCGGGTTGGTGAGGAGAGAACTCAGAGACCTGTGGAACTACGGGACTCGACAGCCTTCAGCTGCAGATGTTAACCCAACTCCAGAAGCATAAATTGCTCCGACATATATAAACTTAAAGCTCTGGAGAGACTCAAGAACATATGCAAGAAGACAATATAAAAACAACAAGACACTGACAATTTTTCTTTCTTCCACAAATGTAAGAAATCTAACACAAGGGATTTACCCTTCTGTGCATATACATGTAGTCGATCAGCACACCCCACACGTATAATGTAATGTATACATATTCACCAACCTTCTGTATCCAAATGAAAAAAAAAAAGTTTGTTGTATATCCCCTTTTGCAGTGGTTACTAGTACAAATAGTCTTAACATTATGCAAATGACTCTTCTCAATTCCTTACTTTTAGCGTATGTAAGTAAATTCCACAGCAAATCAAACAACTTCTAGTTTCAGTAATTGCTTGTGGAGAACTAAAATATACTTTCAATAAGTGAAACACCACAGCAATCTGTACCTGTAGAAGTGTTAGTATCTCAAACTCAGCATATGAAGCTTGGTATCGAAAGGGTTTTCTGGTTGACTCGCTATCAACAAAAATAGTAGTAATTAAAAATCTGAGCCCACGACCACTAAATAGTCAAGAAAATGAAGCAAATGAAGTTGTACCTTTGCAATAGTCAGGTTCTCCAGTACGAAGCTGCCAGACCAAGCATCAAACCTACCGTGGTGCTCTCATGGTCCTAAAAGACCAATGAAAGGAAGCAATCAAGGTAAATAGAGAGTAGTCAAGAATGTGTCTGAATTTATCAAATGGAAAAAATCACTTTAATATAAGAAGAATATGAAAGTTGTTCCATCTATTTGTAGATTAAAACGACTCTATATGTGATAACAAAGGCTGATAATGAAAAACGACCACATTTATCAAATGAGGCAGACATATGTCTTCATTTAGTAAAGGAGTCCAAATGTTGCATTCCTAATTTCATATCTCCACTCTAAGCCACATGTAGTCACAACTAGAGATGAGCGTGTGCTAATCCAAAAATCTAAAAACATACATTGTGAGATCATGTGTTCCAGTTTGGTGTATTCTCTTCTAGCATCTCATGATGCAAAAGTAAGATAAGCGACACTAAAACGTCCTAAAATATAAAAACACAAACCTGAAGCGGAGCCAGTCCAGCAACAGCATTATGATGAAACTCTGGCCAGGTCTCAAAATCAGCAACATCATTATCTTTGCAACCAAATACATACACAGAGATTGTTTCGCATCACACTCCTAAAGTTCTTGTTCCCAATTTTTCTTTGAAATGGAGATCGGATAGCTGAACTCAAAGACTCAAAGTACTTCTTCCATCCAAAATGAAAAAATAAGAAAGAAGAAAACTAATTGATGGTCTGAGTTTGGTTTCTCAATGGGAAGCTTAATAATGAGCTTAGCTATGGTGAACCTCTGCATATTCAAGTACTTGATAGTTATTATAATCTTTTAAAAACAGATGGACTTGAATAGCAAGTAGTTTTCAGAATCTAAAGACTTGATTAAGTCAAAAACGAAATATGCATTTCCATAATCTGATGTCAAAATGCCCAATCACATCATCAACATCTCGAGCTGTAACCTCCGAATTCATTCGATCTTTCACGACACCAAACACCAACAATTGAAAGCTTTCGAGATTACCTTATCCTTATTTGAAGGATGGAGGAATAAGGTGACGCAGCGAGCTGGAGCAATTCAGAATTGCCGGCGTTCTCTTCTCCGGCGAATCAGAGAAGCATCTCGGTGACACAATTTCTCTGCAAACCAAAACGCAACCCGATAACAAGCAAAACGCATATAACATATAATGATTTAAATAATGTTTATGTATCACTGCAGTTAATTTGACGGACGGTGACATAATATCAAATGATATTAATAATGTTGTGTATCACTGACGTTAATTTGACGGGCTGTGAAATATAGGAGACATGCTCCTAAATGCTTAAAATTACTCAAAATAAGCCCCAAAACGACAATCCAATATAAAGTAAAACGCAACCAACTCGCTCACTTTTAAATTTTGGCCAAAATAGAGCAAAATTGATGGACTATATAACCCACGAATTAGGCCTAACGCGCGCAACGCGCACTTGGTGCGAGTGGGAATGGGATATGGCTGTTTATGCGCGTGGAGTCACGCTCTCTGACTTTTGACTGAATTTTTTTTTTTTCTTCTTCTGTTAAAACCAATAAACAACGAGTATTTTATATAGTAAACGACATCAATATTGCATGTTATGCCGTTTTTAGGCAAACTAAAACGACGAGTATTTTAAGTTTCGTCAATTCAAAAGTAGAGTATTTCAAGATGAGTTTTTTCAGGTCAATATCAAACGGACGAAGAAGAAGGTGCTACTGGAGAGACAGCCTACGAATCCGAAACCAAAATTGATGACAATATCCGCTCTTTCTTCGACTCTGATCACAGCAGAAAGTTTGAGCTTTCGAGAAAGACGATGCAAAGGAACACATGGCTGCTCGGTTTGAGCAGATAAAGGCCGAGTTTGAAGGGAAACAAAGAGCTTCACGATGACAAGTGTCGTTTCTATGAGGTTGTTCGTTCGTGTTGATGCTCAAGAAAGACCAGAGATTATTGCAAATCAAATATTCAAAAGAAACATTATCAATCAGCAA
The DNA here is from genome assembly GCF_000478725.1 of Eutrema salsugineum. Lineage (NCBI taxonomy): Eukaryota > Viridiplantae > Streptophyta > Magnoliopsida > Brassicales > Brassicaceae > Eutrema > Eutrema salsugineum. The sequence goes on along the minus strand of NW_006256612.1, from coordinate 13,855,213 downwards.
GACAACAAGAGACAAGTCGAGTTCTAAAAGAGTAACTCAAAGCAGTGACGTGTCTTGTTCAACAGTATACACATATACATACACTTGATATTTGTGTATAGATGTGGAGGTTTTAAAACGTGAAGGTGATCGAGGAACGGGAACACACAGATCTGGATGAAGTTTTTTCCTTGTTAATTTTACCCGGCGGGAAACAGATAATTTTTTTTTTTTTGGGGAAAAGCTATTTTCTTCCCCAAATAAGCTCCCTTCTTCTTCTTAAAACCTAATAATTTCAATTTCAATTTCAATTTCAATTTCAGTCTCTTGTATACACTGATCTGCTAGTTCTAGTGAGCGACAACAACCTCTCTTCCTCCGAATGATTTCAATGGCGAGTGTCCCAAAACCCTTGGAGGAAGAAGATAACCAAAGCGAAATCGAACTCCACCACGACCACGACAACGTTGATATTCCTTCGAATGTTCGCTACGCTTCTCTCGAGCGCGTCTACTCCGTTTCCTCTTCCTCCTCTTCACTGTGCTGTGCTAGCACCGCCGGTTCCCACAATGTCATGTCCAAGAAGCTCAATGCCCACAAGCTCACAAGTTGTCCCGATGATTTTGAGTCGCAGCCTCAACGGCGACCGGAGATTGTTCACGTCTACACTCGCCGTAGGATGCGGCGGCGGGAGTCTTTCCTTGACGGGGAGAAGCTTAAGAGACGGAGGATTGGTTCTGGCGAGCTGATGAAATTGGGCGTTGATTCCACTACTTTAAGCGTCTCTGCCACCCCGCGTTTAAGGGGTTGTAGAATTAACGCTGCGTGTAGCGGAAACAATAAGCGAAATGGATCTTCCCAGAGGAAGGGGAAGCTAATCACACCTTCTGCTACAGCTAAGAGATGGGTCAGGTTAAGATTCAACTATGATTTACTTTTTTTGTTTTATCCACGGACTTTGAAACAGTGTCATCTTAGAGACAAGTCTCTGCTTCATCTATCTGTTGGTTTGATCTTTGTATTGCCCTGGCAGGTTAAGTTATGATGGTGTCGATCCTACAACTTTCATTGGGCTGCAATGCAAGGCAAGCCTTGAGCTATACATTTATGTGCTTTACTGGCTATGCTGTTCATGTTAACACTTGATTCTTATCTAATCTCTAGGTTTTTTGGCCACTCGATGCTGATTGGTATCCTGGTTCTATCATTGGATACAATGCCGAGAAAAGGCGTCACATTGTAAGTTCATTCTGTTTATTGTATCTGGCTCATGCAAATTATATATGGATTTTTGGTGACTTCCTAAGTGTTTTTTTTTTCTTTTCACATCTGTAACAATATTGTACAGATTAAGTATGGAGATGGAGATGGTGAGGAGTTAGCTCTTCGTCGTGAAATGATAAAATATTTCATTTCCCGTGAAGAGATGGAGCTGCTAAATCTGAAGTTTGGTTCTAATGATGTCGCTGTCGGTGGTCAAGATTACGATGAGATGGTTGTATTGGCTGCTTCTTTTGAGGGGTGCCAGGATTTTGAGCCTAGAGACATCATATGGGCGAAACTAACTGGTTAATATCTCTACTGAACCGATTTCTGTTTCTTGTACACGTATTTTCTTAACTTTTTGTAGAAGAGACTTAGGCATATATATATAACCTCCCTTTATGGTATAAGAAACTTGATGCTGTTAGGAAGCATAAACTTACCACTCCTAATTGCTGTTAGACTTTTGTGATGATTCGTAAGTGAAGATTGCCTAGCTTTCAACAGAAAGTACTTCTGAAGAAAATCAAATATACCTACTGAGAACCATACTGCTGTTTTTCTTAACTGTCCCGGACAGGTCATGCTATGTGGCCAGCAATTGTTGTGGATGAATCTGTTATTTTAAAGCGGAAAGGTCTAAGCAATAAGGCACCTGGAGGAAAATCAATCCTTGTACAGTTTTTCGGCACTCATGATTTTGCTAGGTTAGCGAATCCTCTTAAAATTAGAGATCTTGTTATATAACCGAATACCGAATTGTTGAAATGACTGTTACACATCATAATTATCAAGTGAAATTTGACATTCTGTTCTTTGGTTATATAGAATACAAGTCAAGCAAGCAGTCTCATTTCTTGAAGGGCTTCTCTCGCGGTCTCCCCTGAAGTGCAAGCAACCTCGGTTTGAACAGGCCATGGAGGAAGCAAAAATGCAAGTTCTCTTGCTTTTCAACTTTGCTAATCTAGCGAAGTTGTTACCAAATAGACTATTTTCCTATGTTTATCTTACATGAACATGATGCCTGTGCTAACTTTCTGTAATTGACCTCACCCAGGTACCTAAAAGAATTTAAGCTTCCAAGAAGGATGGATCAACTTCAAAAAGTTGCTGATACTGATTGTTCCGAAAGGACTTATAGTGGAGAAGAGGACAGCTCAAACTCTGCTGAGGATTACACTAAAGATGGAGAAGTCTGGTTGCGACCAGTGGAACTTGGAGACTGTTTGCATACAATAGGAGATCTGCAAATAATAAGTCTTGGTAATGTATGAAACTTATGAGTATATTGTATCATCCTTGATCAGAATGGATCCTGCTCATTATGCATAGGCGTATATCAAATTTTCAGGAAGGATCGTGACAGACTCTGAATTTTTCAAGGATAGTCATCATACTTGGCCTGAAGGGTATACAGCTATGCGAAAGTTCATATCACTAAAAGGTCAATTAATTACCAGTTTTCGTGCTTCTATATTGATCAGGTAGTTCCTATCTTTTAATTGATTGAATTAGTTCATCAATATGCACGATTTCTTGCTTTAAAATCAATCAGATCCTGGTGCATCTGCCATGTACAAGATGGAGGTTCTTAGAGATGCCGAGTCAAAGACTCGCCCTGTTTTTAGAGTGACAACGAATAGCGGTGAGCAGGTTAGTTTTCTAGGTGGAAGACTTGTGTGCATAGACAACTTTAATAGACATGTGTTACATTGATACTTGATTTTTTTGACAGTTCAAAGGAGACACTCCATCTGCCTGCTGGAATAAAATATATAATAGGATAAAAAAGCTTCAGAGTGCTTCAGATAGTCCCGATAAGTTGAGTGAAGGCAAACTTGAATCTGGTACAGATATGTTTGGCTTCTCCAACCCAGAAGTTGATAAACTTGTACAGGTATTTTCTTCTTGAAACTTAAATTATTTGTACTGGTTTTAAATTTGTCTCCTTTTACTACTTCAGTCACTGGACTCTCAGGAGTTTTTGCTAGGTTCTTTGTTGTACACATTTCCTGGACCCTCGCGGTGCTCTGCCTTCTGATTTGTACTTGAAACACAGAATTAGGAATCTTCTATGTTTAGTGGAGTTTTAGGATTTTCAAGCTATGTACATTAAATCTTTCTTCTTATCTCTTTGCACTTAAGTGCCTTAGTTAGATTCCCTCTTGATGCCGTATGATAAGCCTTAACCCTACTGGCAGGGGCTTTTACAATCCAGACCAACTTCCAAGGTTTCTCAGCGCAAATATAGTTCAGGAAAGTATCAAGATCATCCTACTGGTTACCGACCTGTGCGGGTTGAGTGGAAAGATCTCGACAAGTGCAATGTCTGCCACATGGATGAGGTTAACAGTGCTTCCTTCTTGATGAAAATTTTTGTATGCTTTATCTTGTAAGCTTTCATAAGTTAGTTCATCTTGTACGCTTTCATAAGTTAGTTCTTGTCTGCAGGAATATGAAAACAATCTGTTCCTGCAATGTGATAAATGTAGAATGATGGTACTACTCTTTCTCTGAAATTTTATATACTATTTTATATCGTTTTAGATCGATACTCATTAGTCTATAGTGGCTGGCATCCTTTCTTTTTTATGATGACGCTCAGTTCAAAAGTTCTGATCCTGGACTAGGTCCATACTAGATGCTACGGGCAGCTGGAACCCCGTGATGGCGTTCTGTGGTTATGCAACTTGTGTCGTCCTGGCGCTCTCGATATTCTTCCACGATGTTGTCTTTGTCCTATAGTTGGTAATTTGACAAAACCCTTTCGGTATTGAGTCTTTATATGCTTTCAATAGTGACCAACAAAAGATCTTTTAGGTGGCGCTATGAAGCCGACAACTGATGGGCGCTGGGCTCATCTGGCGTGTGCCATATGGATCCCAGGTTCAATCTTGACCATTTGTTATCTGAATGTGTCTGCTTTCTACTATGGATTTAGGAGGGTTTATTTTGATTTCCAAGATGTATGAGTGACCCTTGTGATATTATGCAGAAACATGCTTATCGGATGTCAAGAAGATGGAACCCATTGATGGGGTTAATAAAATCAATAAGGTTTGGGCTTATCTTTTTCAGTTTCCCTTACATCGGTTGTCTCGAATAGAGTAAGTGACCTTCGCAGCATAGTCCAATTTCTAGTAGCCCCATGATGTTTGATTAGTATCTTCTTTTCTGAACACTTCAAAATAGGATCGTTGGAAGTTATTGTGCAGCATCTGCGGGGTATCTTACGGAGCTTGTATCCAAGTAAGAATTCTTTTGATGACAAGAAAAAGCTGATTCATTGTGTAATTACTGGCATTCAGAAGAAAATAAAGTAATGAGCTGCATAGGAACATACAATTTCTGAGCTTTCCTGTAGATTTTGGGTGCCATTGCTTCCCATGGTTTGATTTCGATTTAAATATCAGTACTAAATAAAGTATTTAACTAGAAACAATGATGCACATTTTCAGTGTTCAAACAGTTTTTGTCGAGTGGCATATCATCCACTATGCGCACGAGCTGCTGGTCTCTGTGTTGAGGTACTTTCATATCCTACATTCATTCATACGTTTACTCGACCACTCAACTCACAATAAGATGGTTCTAAATAAGATAGCATTCTTGTACTGTTCGTGTAGCTTGCGGATGAGGATAGGCTTTTTCTTCTATCAGTGGAAGATGATGAAGCAGATCAGTGCATTCGCCTACTTTCATTTTGCAAGAGGCATCGGCAAACATCAAATGACCACCTAGAAACAAAGTACATGGTCAAACCTGCTCATAATATTGCCAAGTATCTTCCACCTCCTAATCCATCTGGCTGTGCTCGTACTGGTATGCAGTTGCATTGACCAATACCTTCTAGAAATAAAGTGAACATTTACAGCACCTCTGTGGGATGAAATTGTTTTGCTAGTTATTCTCTTACCTCACATGCGGCAATGTGTGTGTTTTGTTTATCTTTAGTGACCGTAAGTTATTCTCTTGGACTTTTACACATAGATCTCATGTATTCTTCACATTTTGCTTGCTTGTATTCATGCTCACATCTAAGAGGGCACTGTATATGTTAGTTCATAGCTTTATGTTGCAGAATTGTTAACATATTTTTCTCTATTTCTGGTAGAGCCTTATAATTACATTGGAAGAAGAGGACGAAAGGAACCCGAAGCTCTTGCTGGTGCTTCTTCAAAACGATTGTTTGTTGAAAATCAGCCCTATATTGTTGGTGGTTACTCTCGACATGAATTTTCAACCTACGAACGCATTAATGGATCAAAGGTGTCACAGATAATTACTCCAAGCAATATTCTGTCTATGGCCGAGAAATATAGATACATGAAGGAAACATACAGGAAGAGATTAGCATTCGGTAATCATTTAATCAGCAATCGTAAAAGATTTTATTACTACTTTAAAATATCTGCTATGTTGCCCCAATTTTTCGTGTCTTTTGGGTGGGGTTGGGGGGTGCTTTTGAAGACCAAATTAGTGGAATTTCTGTAAGAAGAGAAAAATGGTAGAATTTTTTTGTTTTCTTGAATTATATGAGATGCATGGTGTCATTTCTGTGATGGGTCTCTGAATATATTAATCGTTATTACTGCTTCTGGATTAGATGGAAAACTAACTTTTTCTGATCCTTTTTTCCTTCAAATTGGTTCACTTAACAGGGAAATCAGGAATTCATGGTTTTGGGATCTTTGCAAAGCTTCCTCACAGGGCAGGAGATATGGTTTGCCTTCCTACCTTGAACTGTCCATTCTTGTATGGTACTGTAATTGGTAAAGTGCCAGTCATGAGGATATTGTGAACTGGGTGGGTGCAGGTGATTGAATACACTGGCGAACTCGTTAGGCCTTCAATAGCTGACAAGAGAGAACATCTTATATACAACTCAATGGTGGTGCGTATCTGACCTTGTACATTTTATACTCTATAGAAGATTCTGTGAACAGTATTGGAACTAAATCAGCATATTGATCTGTGCTTTTTCTCCAATAGAACCATATTGATTGTGTTTTTGCTTGAGCACTGGCATCTACACATTTTTCCAGCTTCCACTCACTAATATTTGGGCTCCGATATATTTGGTTTAAGTAATGAATTGTAAGATGTCAGTTCAGTTAAGTAATATATTTTATGATATAGGGTGCCGGGACCTACATGTTTAGGATTGATAATGAACGGGTCATAGATGCTACAAGAAAAGGAAGCATTGCCCATCTGATTAATCACTCATGTGAGGTATGGTCGAGTATTTGTATTTGACGAAGTTAGTATCTGCAACAATATCACATTACTTATGAATTTGCTTTTGTACAGCCTAATTGCTATTCAAGAGTCATTAGTGTTAATGATGATGACCATATTATTATATTTGCAAAGAGGGATGTCGCAAAATGGGAAGAGCTGACCTATGATTATAGGTTTTTCTTCGTGCCCTTTATTTCTCAGGTGCTTTTGACCATTATCATTTGCTGATTTTTTGTTTTTATATATTTTCAAACTTGCAGGTTTTTTTCAATTGATGAGCGCCTTGCATGTTACTGTGGTTTCCCAAGATGCCGGGGTGTTGTAAATGACACCGAAGCCGAAGAACGACAGGCAAATATTCATGCTTCTCGCTGTGAGTTAAAAGAGTGGACAGAGACCTGAGAGGTAAGCTACATTTTTTAATATGTTAACTTGGAAAAACTTGCTCTTTGTAGCTTACGAAAGCTGGTTTCCAGGTTGGTAGTTGTCTTTTATCCATCGAAGACGAGTTCTTTTATGCGTCTTGATCTCTTCGGATGATGGTCTAATTTCATGGTGAGGGCAGCCATTTGTATTAAAAATATGGTTAACCTAGTCATAAAGTACAACATTTATATGAATAGATGTCTAATTTACAAAATCCTTTTGTTTACGATTGAATGTAAAGCTCCTAACCATTCGATTTTGTGCTTACTTGATCCAGATCTTCACATCTGCTATTTCTACACGAGATCTTTGTCAGGAAACCACACCTTTGCGAATTCTCATGATTCTGGCTAACTTTCCCCTCTAGAGTCGCCCATTAATCTCCCTGAGCACATACTGTAACTCTCAATTCTCTGACTTGAGATAGCTCGATTCTATCCCAAGGTTTTGTATAACAATCCATTTATTGTACAGATACTAATTAGTACTTAAACCACAGTAACCCTTTTTTTGTAACAAGAGGCACATTATAATCTTGGATAAGTGAAATAACCTACATTCTCTTCTTTCTCCAGACTCAAATGGGCCTGAAATCTGCTGTTTCTCTGATTTATTAGGGTTATACATGATGGTTCCATTTATGTCCATATCATGCTACAAAAGAATTGTTGCATCTGGTAAGTACTATGATTAGAGAATTTAACAAGGGATTAGGTTTTTGAGGTAAAAGTAAGAGGTGAACAGTTTTCTTCAGTCTGACACACAACATGTGAAGGAAGAAGTCCTTATCACTCCTTTAGTCCTTTGTAGTGCTAACTTTATTTTCCACCTTTTTTTGGTTCTCTGTGCATGTGACCCTTATTGGTCGTATCCCTCTTGACCCATTCTCTCTCTCTCACACACACATGCACACACGCACAAACGCGTGTCTTAATGTTTGTTTATGTGTGTGTTACAGCGTGTGTGTATATTAGTATATATACTCAGGTTTGAAGTCTAATGCTTCCATAGTTCTGTTAGCTTGTGTCCAAATGCCAATATATCTCAAGTTCCTTCTTTGGGCATCTCTTGCTCTCTTGCTTCTTCAAACGGGTAAGTTCAAACTTGTCTAACTATATTTTTATCGTGAGTGTATGTATGTATAGACATGTGAATGCGGGTTGTATGTTTAGGATTTGGAGAAAAATGTGAGAGCAAAAGCAGTGAACCTACAGTGAGGCAGGCGCAGGTGAAGTGGAGAGAAGGAAAGAAGTTCAGAGTTGAGGTAATGAACAAATGTCCAATGTGTCCAATCATCAACCTTCGTCTGAAATGTCAAGGATTTCCTCAGTCGCTTGTGGACCCCGCGCTCCTCCGTGTTCTCTCCTCTTCTGCCGGAAACTGCGTCGTTAATGACGGCTTGCCATTGAGTCCAATGCAGACTCTCTCTTTCAACTACTCCAACTCACACCAGTTGGCTCTGCGTCCTTTTTCTTGGTCTTTTCAGTGCGAATAAATCAATAAGATTGTTAAATCAATAAAAGTAGATCTCTTTGTTCATCAATCTGCTGGTATATCTTTTGTATAATCTATATTCAGACCACCTTTTTTTACCATTTGAGCACAATGTTGAATCTATGTACAAGAGAGAAACTATAAGGAGTCTCTACTACAGGTAGAAAAGAGTAATGAGAAGAAGTAACGACGGTAAAAGCAAGGAGGCATCTAAAGGATATGCAGAAGAGATATAATGTGAGCCTACAAGATGAACTGTTCCTGTTCCTTCATCTTTTACTTTTATGCTTGATGAGCCTGCAGAAACAGAGACGGGATAATTATAAATTGTTCCAGATTCAAAATCTTTCACAATCACTATGAGACATGAATCTTAATCTGACACTTACAGTTGTACTCCGTCCACCCGATGACCTGATTTTCTAGATCGTAGAGAACAAGCTTGTTTGAAAGGACCAAATCTGCAAAGGGAATGTAAGATATTGTGAGCATTGGGTTCTTGTTTTACAATGGTAGAGACAACGGGACACAACACAAGATCTAGAGCTCGCTTTTGTAGGATACGCCGTTTAAACTATAATGGAAAGCAGGATGAGATGAAGAAAGGTTCGTGAGTATTCTTAAGGTACCTCCCAAAAGTGTCATGTTTCTCCTATCTCTCGATTGCATTCCACTATTTTGCCAACCAATGCACCACATTCCTTCCTGAGAAAATTTGGTTTAATGAGTATGAGGTGAAATGGGTACCCTGATGCGAAAAATCAACCATAAAGGCTGAAGATGCTTACATAAGGGAACAGATAATCATGAGGATAAACCCTGAGGAAAACCGAGTTTTCGAAATGGAAAGTGACATTCGGAAACCCCTCATCAACTCTACAGCAAAGGCAACATGTGGTTTCTTAGGAAAACGATTGTGTGATAATAAATGCATTTCACAATTTTGCAGTATCAATGATAAATTCAAGACGTAAAACTAACCTTCCAGAGTACTGAAAGCATTTATAGTCTTTATCAACTATGTGAACTTTCAGAGCAGGCTCTTGCGAGGTTATCTAACAAAAGATCCAGGTTTATCAGAACATAATCTGCAGTAAAAAAAAAAAAAAATTGAAAACTTGAAATTTTCTTGCAGTGTACCTTCTTCACCAGTGGTTCATAGATTATCTCTGGAAGATAGGCCAAGGTTGTACCACTGTCAATTATTGCTCCTTTTCTGTCTCCCGCTTGAAATAAATCAGCTGGAATCTCTAGAAACTCCTGACCGACTTGAACTGCTGTCATATTGACATTGTAATGTGGTCTACAATTAAAAACAAAAATAGTCCGTTAACAAAAAAGACTAGAGAACGAATATATTCTCCCTCCAACGGGAAACGCAAGAAGATTCACTTTATGTCAAGTAAAACCTCTAGCTATTCCTATATACTCAGAGAGACCATTATATCTCAGCGAGCAAGCGTATAATATTAGTCTAAAGCAGGCCTATGAGAGGAATAACATGGTGGCTGCATCTACCGGTATCACATTGAGGTTTTAATCCAAGTGGAAAAAGGTATTGATGCATATGATTACACAAACGCAAGAAAAGGTAAAACAATTTCTGACATACTGATTGGGTACCAATGGTGTCATGTTTACTTTTGGTTGCACAACACGTCCAATAGCAAATATGCCACCTCCATTTCTTCCATCTAAGCAATGAGCAAATATTTTTTTCACTCGCCCTGATGAAGCCAGCTGGGAAATCATTGAGGAATTAGCTTTTCCAAATCCAAGTATTCCGTCAAGTGCTTCTTCATTAGAAGCGTCAAGATCTCCTGACTGCCTAGCACCACACCTTCAAGATCATAATAAAACATTAAGAAATGGAAAATGAAATGACGGATTAAGCTTCACTGCAAGAGGAATGATAAAAAATTGTCGTGGACAACTGGTATACAATATCACGAGATTTTTAGGGATTTGAAAAGATACATAAGAATGAAAGAAATGAAATGAGCTGTGCTCAGAAAGCTATCTAACCAAAATAAACAAATCAATCAACTATCATAATCAAAAGCACAAGATACTTCTGTAACGCATATGGTTTATCTGTGATACTCCACTCGATGAGAATATCACCAGACATGATGGAGAACTAATTCACATGTAACTTTAAAAAAAAACAAAAAAAAAAAAGATGCCAGGAAGCACTTTAACTTCTGTCAGAATCATAAGCAATCAAAATTTATCTGTTTAGCCTTTTTAAGGATTGTTTGCCAATTAATTAATCAGCTTTACAGTCTTAATCTTTTATTTGGTTCACTGTACAAACTAAAACAGTGACCATAAACAAAGAAAGCTTGTGCTCTTTTCAGCGAGAATAGAAAGAAATGCCAACAAAGATGCAATTTTTAATGTTGCAGCAGCATGCTACTTAAAAGAGAAGTGAAGTGAAGCGAGATCATAAATAGTGACGTACCCAAATATGACACTCCCATTAGCTGTTTTTGTCTTGAGATCACCAGCTACACTGTCATACTGCACAACATCTTGTACAAAATAACCCGCAGTAGAGCTCCCATCTCCATATATTTCAAGATAAGGACACGACATATTAGCTTTGCAGCCTGAGAGAGGACCGCCACTTATCTGGTAGCAAAAGTCTTCATCGCAAGAAACCAACTTTCCGCTGTTTGATTCCTTTATGTTGTAGAGCGTCAGCTCGATCTATATGGGTAAGAAAGCGTATAAGAAAACATCTGAATAGAAGCATAGAAAGGTGCCAGCGACAAGAATCTCAGAAAATGTAGATGAGATAGAAAGAAAAGGCTTACACCAAGAGTGCTTCTTCTTGGACATTGTTTGCACTGAATACAGTTAACCCACATGATATCACTCCCTGTGTCGACTTGAACATAATAGCTCTTTGCAGGAGTTCCAATCTCAATTTTTGCATAGTATAGCCTTTAGATGGATGAAAAGGAGAAAGCAATGAAAAAGAGAAAGAGAGAGAGAGAGAGAGCACACAGAGATCAATGGGACGCATAAATGCCTGAATTCCAACTGCAAGTTGTATAAAAAAAATTTCAAATTTGAAACTGCACATTACGAGATTCCTCAAAAATTTCTCTAACTCCAGTGACCAAACACTAAACAATAAGTTTGGATTTCATGTTTATAAGCATAAATCGAAGTAAGTCTCAGAGACAGAAACGAACCCGAGAATATCAGGGCGACCGGTTCCACCGAGGGGTAGATCGATTCCGGCGAGAATTGTGAGCTGGCGCCGGTCATCGTGCTCCTTGAGAGCGCTGAGAGAGCCTTGAAGCCTAGGATAACGGTACTTAACGTTGAACACTCCGGGATTGGAAGAGACGCAGGTGGAGAAAACGAGCGTAAGAAGAGTGAGAAACCAAATCAGCGTGATTCTTGGAGGATGAGAGCAGATGGAGAAATTGACGATTGATGATGTCATCTTCCTTCTCCCTCGCGCCTGATTTTTTTATATGGCGTATATCGTCTTCGACGGAGGAGTTGACAGAAATCACCGGCCCGGCGACGACGACGACGACGACGACGACGACGAGGGAGCGGAGGGAAAGGGGGAAGTTGAGAAATTTCAGAGTTTGTTGGTCACTTCTTCCACCAATACAGCCATTTCCTCCTAATTTTTATTTATTCTTTAATTTTTATTTCTTCCGTGGACTTTTCAATTTCCTTAAATCTTCCACTCATTTTATTATGACTTCAAAAAAAAAAAAAAATCTTCACCTACATATACAGTATATACAGTAAGTTGGAGAAGCCCATGAATAATTTGTTAAGAGATGTAGCACTAACATGTTATGTAGAAGTAGAACATACATTGAAAATGTGGATCAATAGCTATTAATCTCTAAGAAAAGAAAATCGTTGACAAAAAAACCTTAAACAAAACAATGGGATCCATTCACAGCCACTAGCTAGTTAGTCACATAGCCTACAATGTGAATTTACGTATATTATTTTCTCGACTTGTGAATTATGTATAATGAAAAAACTCAAAAACTCGTATACAAATTTATAATACACCTCAAACCACATTTTGTTTTCTCTATTTTACACACATTCTCCAAATACAATAATTAAATATGGTTTTACATACAGAAAAATAATAAAATTTTGTTTGCATAAGTTCTACAGGGACAAGCCCAAGACAAAAAAAGAACACTTTCTTTTTTTTTTTTTTACCACAAGCAATTTCACTTATTACGTAACACTTCTCGACTGAAGCAAGGGACTTGAAAACATGAGCGATACAGAGACTCAAGAAGAGGAAGAGGAAGGTGCAGTTGAAGGGTTGAATGCTTTCTGCTCGGCGCAACTGAGCTCCTCGTTTGGTCCTGCGTCTTCTCTTCCAATACCCAAGAGGTCGAGGAAATACAAGTAGTGTGAGACTATGTTGTTCATTGGATCAATGTCACCTTGACCACATGTGAGCTCTCCGTACAGCACATTCATGGTGCTTCCAAAAGTCGGACCACGTTTGGACAAAGTGTCGTTCTTTGTAGGTTTCCAGTTTCCAACAAATATGTCGTGAGCTGAGGGCTGATTTTTCTTGATTGGTGTCATCCATCTCCACACTGCGGCTTGGAAGGCAAGTGTCGCGTTCTGCTCGATGTACTCGGGGTGGTTCAAGAGATCAGCTTTCAGGGCTTCTCCAGCTGCGCCGTAGTTGAAGTTCCTTCATATAAACACAAGTCAAATACTTAAAAACTCTGATGATCCTTGAAATTGAGTACATAAAAATGTGAATTGTTTGCGAGAGATGCTTACCAGTAAATGGGTAAGGCACCGCGTCCGTAGTATTCAGCTCCAGGGCTGCAAGGGTACTTGAATTTCCAGGAATCGTCACAGTAAGATTGGCTTGGGCTCATTTCCCTGTTATAGCACAGACCCCAAGCTAAAGGCCCTCCTGTTGCAACTCCGTAGCCACCTATATAAGATAACACATTAAACACTCATGCTAATGCAACATATAAACCACAAATTCTATCTTGGGAATGCCCATTTTCATGAACGCGAATGTCCGCAGATTAATAAGATGAAAGAGCTATACAGCTTATAGCATCCATTCTTTCTATTCATAACAGCATCCCAATATATTTCTGTTTTTAACCGTCAATTATGTAAAAGAGGACATATGCTTTATAGATAGCTCACTTAGGCACAGAGATTCATTCGGTTAAATACGATTTCACAGAAAATAATATTAAAGCCTTAAGAGTTCTGAAGAAAACTCACAGGACGTTTTGCTGGCGACATGACCGAGGAAAGCAGCAATTTCTTTCTGTCCCATGAGCTTTCCACCAGTGGTACCAAAGCCAAGAGGCTCATAGAGTGCAGCGGCGGTAATGAAGGACTGGTAGTCCCAGAAACCAACAGCATGCGCAACAGGAGTGTTTCTTTTGGCAAAGAGTTGCTCAAACTGATAAACCTGAAAGTAATCTGATATTGTCTGGTTACAGCAGTATTCTGACCACCAGCTGCATTCCCATCCCTGCGTGCACATCTTCTTTCCCTTCACTTTCTTAACTTTGATCGTTTTGTCTTCCCCATTTGCAACTAAAGCCAGGCATGATACAGCCAGCAGAACCAGAATAACTATTGAACCACTCCGGATCGTCACCATAGCTTACAACTATGGAGCAAGTATCAGCTACAAGATCATAGAAAACAATTAGACGGGCTTCTTACTTGAATTTGTCTGAAAAATTAGAAACTTTTTCATTCTTCCTAACAGGCAAATACTACTCCCGAGTCCTCAACATACTATCAAGAAATGAATTTAAACGTGATTTTTTCCAGGAGAGATCTACACACAACAAGAAATATGACAACATGCTAAAACCAAAACACCAAATACCGACAAGTCAAAAGCTGAAAATCTAGAATTCAGCCTCGGAAAAATTGGAATCAGAATAGGAAGAATCAAATCAGCCACAAACCAAAAACATGGAAGTCTTAGTTCAAGTAAGTAAAAACTAACAACACTTGGCTGACCCCTAATAGCTGTAGATTGACCGATATCATACCAAATTGGAATAAGACTAGAAATATGAAGTATAGAATTTGTGAAGACTTCAAAATGTGAATGTAGATCAGAGATTGTGAGATCACCAAACCAAAAATGAATCAATTCCTGAGTCAATATTAGCTGTGAATCGTTACCGAAACTAGATCGAGTACTTGAAGGAAAAGCGCTAACCTGCAATGTCGAGCAGCTAGATCCAAAGAGATCGAGAAAATGACCTGAGCTTCAACGGGACAAAAAAACTGCTTTTTTTGTTGCTTCGTTGCCGAGAAAACAAGAGATTCTCAGGAAAGAAAGAGAGGAAGGACTAAACTAAAGCGGGTGACGGATCAGCGGTCTCTATCAACCGTTTGATTGGAGTGAAATCAACGGCTTAGATTGCGTTTGGTGAGATGAATGTGTCGGTATGAGAAGACAGGCTGGTGCGTGTTGTGGGCCCTAACTTAAGTGAAGTGGAGCCTTCCACCGACAGCCAAGCTCCTGCGAAATCTCCCCGGTTCAACCAACCGGTTCGATACGGTGTAATCCAATTCGAATAATTATTGGTTTATGCTGTTCAAGCGAGAGAGTATGGCCCAATGGGCTTTTAGTTTGGCCTTTTTATAAATGCTAAACAAATTTGGTCAAGTTTCAAACAAAAAAAATTCTCTCTCTCTCTCCTCCTCCAGTCTCGTCTGTCTCTCATTCTCTCTCTCTAAAAGTGTGACAATGGCGTCTGCTTCGAAGCAAAATCCTTCGTCTTCCAAACCCCCAAGGCACCCGTTTCCCATCTCCGCCACAATCCCCACAAAATCCGGTGTCTCGGAAGAATCCCAATTTCGAAACCCTAATAACCCTAGCACAAGCGTCTCACCGTCGACGTCAAATTCCCCGATTTCGATGGCAGTGGAGGATCAGATCTTCGGACGTTCCACTCACCTCACACGCCCGGAGCTTCTCCGACGCCGATCGCACAACCTGAAGCAGCTCGCAAGATGCTATAGAGACCATTACTGGGCTCTAATGGAGGATCTCAAGGCGCAACACAGAGAGTATTACTGGAAGTATGGGGTTAGTCCTTTCAAAGAGGAGAATCATCAGCAGAACAAGAGACGAAAGGTTGGGATTGATGAAAATGCCGCCGTTGAAGGTAGTGGAGACAACGATAACAACAATGGTGGCAGCAATGGCTTTAAGAATGACCTCAATCCGAACAGAAATTGTGTGGCTTGTGGTAATGGATGCAAATCCAAGGCCATGCCACTCACGAATTACTGTCAGCTTCATATTCTATCGGATAAAAAACAGAAGCTTTACACGTCTTGTACTTACGTCAACAAAAGGTTCGTTCCAATTTCCCTGTCTCCTAGTTTCTAAATTTTGATTCACAGTTATTCTCTTGCTAGTTTATAGAGTCGATGCTTGACTCCTTTTGTGTTTTTTTGCGACAAAGATAGTATTAGGATACATCTTCCTGAAGTTCTTACTGTAAGTAGAGACCAGATGTCAGATGCTATAATATTTGTTTAAACATTTGGTTTGTTATATCCCTGATCATAAAAGAGCTTAAATTTTGTATTCGGAAGTGCAACTAACTAGCATGTGGTGATTACTTTACCAGCTCTATTCTAACTTGGTGTTGTTATACTGTTGTATATGCAGAGCTCAGTCAAAAGCGATAACTTGTCCAAAACCAACACTTGCATCGACCGTTCCTGCCTTGTGTAATGTGCACTTCCAGAAAGCCCAAAAAGATGTTGCTCGGGCTTTGAAGGATGCTGGTCATAATGCTTCTTCAACAAGCAGGCCTCCCCCAAAACTCCATGACATTGTGGCCGCGTTTGTGCATCATATTCAAGCAAAAAGGAAAGATCTACGGAGAGAGGGCAAATTGAAAAGCTCAGTAAAAGAAGAAATTACAAGCTACACCGAATAGTTAGAATGCAGAGAAATAATTCGTTTCCACAATTGTGCAAAAATGGAAGGTAAGATAACTGGCGTACACAACTGGGATATAGGTAGCTGATCCTAATTTGATTCGATAGACAGAGATACAGTAATCATCTATGCCTGAGCATGAAGAAAGTTTATTTTTTTAGTGTTGATATTGGTTGATTTTTCATTTTCGTTTGTTAATCCTAGCAAAGCAGAGCTGCTCTTAGGGTGATTAGCTTCTAACTTCTGAGAGGTGTCTTTGTGGTGAATGGTGCTGACAGTCATTGCCAATAAGTTGCTTTATTTAGCATTTTGTGTTGTTGCGTAGAATATACAGCAGGTGGTGTGATTTTCGTATACATATGTTGTGTTTTGTTGAATGTTGATTAGCTGGACCTAAAACCCAATACCTTTGTTAACCTACATGGCAGTGTGTAACATATAGGTCCATAGCCTCTATTCAAGCAGTTTATGTACCTGTTTGACCGAGCGCGCTTCTTCCACGACATTGACAGATTTAGGTGGGAGTGCCTCTACAAAGTTACAACTTATAAGGAGCTTCAGCCAAAGAGAGGACACATAGGTTTAGTCTTTTTCTGTGTTTTTTTTTGGTCAAAGACACAAAGGTTTAGTTAAGCGTTTCAAATCTATTTGAAAGCGAGGTTTTCTTTGTAACCACCGTAGAATTAATTCCTAACAGTTTGTTTTGATTCTCGTCACGAGCTTGATTCCAACATATAAACACTGTCTTTTCGCAAGAGGGATGAGTCTAATTTTAAGAACTTCATTAATAAGGAGGCTGTGTAATTTGAAATCTGCCTTTGGGCCCTTCAGGACTCTGCTTTTAGATTGGAGATTGATGAAAACATGCGTCACATAACATTCATCCGAAGCTACTTTGGCTTATATATTAAAATGCACTCTCAAGATCCAGCAAATGCGTGTTACTCACCTTCACCCGCCATATTGAGCATCTAGAATCAGAAAATACACTTTTTAACCAGTTTGGACAGTTAAGTGAAGTACGAAGAAGATGAAATAAAACATCTGAAATGCATTTATCTACTTGTAAGCGTCAACACACATTCACGAAGATGGAATGAGTCAAGAGGATAGTAGTAATGCCACTACCTTCATAAAGAAGGTTATAGACCCAGTTACCAAGTTAAGATTAATTACCTCAACAAGTAGAGGTCCATAATCAGTTAGTGATAGCTTTCATAAACACAGGTCTCCCAAACCACTCCACACAATCCAGCTTTCATCTCTCTCAAGTAATCAGCTTTAGACGTGTAGCTTAACACATTCATTACACGAGACGATTTTGGGAAAGAGAATAGTCATAGTGACATCACGCTCGGGTCAGTTAGATTAGTTACCTCAGTAGGTCCATGACCAGTCAGGTAAAGTGAGTGCTCGTTAAGAAAACAGAAGGCTCTCTCATCACTGCACAAGGACAAGAATCCAGTTCTTAAGTTGTCAGATGTTAAGCTCTATATACTGAAATTAACCAGTAGGGGAAATGGGAAAGAATTTGATGTTTTTATTCATTAACTGATACCTTTATTTCCGTTCTTAAAATCATTAGACTAAATAGTAAATACTACTAGTACTACACATACATGGAATTACAGTCAAGAAATCATTATACGTGTTTCGGTTAAATTTCAGACCTTCACAATGCCTTTCCGAGATCTCTTCCTCAGCTAACAATGGCTGAGATGCTGTTCATGTAAAAAACATCTTCACTATAATTCCTAGTCTCATTCAGCTGCACAACTGGACGGTACAGGCAACTGCTTGTGCCCAGTATTTGAGTCTAGCTTTCACATCATCCGGATTATCACCTGAAAAACAACATAAACCAATACATTTCAGATATGATATCCAAATGTCCTGAAATCTCACAGCAGTCTAGATTTGTGGCCTCTGTATCAAGAACGAGATAGATATCACACAATTCCTCATGATGACTTGAACATTTGTTCACACTAGTAATAAGCAACAACCCAATTACCCAAATGAAATTAGAGAAGTTAAAGATAGATCGAGAATGAGAGACATTTATACCTGGGCTAGAAATCTTCCAATTGGCAATCGGGGTGGGCGTTGCCGGTGAATGCGACGGAGAGTCGTCCACCGACGAACTTTCCGGTGACCGGTTATCTAAGAACTTCTGGCTCATGGAATAGCATAGCTCCAAGGCAGGTAAAGTGTTGCAGAGCTCAGGGATCTCGTCGTAGCTGAAACCAAAGCCTAGATCCAGACAACCCTTGAGATCTTCGAGATCGTCATCGGTTAAGCTCTTGGATCTCGTGAGATGATCGTCTTGATTATCCAACGAGGCAAGAGTCTCTACGTAGCCTTCCAGTAACACAAGGCTCTTCTTCTTCTCCAGCTTCTTCCGATTCTCGCCGCCGCCGTCGACGACAAGTGATCCGCGGGTAGAGATCTGAGCCCACGCATCTTGGATTCCGGCTTTATCGTCAGATGTTTCGGCTTGTGGAGAAGAAGAGTATAGCCATGGATCTGATGATTTGCAGCGAACACAATCCATCACTCACTAATTGCTCTTTCTCAGTTCGAGTATCTTTCTCTTTCTCTCTATCTGACTCAGTTTCCTTATATATAACAAATGTCTGGAGAAATTTTATTAGAGTTTGATTTGGTTACTTATAAAAGCCGCAATGAGCTGTACATAACATGTTAATGATGATGATGATTTGATTGATTGATAATGATGATGTGACATCTTCTCGCGTGAATATTGTCGTGTGAAATTGGTGGGCCCCGAAAATAAATTACTATTTACTATTAGCACCGATTTAGGGAAGGAGTTACTTCTAAACGATGATTACTCGAAAATTCAAAATTTATAGACTTTTTTGTTGTGTCAACCCGAGAATTTGTGTTAATCAATCAACGGTTTTTATGTTCGTCGATTAAAAGACGCAATTCGGTTCAGGTCAATTTTTTTTAGAAAAAAACACTAATAGGAAGAAAAAAAATCTACCATCATCAATGAGTAACACAACTAACAACACTATATATAACTTATGAATTTTGAACTCTAATATCGAAATCAACTTGTATATTGGTGTGATCGGGATAGTGGACAGCATGACATGTATGATGTGTGTGAGTATTTTGTATGTGTTATGTGGAAGTATGATTGTCATTTGTCACATATAAGTATATAACACAGTGTAGATGTAAGGACTTGGTTGTGACACCCAGATATACAGTTGGTTATACTGATCGGGGGCAGGTGGCGGATAAGGAGTGGAGCGATCCTAAACTGAAGATGAAATATAGGCCAACAAACCCACGTGGCCTATCTTTGTCACTCAATAATTTAACTTGGTAGGAGAAGATTACAAAGTCACATCATTATTGTTGAGAGAGCTCCCAATTATTAATATACGGTCCAAATTTGTTCCTACATTTATGTCCATTTTCCATGCATTTTTACAAATGAGAAATGCTCCTTTTAACAATACTGTAATTCTAAATTTATCTACGATAGTTGCGAGTCTTTGGAGGAAACTAGGTTACATTTTCCTTTCGGCTCTTTTCTTCTCAAAGTCGGTCCTTGAGTTTGATTTTTCTTTTTTTCTTTATTAAGGTGCGGGTCTTAATGTTTTTTTTTTATATAAATAGGGTAATAATATGATTGTGCACACTAGCACTCGTGGTGCTAGGCTGCGAGCCGCAACGGAGACAATTGTGGGATCCACATGATCTAACGCTTTGATCCCCTGAAACGGTGAAAGGTTACACTTACACATGTTACTTTTTACAACAACAATTGCTAAGATTATATATTATATATATAAGGACACGATATGATTATCAAAGTATGGTTTTTCTTCTCTATCGTCTGACTTTTATTTGTTTTCTTGTCCTCACCACATCAAACACGGATTTAGTCTCTGGGAGACTCTTTCTTAATTAGAAGAAAATGGAGAACTAATTAAGGTGAACATATATATACTATCCCCAGTTGCATGCGTGATTAAACCTGTACGACTTTTCCAACATCTAATATATATGGTTTGTTTCTTACATAAACTTAAACTTGTTAAGATTGCTATCAAGATTAATATTAAATTATTTAGAAGGTGTAAGAATGATTTTACATTAAGTGACTACTGACTTGTGATATATGTAATGATAGTTTGATAAGACCACTGTCATTATAGAAAACTTAGACTGTATTTACTAGATTAACATTATTAGCTGTAATGTGAAAACCAGAAAACAAATCATTAAAATAAAAAGATACTGCAAGCGAACGATTTGGCATAAAAATTAACCATATTTGAAATAAGATTTAATTATATATAGCTATCTCTTATCAACCATCTCATTAATTGTTTAATGTATCCAATTGTCTTTGGTAAACTCTTTGTTTAAGGGGAAGTAGAACAAGTAGTGTGGTTTCCCATTTGAACGTATTAAAACAAATATCGGAATCTACGTACTGAAGATAGGACTTAAAAGATGAGAAACATAGATATCTTGTCATAAAAGTAAGAGAAACTGCAAACCCTTTTCATATCTATAATATACAATTATAAAAACTTGGTCTACCTTTTTCTGTTCTTGGCAAGACTTGGACTTCTTCAACTGAATCATTTAATTATAAAGGGGGTGAAAAGTCGTGAGACTTCTCTTCTCTCATTTTGCTTCTCACATGGAGGATTACCAAGTGAAAACGCTGGATGAGCTCGAAATCGAATCAGAGGAGGAGTGGTTCGACGCACCTGAAGAAAATGATCAGATTGTAACATCTATCCAACACAGTTATGTTACTGTTCTGAAAGAACAAGATATTCGAAGGCGTATGGAAAATGAGATTCAAAGTGTTTCAGTCGTTTTCTCAATCTCTAAAGCCGAAGCCATACTTGTGCTATCTCACTCTCGCTGGTAAAAAATGCATATATAACACTGTTCTTAGTTTTGTATTTTTTTCTTCTACAAGATACCCTTTTTTTGGCTATATAAAAAAAATCTCTCTGATTCTTTAAATTTATATATACTCAGGGATGTTAGTGAATTTCACAAGAAATGGTCTGATGATGCTAAAAGTGTTAGAGAAAGCGTTGGCTTATTGGTAACTGATGCACCTTCTGATGACAAAGACAAAAGAGTAATCTCGAAATAATTCCATTATTCTACTCTTTTTAGTTTGTTTTGTTTTCTCCGAGTCTAAGTTAACACCAGATCACCATCGTATAGTTCTTTTGCGGAGTCTGTTCCAAATTACACCCACTTAAGAAGTCTGCATCGGTCTCCTGTGGCCATCGTGTATGCATTAGCTGCTGGACAAGTATGATCTCGTTAGATTCGAATGTTTATTCTAATTTTTCTGTCGACCGACCTTATTATTACATCTATGTTGACCTGTAATCTTATAGGTCATATCACCAATATCATCGATAAAATGCCAGCTAGTGATGACTGGTATCAGACATTGAAATGTCCTTACGAATATTGTCCAGCTTCTGTTGGTCAAGATATGATCGAGAGATTTTCTTCCGAGAAAGAGAAGTCCAAGTATGATCGATTTCTCTTTAGATCTTACGTTGACGACAGCAAGATGGTATAAAAAGAAAAGCCATAAACAAAACCTTAGATAGATCACTATATACGAACTAGCTAGTTGCTGCTTTAAGGTCTGACTTTAGCTTTTACTTTTTCTTTTTTTTTGGCATTAGATGAAATGTTGTCCTGTCCCGGGGAGTAGTTGCACAATTGATCTGAGTAGTCCTGAATCTGGAAATTCTGATGTCTTCTGTCTCTGTTTGCTTAGTTTCTGTTGGAATGTGAGTATCTTGGCCTTGAATATTTCTTGTCTTTAATTCCACTTTATAATATTGTTATTGAATCTTAGCTTCAGTGCAGCAACGACGCTCACAGTCCTGTGGACTGTAAAACAGCTGCAAACTGGTTAGCAATGGACGACGTTTCTGATTACCAAAATCCAGACTGGTAAACACAAATAACTTAAAAGTTTCGGATATCTATAAAACCTTGAGATCTTACAAATGTTTCAATATTCTTTTGAGATTATGATTTTAGGGTACTAGCCAATACGGTGCCTTGCCCCAAGTGTAAGACAAGTATCAAAGTAAATGAAGATTGTTCACTGAAGATGACATGCTTACCTCCTTGCAACTATGATTTCTGTCGGTAATATACTTATAAATGAACTCTGATCTATCTATTAATTCATGTCATGTGGTTAACTAATTTAATTTTTAAATGAAATTTCCTCTGCAGGAACTGCCGTGGTGAGTTGACTGGACACGGGGACGAAACTGGCTGGGATTTATACACTTGTTACTTTCACGTTGCGGTACTTTCTCTGATCTTTTAAAATTCAATTTGATGGTTTGTGTTTGTGTGTAATGAGTACTGTTTGTATTGATCCTTCTTATTTTACCTTTGGTTAATGTTTTGTAGGTTGAAGAGACTGATCAATGTCGGAAAATGGCAGAATCTTCGGCAGATAGATACAATGATTGTTATGAAAACTGGACGAGTAATGAATTGGTATATACGTACTTACTTATGAGTTTCAGATTCATTTTTCACTTATGAAAGATGCATTGATTTAGCTTGAGTTGGTTTCTTGAGCAGTTGATGCAAAAAGCAAAAGCATACCTTAAGCAACTACACACTGATATTGTAAGAGAGATCTCTGTTGTCTTGCTATTGTTCTGTTTCAGTCTCTGTATATTAAAGGCTGAATCATTATTTTTTTTTTTTCGTTTTGACAGATTCCAAATCTAAGTAACATACAGTTACCAACCGTACCGCAGCTTGAGTTCATTGCAGAAGCTTGGTCTCAGGTTAGCAAAATTTTTGAACTAGTGCCAGAAATATATGTATTGTTGTTTTTTTACCAGACATAACTTAGGTGATGCATAAATGCTATATACAGATCATGGAATGTAGAAGGGTCCGGAAATGGACTTATGCATATGAATATTACCTTAGAGAGGATGAGGTCGAAAAGCGAGCTTTCTTGAAGCATAAGCAAGGTCTGTAACTCCAGTAAGCAAATGCTTGTTCACTAGTAAGACCGAGAGATTAGGCTAACAGTTCTATGTTGAAACAGAGGATGCAGAGATTCCTTTAAAGAAGCTGTATGACTATGCAGAGAATAATCTGCAGACGTTTCTTCATGCGGATGGTCCATCAGAGGATTTTGATAAATTCAGCATCAATTTAACCTCACTAACTAGGTTTTACTCTCTCTCTCCCTCTCTCTCTCTCTCTTTCTTTTGTATATATTTTTTTTCTTGTATTCCAAGCAAGATCCAGCAGAAAAACCCTAAACTTAAATAATTTGTTATGTTTCATTACAGCATAACGCGAAATCACTACAAGGGTCTGATAAGAGATCTTGAAGAGGGCTTAACTAATGTTGTCCCTGTTTCAAGGTCTCAAAGGGCACAGAGCGAGGATGCTAGTGGTTCGGGCCGTAATCATGACGATTGATCGGGCTAATTGTTGATTACTAAAAAAATTATTTGATAATTGCGGACTTCGTGAATTAGTTAAACAAAAAACAATAAAAGAATGAACTCTGTTTTATTTGTCAACGAGTTATGAATTCTGTTTTATACACGTAAAGAATAAAAGAGTGTGGAAATCGTAGTAGGGCCGTGCCTATGTAAGAAGATTGGAAATCTTGGTATACGGGCCCTTTTTTTTTTTTTAAATTATGCTTAAATTTTTGTGATTATAATAATATTAAGGTCACATGTATCAAGATAATATTTTAGTCTTTAAAATAAATTATAATTCATTATAAAAAAACTAAAATATAGTGAAAATAAAATAATTAACTCGCATATATCATACTCACAATCATTTTATTATTAATATGTTTAACTTTTTAATAAAACAAAATATTACACTTGCACTAATTTATTTTTTAGCCACAAACTTATACTAAATTTTTGTATATTGCTTCGGATCTCCATAATCTTAGACACGGCTTAATTGTAAAACTCTTTTATACTATTACACACTTGGACCAAAATGCGAAGAAGGGCTAATTTATTTTACACAGGTCGATGTCAAAGAAATAAGCATTTGATACTTTACTTCCTAACTTTTTTTACGAGGATCTTGGGCTCAACTGGAAATATTAAATATTCAAACTGAGAAAGTCAAGAGTCTTCAACGTGTAAATGTTGGGGGATGTGTATCATGGTTTATGAATAACAGATTTTGAGAAAAGGAATCTGTCACATCAAAGAAAAAAACCAATTCGTTAACTAAGACGCAAAACACCAAAAATGCAACACGTCTTGTTTGAGAAAGAAACTGAGAATCGATTTAGTAGCGAAGAAATTTATGGAGAGGCAAAATTTATTTTGGCTTCAATGGTGCTATATACGTTTCGTTCTTAGATTGCTATTTATTTTTGATAAGAGATTCGAGCAAGACGGTTCGTTCCCACAAGTTTCTTACATTACTCCAGATCTTAATACAAGTAGTTAAAAACAAAGAAGAAATTACTGTATGCATAATAAAGGATATTAACTAAGCCATCTGTTGTTGACAACAACAAAACAAAGCTAAGCCATCTGATATTATTTTCCAGATTCAGAAACAAGTGGACAAGACAGGTGAACTTTTCGGACACTAATAATCTATTACTAGTAATTTAGAGTTAAATATCTGTCTCTACTAAAATCAACTCAAGCCGATAGTGCCAGAAGTCCGTATCTAATCTCAACATAATCGCGAGCCCAGCGATCCGGAATCTTACCCACAATTTCTCGATCAAAGCTCACGTTTCATTTTCTGATAAAGTTGTTTACTTTCCCCTGGTGATTCTCTTTCTCCTATAAAGCAGGACACTTTTTTTTTTTTGCTATTGAAACCCAAACCCTACTTTGCAAAGCGCCATCGGAAGAGTCGGTTCCGTCTCATTCCTCTGAATCCCAAACCTTTAAAGAGGGAGGAGAGGAGAAGTTTCTCTTGGGATTTCGCCGATCATGGATTCC
Source organism: Eutrema salsugineum (assembly GCF_000478725.1). NCBI lineage: Eukaryota > Viridiplantae > Streptophyta > Magnoliopsida > Brassicales > Brassicaceae > Eutrema > Eutrema salsugineum. Next base: position 13,829,806 of record NW_006256612.1, on the reverse strand, counting down.
GATGATGGCATGCTCGATGCCCACGATTTGGAATCGGGAGAGGATGATTTCTACAGCGGCGGCACCGATGATTACAACGATAGTGATGCTGATGAGCCCGATTACGGGTTCGTTGAGGAAGACGTGGACGACTCCGCGATGGTCGCATCGCATCGCTCTCAGGTGAGTTTTAATGAGGAAGACATTGTGCCTTGTTTGGCTTTTCTTGTCTTTGGAACTCGTTATGTATTATCTTGGAAGCTGTTTTCTTTTTTCGTGGGGGTTTTGTTTTCATTTAGGATAATTAGTAGCCTAAGGGCTCTTTCTTGATTACTTCATTTGATAGTAAGCAATTGAAAGTTTGGAATTTGTTGCTGTTTTGAGCTTACTCGACCCTTCAGCAGTTTAGTTTTCCCGCGTGTTCTGGCTTTTAACGGGAATTGCTTTGCTGAGAGAACGGTTTTTTGCTAGACTTTTCCTTCGTTCATGCAATGCCTAGTCTTCCAAGTGATGGAAAGGTAGATTCATGGCAACTTAGTTTTGTTGATGGAAATGGAATTGCGTCGCTATTGATTCTTGTCTCTGTGTATTAGCTTGATGGAATTGCAGTGACTGTTTGACTCTTTATGTTTGATCCAAGCTCAATGTTTAATCCTTCGTGTTTCCAGTAACATAAAAGGAATTTTGAAAAGTCACTGCTGCCAGTAACTTTAAACTCGAATTATAATGGCCTACTGTGTTTATTGTTCTTTATTCCACTCTTTAGTTATAGCTGATATGTCTTTTCCCAAACAACTCCCATAACTACTTTTTTTGCTGACTTACTTATATCTACTATAATGGCATTGCTGATAGTTCTCTATCTGTTTATTTCGCATATGGTCTTATTTTACTGTGACTATTGATGCATTGTTGTTGTATTGATGCATGTTTCCAGATAAATTATGTTGTTCTCAAGGAAGAAGATATCCGCAGGCATCAGCAGGATGATATTGGACGAGTCGCCATGGTCCTCTCCATAAGCGAGGTCGAAGCGAGCATTTTGCTTCTTCACTATCACTGGTAAATTTCCTTGACATGTACTGTGTGATTTTCTTATCAGTACCCTATGTTTTCGGTTTTATATATATTTCTGCAATATTGTTCAATCCTCAAAATAATTTTTTCATAACCACATTAAATGGACTATATATGTTCTTGGAGAACATATATTGATGTTCATACTTGTGGGCTTTCTCTAGTTTCCTAATGCCTGAGAAATGCGTCATTTTAGGAGTGTTAGCAAAGTTCATGATGAATGGTTTGCGGATGAGGAGAGAGTTCGGAGAACTGTTGGCATATTGGAGGGACCTGTTATTCCAACACCTGATGGCCGAGAAGTAATTGCTTTGATTTTTTTTGTCTCTGGATTGTTTTTCTATATATCTCACTTGTTAATTCACATTTTCACTGACGAATGATTTGATGTTTAGCTTACATGTGGAATATGCTTTGAATCTTTTCGTCCTGAAGAAATTGTATCAGTTGCTTGTGGTCATCCTTTCTGCCCTACATGCTGGACTGGTAGGTCACATTCTTTTCTCTCTTTTAGATGCTTACATCTGAAGCTTTTGCAGAAACAGGGACTGTAAGATTTTTGTTTTTTCTTGGATCTATCTGAGTGTATATTTAGTTAGCATTTCGGTTACACAGTTTCAAAGATATGACCTATATATTCGATTGTAAAGCTTAGTTTCTTCCATGCCTGAAATGCGCTGGAGTTTAGTTTTATATTCTGTTCTGTGCTAGAACATTTCTTTTCTGATATCTTTCCTTTTATACTGTACACTTATATAGGTTATATCAGCACAACCATCAATGATGGCCCAGGATGCTTGATGCTAAAATGTCCCGACCCGTCTTGTCCTGCTGCCGTTGGTCAAGATATGTTTGAGAAATTGGCTTCTAAGGAAGACAAGGAGAAGTATTATAGATATTTTCTTAGGTCTTATATTGAAGACAACAGAAAGGTAAGGCGTCAAAGATAACATATATCACACTGCATAACTTACCGCAAGAAGCAGAAACTTCGTGATGCTCTTACTAATAAATTTAACCTTTAAAAGTCATTTTATATTCTTGTGTCCTACTTACCAATTACCATGATTTAATTGAGACCAATTCCCAGGAAGCTCTTACTTCTCTATGTTGTGAAGTGTATTTTTTTTCTTCTTAATATTGCCGGATTGATAGAGGATCCTCTCTGTTCTCATTTTTACCTATTGTTTTCATACTCTTAATCTTGTATGGATTGGCTGCCAGCTCGTTTTCCTGAATGAAATCTCAATAATCACAACTTTCTTTAATGACCATGCTTTGTGAAGACTATAGTCCATATGTATGCCTATGACATGTCGCTTGTCTACTTTTGATGTCGTTCCCATTTGTTTTTTCTACTTCAGATGAAGTGGTGTCCTGCCCCAGGATGTGAGCATGCGATTGATTTTGCTGCCGGGACTGGCAGTTATGATGTTTCCTGCTTGTGTTCGCATAGCTTTTGCTGGAATGTAAGTTTTTGGAGTCAAAGCCAACTAATCTGCTTTCCCTTTATTATTTAATCGTTTTAGTTTATCTTTGTAATTGTGATAAATCTGAAATTCCAGTGCACGGAAGAGGCTCACCGTCCTGTGGACTGTGACACAGTTGCACAATGGATACTTAAGAACAGCGCTGAATCTGAAAACATGAATTGGTATTATTCGTGTTCATGCTCCCTCAATCTTCTGGTTTTTTCTACTATACATCTTGCATAAATATGTTTAGTTGCAACTGGAGTTGTCAGTTCTCTTGCATCTTGCATCTTCCATTTTTTTTTTTATTATATTTCTTGCTAATCAATTTTTGCCTCCTCATCCCCAGGATACTTGCCAATTCAAAGCCCTGTCCGAAGTGTAAGCGGCCAATTGAAAAGAATCATGGCTGCATGCACATGACATGCACACCACCTTGTAAATATGAGTTTTGTTGGTAATGCTTTATACCCATTTCTGAAGTTGTTCAAGTTTGGTTGTTACTCTTTCTCTGCAATGTTGGATTGCAAGCTTGTTTCTCTCTGGTGTCTTAAGATTTAATCTTGTGAGGAAGCGCAATCAGTGCTAATAAATGTATCTTTATATGATCTTTAGGCTTTGCCTTAATGCATGGACAGATCACGGGGAAAGAACTGGTGGTTTTTATGCTTGCAACCGGTATGAGGCGGCTAAGCAAGAAGGACTGGTAAGACCTCTTGTACTTATTTGATAAATTGTAGTGGCTTCTTCTCCTATCACTGATATTTTTTTAGTATTGAAATGTTGATGTGTCAAATAAATTTTTGTGTTAGTATGATGAGGCTGAAAAGAGGCGAGAGATGGCAAAAAATTCGCTAGAGAGATACACTCATTACTATGAACGCTGGGCAAGCAATCAAACGGTATGCAGAAGTTTTTTAGGCTTCTTATACCTTAAGAAATTTCAAAGCTTGAAGTGTACTATACGCTCTAATGTAGTTTCTGGTATAAGATAGAGAATTATGAGATCTTTGACTCTCCAGTTGTGTGTGAGCAAATCAGTATTGCTGTTTAAAAGAACCAGAGAAGTAACATATAGAATTAGCTTGACATGATTAAAAAAACTGTAGCATGGTGGTGCGAACTTTGACTGTCCATTTGCTTTTTCCTGTTTGTGAGCCTTAGCTTTTGTGAACATTGAAAATGTAAATAATGTGAATAATATGAAGGGTATGGTTCAGTAATCCCTTAGCTGACATGTATCTTCTAATGTAAATAATGTGAATAATTGCATCCAATTAAAAAACTTGATTCCATGACCAAGATAAATATAGAATCACGTTTTTGTACTTGGATGCAATGCTTACAAGACATTATTTTTTACATCTATGTTAAGAGGTTTTCCATCTTCCCATCATATAAGTATAAATATTTTTTTTGTGTGTGATTTGGCAGTCGAGGCAAAAAGCTATGGTGGATCTGCAGATAATGCGATCGGAAAAGGTAATTTTTTTTTTTTTTTAAATTGTATTTATCTACCGAATGATAGGTAATTATTCTTTGGAATGGCGAATGATGTGAGCTAACAGATATTCCCTCTGCTATTATTTGCAACACCTAATTTTATTCAGACTCTAAATAGGGACTGCAATGTTGAATTTGATTTGAATTTGTGGTGCTTATACATGCGGGCAATTATATAGAACGTAAGAAGGTTTATGGCAGCTTCTCATATGCTCTGTTGTCTAATGGTTGTGCTAGCTTGAGAAGCTTAGTGACATACACCGCACACCAGAATCTCAGCTCAAGTTCATCACAGATGCGTTGCTTCAGGTTAGTAGCTAAATAACTGTGAGTGAGATTCATGTAGAACATGTCTCTGAATGTTGGTAAAATTACACAGATCATTGAGTGCAGACGGGTTCTGAAATGGACATATGCGTATGGGTACTATCTACCGGATCATGATAAGCGACAATTTTTTGAGTATTTGCAAGGTGAAAAAGAATGTCAACTGTAAATTGGGTGAGTGGAGGCAATGAAGCCGTGGAAAGTTTGAAGTTTATTTTGTTTTGTTGATTTGATCTCAGGGGAGGCTGAGTCAGGTTTGGAGAGGCTCCACAAATGCGTAGAGAAGGAACTGTCCGTGTTTGAAATTGCTGAAGGCCCTTCAGATGACTTCAATCATTTCCGGACAAAACTAACTGGTTTGACCAGGTAATAAAGAAAAGGCCTCACCTTTTAAGTTGACTTTTGGCTGAACTATAGTTGAACATCCAACCATTTGAATGCTTCTTAACCCAGTCAGTGACTTGTATCAGTCATTTGTGTCTAAACAGCATAACAAAAACCTACTTTGAAAATCTGGTGAAAGCTCTGGAGAATGGTCTTGCTGATGTGGATTCTCAAGCGGCTAGCAGCAAATCAACTAACTCTAAACCCAGCAAGTCAAAAGGCGGTGGTGGTAAAGGTAAAGGAAGCTCCAAAAATGGCGGGTCCAGCTCTTAGTTTTATAAAGCGCGACCTCAGGCGATCTCAGGCCAAGGGAAGAATCTCCTGAACCTGTCAAGCGCGCGACTTTATGCGCTTTACGTGGTGCGTCAGGCGGTCGAGGCTGTCGGCTTTTGGGTTCAGGCGTGAATTCTCCGCCGGCTCGGTTGTTAAGGTTTCAGATTATGTAAGTCGAGAGATTGCCTATACGAAGAAAGGAAGACATGTTTTGGGCTCAACTTTGTTTATTGCTCTATTTAACCAAAGCATTTAGACGCAATATATTGGATGGATATGTTCATATCATCAAACCGAAATCGAACCAAACCAATCAAACCCAAATAGATCAATATTGTTGGATTTCTGTTCTGATATAAACTGCATTATGGATATACTTTATGGAAATCTTAGGATTCATATGTAGTTTGATTATTAACCGATTAGAAAAAAAATGATTGTCTTCTTGACTAATTGCTCGTAATTCTCAAGAAAGTTTGAAATCGGTTATATTCTGAACGTTTCCGAGTGGTGAGACGTTATTCTGAAGAAGGTGAAGATCAACGACTAATAAAATCTACTAGTTGTGTATAATAAACTCATCTAATGCAAGGGTCAACTATTTGTTCTGTTTTCTCTAAAGCTAATTCATTGACAACTCCTTCAGATTCTCCCACAAGTTAGTGGCTAATGTGTCATTATCTTCTTTAATTAGTATTAGTATCATTCTTTTATTATTATTTTTGGCAGTGTTACTACATGAACTCCTCAATCTATAGCAAATGCTTGTTACTCATGAAACTTCTCTTCTCCGAGGCTAAATTAGAGAAAGTGATTTGTATCTTCTTCGATGGCTTTCACGGATGGGAAAGATGTATCTAAAGGATTTGTCAAGAGAGTGGCTTCATCTTTCTCCATGAGGAAGAAGAAGAATGCAACAACAAGTCCAGGAGGTGGTGAACCTAAGTTGCTTCCACGATCGAAATCAACAGGTTCTACTAGTTATGAATCCATGAAGCTACCTGCAGCAAAGAAGATTTCAGATGTCACAATCAAAACAAGGATCAAATCATCATCTGGCCTAGTAACGCCGCTACCAAGACGTGAAAAGATCGATAATCGTGGTGGTGGAGGCACGAAGAACAACTTTGGAAAATGGAGAAGCTTTGACGATAGTGATTCAATATGGTTATCTTCCGATTGTGCATCTCCCACTTCTCTTCTTGAGGAACACCGATTATCTGTTTCCTTTCGTTTCTCGGTTGATGATAGTGTAGTCTCTTGGTTATCAAAACTTGCCAATTCTTCCCTCTCTCTGAATCATCAAGATGAAAGTTCCATCAAAGAACGCTGTAGAATCCCAAAGAACACTAAGGAGAACATTCAGAAGAAAGCTTCCAAGGAAGATTCATCTAGTTCCGCTCCAAATTCCACACTTCTTCCTGATTCTTCCACTCAGAGTTCACAAGGAAAGAAAGTTAGCTTTTCACCACCTTCAAGTACAGAACTTGAGTCAGAGATTTCTTCTCCTTGTTTGACAATCTCCCCTGATGTTCCATCAGCTCCGAAAGCAACTTCTTTGGTTCATGAGAAAAGTCTGGATGAGAAAACTGCAGAGTCTTTGGATTCTACTAAGATTATTGCTAAAGTTGATGAGCCGCTTTTCTGGCCATATGAACAAAGATTTGATTGGACACCTGAGGATATCTTGAAGCATTTCTCCATGTCACCTCGGAGAAAGAAGTTATTGAATGCCAAGGTCTCTGCATGTACCTCCCCAAGATCCATGAGAGCACAACTTCTCCAGACAAGAAAATTAGATCTCAAAGACGGTTGTAAAAGAAAGCTTGTGTTCAATGGTCAGGCAACAAACGCATCCAAGGTTCCAGAACTCAAACGAAATATCAGCAGTAGCAGCAGCATCAACAATAACAAGAAAAATGACAGCGTCGAGAAGGAGCACATCGTGAACTGCGTGAAGAGGAACAAAAGTTTGCCATCAAGGCTGAGAAAATCGAGCAAAACATGTTCCAAGGTTGTACCTATTGAAGTGGCTGAAGAAGCGACTGCATCGGAAAGAGCCAAAGCAGAGATAACAGCTAGAAAGCTCATGAACCGCAGAAGCAAGACAATGCTGGAAGACGATTTCGCATTGATGAATGATTTCTCAATTGAAAACGCAGTGGGGCTTGCTGAGTTCAAGGGTCGAGAGGGTATTGATTCAGAGTTTAACTCTGACACTTTCTTGTTCAATGATTCACTCTGAAACTACAGAGGATATCTATACTTGTCAAAACAAAACAAAAAAAACCCTTTCTATGCAACAAATTTTGTTCCTCCTGACTTTATCATTTTTCACTATATACCGAGTTTCAAATCAAGATCTTCAATGAGTAGAAGAAAATCAACGATTTCTCTGATATCTTTACAAGTGGAGGCGAAGACAAACTGATGTTGAGATTCATATTTTCCCTGCATAAGTTTCAGAGAAAGAGTTTCAGATTTAGACAGAGACTTATGTTGCAGCATAAGGGCTTTAGACATGAACAAATCATCTTAGGTACGCAATCATCACCAATTGGAAAGATTTAAAGATTGTTAGAATGATTGACCTGAGCCACTGAGGCCTAATCTAATGTATCACCGAAACTCAGAGAAACTAAACCACCAAGAAATAGCATCCAATCTGCAAAGAAACGTTCATTAACATGACCAGTCTTCTTGAAATTTCCCAAAGATATAAACAAGGTTTCACAACAGGAGACGCTAATTTTCCACCTTGAAGCATATCGGAATCCAATGGAACAGAACAAAATAGAGTTTATGTTTCAATTCTACACTAGATATATTCGAGCTAGCATTCTCAATAGGAGACGCAGTGATCCTCTGTTTAATCCAATCTTAAGAGCCCGACTATTTCATCTTTATATAAATTGAATATATAAATGGCGGAAATAGAAACCAAAACGGCAACTGATAATAAGTAAAACGCAAGCGTTAAAAACAAATGTTAATAAGTAGAGCTAGGAGACACGCTCCTATTTAGAGAAAATAAGCACTAAAACGGCAATTCGATATAACGCAAAACGCAGACGACTCGCGCACTTTTTCATTTTGGCCAAAATAGAGCAAAATTCGTGGACCATAACCCAGGAATTAGGCCTAACGCGCGCAACGCGCACCTGCTGCGAGTGGGTATTAATTTCTTTTTTTTTTGGTCAAACTGATATTTTTTTGTTTTGTCGTGGTCAAAATGATGTTAATTTCTTATTTCATTTCTGTCCCAAACGATATGTTACACAAAAAAAAACAAAAATTTAGAAAGAAGATTGAAGATCAATATACCTGGATTGTAAATAAGCGAAATGCGATTCCTTGATAGCATCAGCCTGTTTTGATCAATTACTCGTGAAGATTTTGACAGACTCTTGGATTTCGAGGCTGTCTAGGAGCTGCAGCAAAGCACAAGAAGAAGAAGAAGAAGCCAGAATACGAAAGCTGGGTCTATGATTCTCATCACCGCCGCTGGAGTTCTGAATGCTATGAATCGACGAATGTATCTTACTAGAAGCTCGTCTGCCAAATTCATTTCCGCAGGAACCCTAAATCTTCGTTCCGGTTCCAATTCAGGTCGAATTTTATGGGAAATTTATTCTCTAGTGATGAAAACTTGGCTGCGTAACTGGTCGGTTGCTTATATTGATGCTTGCTTTTGTAGCAGAAGCAGCCAATGCAACTTCTGATTCTGAGTCACGAGTATCATCTCTAAGGAAGAAAAGGCTAAAGCAGGAGGATCTGCAGCCTGTGGAGAACAGAGGAATCAATGCCCGTAAAGTATCATTCCCTCACTTTTCTTGCATTGTAGTATAGGGTTTTGGAAAATTTCAAATTTTGGAATTTGTAGCCAATTTGTTGAGGCATTTGGCCTAGAAAGTTTCTGGGAGTGATTTGATTACTGCTTTCTATTGTTCTTAACCAATCAGATATTTTACAGGGAATAACTTTTCTCTGACAACCTTCTCTTGAATTTTTGGTTGAAGACATGTCTTTTTTTGTTTATGTAATGATGCAGGAGATGTGTGTGGATTACCAGACATAGAAGAGCTTTCTTACAAGAAGACAAATGGATCTCCTTCATCTGGTAAGTCTCACTGTCTATAGTTTCATTTTCCCTTTTCTATATAAAAAAAAAATACAACTTGTTCTCGCTACTCTCCAACTCATATCAGAATTTCGTGTTTTTCAGGGACGTCAAAACTAAACTCACATGTAAATTCTGCAGAAACTAGCACTGCCGCATCATTGATCAAAACAGCAGGTTTTCTTTCACGAAACACTACTACTCCTTGTGGCATTTTATTCTTTATGGATGTTCCTAAGATGTTAATCGTATTTAGGCAGACCACCTGAAAATTGGGAACAGGTGCTCGAGGGTATTCAAAAAATGAGATCTTCAGAAGAAGCAACAGTTGACCCTGTAAATTGTGATAGAACCGGAAGCTTTTTACCTCCCAAGGTAGAAGAATATCTTACTCCATCTGGGAATTTAGCTTTTGCTGAATTCTTGACTATTGGATTTACGTGGAAGCATCCGTGCAGTGAGATATGCTCATTGCTTTCTCAAATACTACTTCCCATTTGTTTTCCATTATTACATGGTATTCTATGCATAGATTTGCAACCAAAGCTCCGAGTTGCCTTTGTTGTTTTAAATTCAAACTATGCTTAAAAGTAGAGAGATAGATTTCCCTTCTTGTTTTTGCTTCTGACCTTATCTCTCCCTATTTCTAGGAAAGGCGATTTTATGTCCTCATAGGAACACTTCTATCAAGTCAGACTAAAGATCACGTAACTGGTGGTGCGTTTTGAACTGCTTGCCCCATGTTGAGAGAACGCTTAATTTCACAATTCTAGTATCTCTGATATCACCTGATTTTATATCCAGACACTCATTCTTATATGCAGCGGCAGTAGAACGTCTTCGTCACAATGGCCTTCTCACTCCCGAAGCCATTGAGAAAGCTGATGAATCAACCATAAAGGAATTGATCTACCCGGTATATTATCCCTTAGTCATCTTACTTCTTGTTATTGAAGGCCTCGACTTTGATATGAGCCCATGGTTCCATTTTGTTTGCGAAAATGTTTTCGAAAAATGGAAAAAAGAAAGGAATGAAAAAATACTAGAAGAGGAAAATGTTGTGGTTGATTTAGTTTCGATATGAAGCTCACTTGCCCTTTACTTTTAGGTCGGGTTCTATACTAGAAAGGCTAAGAATGTGAAGAGAGTTGCAAATATTTGTCTCACGAAATATGACGGTGACATTCCAAGCTCTTTGGAAGAACTACTCTCACTTCCAGGAGTTGGTCCTAAGATTGCTCATCTGGTAAGACTGGCCAGATTAGTCAGTTTTCTAAAAGAGTCACAAGTTTCAAAATTTCCTAAAGGTTTCTCGTGATGTCCTGCGATAGGTTTTGCATATAGCATGGAATGATGTTCAAGGGATATGTGTAGACACACATGTGCATCGTATTTGCAATCGACTTGGTTGGGTCTCTAAACCAGGAACAACAAACAAGGTGCTTCTCATTCTCTATGAGATCAGCACTTAATGCTTATTAAAATTTTGCTTCGTATTCTGTCTGCTCTCTGTCACTTATTTGTAATTTGGTCTTGACCAGAAAACGTCGTCCCCTGAGGAAACTAGAGTAGCTTTGCAACAATGGCTTCCAAAAGAAGAATGGGTCGCTATTAACTTTCTTTTGGTGCGTAATCCTCAGAGATTCTAACTTAAGAGATGCTTGAACATACAGTAAATAACGTACTTGCGAGTATTAGAACATTTCGAATGTTAGGGAGATAATTGGTTCAAACCTATATAACTCCATTTATTCTTCATCCATCTACACAGGTTGGTTTTGGACAAACGATATGCACACCGCTAAGACCACGCTGTGGAAGTTGTAGTGTCAGTGAGCTTTGCCCTTCCGCTTTCAAGGAAACCCCAAGCTCATCATCCAAATCGAAGAAATCTATCAAAAGCAAGAAGCTTTAATTGCTTTGGGTCTTGAATATCCCTCTACATCATCTTCTAACCCTTTTTTTTTATTAGTTCTATGTAAAAGATCAATTGTATCCAAGAAATTGTATTGGTTTATGGGCAGAAAATTGTAAATCTGTATACCATTAGGTTTTATTAATTATGAAAATACGCTTACGCTATAATTCAAGAACTCAAGAACCGTTCAAGGTTTTTTTCCATCAAAAGCAAGGATTTGTGGGTCACCTTGTAATTTATCTACTTTTGTTAGCAGCTAGTAAAGTGTTTAAGTTTACTTTAAAAGGATTATCAACAAATGTGAAGACAAGAAGAAACCTTAGTGATAGCTGGCTGATGTTTAAGAAATGTTAATGGTTATTAGTACGGTATTACTTTCGTAATTCAATTGGAACATCCACTTAAATTTTATATATTTTTGAGACTGAAATGAAATTATGGGATTCATATATGATATATGATCAATCCTGGGGAGTAATTTCTAAATAATTATAACTTGTAAGAATATACGTGGACTAGGAATAATAGTAGGGATAGAGATATCCTGACGTCCAAACAGAGAGTGGGGGTAGAAAAATTTATTAAAGCAGCAGCCGGAAAAATAAAAAGCAAAAAGGAAAAAAACGCTCGAAGAGAAAGAAAAAGAGGGAGAAGAGCAACGAAGACGGACCTGCAAATTCTGCAGTCTCCACTGACACTTTCGATCTTTCTCTCTTTTCACCTTCTGAAACCTTCAGGTTTCGCTTCTTTTCTTTATCTTCTTTGTATCAGGCTTGCTCGATTTTGCATTATCTCCGTTCATCTCTCAGTTGATTGTTTCGTCTGAGTTCTATGGCTAATGCAATCGGATAAACAGTAGTTATAGCTGTTGATAAGAAATAATCTCTTCTCCATTCTAGATAGGAATCTTAGATTTAATTGAACTGATCATTTTCCAGCTCCAGTTTCTAGGGTTTGGTGCGAAAATTTCATTGTTTTGCTCGGAGGTTTAGTGGCTTCCCCTTTGGGCTTTTGTCTCTATGAATGCATGTCTATTAGGGGTTAGAATACCAAGAAAGGGCGTGTCTGTGCGAGATTGTTATTTGTGTTCATTCTCGGATACTTTTGAAATGTGAAAGTTTACTTTCCTACTTATTTTCTAGTATGAGTGTTTGAGTTCCCTGTAGATTACAGACATGACAGAAATGTAATCTGTATTGTAGTTTATGGAAGGAGATAATCGTCAGAGGTAGCATTTCCCTATGCATCCTAAGCGATCAAGTCAAGGAGATGGGTCAGTTACTAAGCCAGTTAGAAGCAGCGATAGGCTTAGGAGGAGGCCCAAATTGTATAATCGCCCATACGGCTATTACTTCACACCAAACACGTTACGTAATAGGAAACGAAACACAAAGACAAGAACGGCAGCCTCGCAAATCGCAAAGATGCTGCATAAAGGGAACCGTCCAGCACGGGCATCAAATGCCACGGTAAGCATCAGACACCAACGTGAAGGTTCTTATCTATAAACTATTCACTTGGGAGAAGATGATCATTATTGTCCAACGATAATGTGTTTTGTCTTGTTAGTTGCCTTGAAATGCAAACTGCTTATCTTTAGTCTGATTAAACCAGAATGTTGATAGCATTACTAATGACCTACAGCCAATTGCATCCGACCTCCGGCGTTCCACGAGAAAGAGAAGAATTTCTGTGAATCTTGAGGACTATACTGACAGTTCTGGGGCGGAAGATGAAGATATGATGGTGAGAATATTTTCCTCTTGAAAAATCGCTCTGTGATTATGATACTTTAAGCTGTGTTATATGTACTGTGTTATGCCTTTTGAGAATAAGTTTCTGATCTTTTTCAGAGTCCAGCATATCGAACTGTGAGGAGGAGAGGCAATAATGGAGTTCATCAAAATTTCTCAACTTCAAAAAGTAGAAAGGCCATGGAAACTGAATCGACACCACGACGTGAAGGTCTCCGTCCTCGTCGTTCAAAGATCATTGCTAATAAACGACTGAAAACAGAATCTGGCGCCAATCAAGATACATCAGAAGAGAAAGATGGCCAAGATGAAACCGAAAATGGAAATGAATTAGATGACCATGATGCTGATGATGGTGAAAATGAGGTTGAGGGTGAAGACGAGGGTAATGGTGAAGATGAGGGTGATGGCGAAGATGAGGGAGAAGAAGAAGATGGTGATGATGATGAAGAGGGTGATGAAGAACAGGAGGGAAGGAAGAGATATGATCTGCGAAACCGTGCTGAAGTGCGTAGGATGCCTACAGAAGAAATGAACAAGCAACAACAATCTAGATCTCCTCGGAGAGTGTTGCATCAAGGCATGGGCACCAGGGTTGGAAGGGACGTTAGGAGAGGTGGGTCTCGGCTTCACAAGCGCAATCGCTTTACAAGAACAGATGATTCAGATGACTCTCTTCTTGTGGATGAGTTGGACCAGGGCCCTGCGATTCCCTGGGCTCGAGGTGGAAATAGATCTGGACCACCTTGGTTATTTGGGGGTTTGGACACGTACGGGTCAAGTTCATTGGGATTGAATGTTGGAGCTTCTGGTTGGGGTCACCAGAGTGATGGTTTAGCTGCATTAACTTCTGGTGCTCAGACTGCTGGGCCAAGCTCTAAAGGAGGTGCAGATATTCAGCCACTGCAGATTAATGAGAATATAAATTTTGACGACATTGGTGGGCTGTCCGGATACATTAATGATTTGAAAGAAATGGTTTTCTTTCCGTTGCTGTACCCTGAGTTTTTTGCAAGTTACAACATTACTCCTCCTAGAGGTGTACTGCTGTGTGGTCCTCCAGGCACTGGTAAAACGCTGATTGCTCGAGCATTGGCATGTGCTGCTTCAAAAGCTGGACAGAAAGTTAGCTTTTATATGCGAAAGGGTGCTGATGTCCTTAGCAAGTGGGTTGGTGAGGCTGAGAGACAACTTAAGCTACTCTTTGAGGAGGCTCAGCGTAATCAGCCTTCGATAATCTTTTTTGATGAAATTGATGGCCTTGCTCCTGTTAGATCTAGCAAACAAGAACAGATACATAATTCTATTGTTTCAACTTTGCTGGCGCTGATGGATGGCCTTGATTCTCGTGGTCAAGTTGTTCTCATCGGAGCAACAAACAGGGTAGATGCAATAGATGGAGCACTACGCCGCCCTGGCAGATTTGATCGGGAGTTCAATTTTTCTTTACCAGGCTGCGAAGCACGAGCTGAAATATTGGATATTCACACTCGTAAATGGAAGAATCCTCCTACTAGGGAGCTGAAAGAGGAACTGGCAGCTAGTTGTGTAGGGTATTGTGGTGCTGATCTAAAAGCTTTGTGTACTGAAGCTGCCATTCGTGCTTTTCGTGAGAAATATCCACAAGTTTATACCAGTGATGATAAATTTGCTATAGATGTTGGGTTGGTTAAGGTTGATAAGAAGCACTTTGTAGAGGCAATGTCAGCTATTACTCCTGCTGCCCATAGAGGGTCTGTTGTGCAGTCCAGACCACTCTCTCCGGTTGTATTGCCATGTTTACATCGACACCTCCTTGAATCCATGAGTTTAATAGCAGATATTTTTCCCTCGTCAGCCATGTCGTCAGAGTTGACCAAGCTGTCAATGCTTTCATTTGGATCCGCAATTCCTCTCGTTTATCGTCCTCGACTTCTGCTGCTTGGTGGTGAAGGAGTTGGACTGGTAATTGCTTGTCGTTTCTTGTGATTATCTCAGTAGGATTTTATTATTATGAACTGAATTCACTTACCTGTTAGCCTAACAGGATCATCTTGGGCCTGCTATTTTACATGAGCTAGAAAAGTTTCCTATCCATTCTCTGGGACTTCCATCTCTTCTTTCGGATCCTGGTGCAAAGACCCCGGAGGAGGCGTTAGTACATATATTTAGTGAAGCTAGGAGAACAACACCTTCAATACTTTACATACCGATGTTTAATAATTGGTGGGAAAATGTAAGTGTGTGTTTCTTACTATTTAAATTCATTTTCCTGGTTACTTTGGGAGATCATGTTTGTGTGTTTGCTTAATATGATGTATTAGGTTGTCCTATTGGTTGTAGCAGGAACTGCCTTGAGTTTTAAGTTGCGAGTCTGATCATCTTGATACTAATGACTGCAGGCGCATGAACAGCTTAGGGCTGTATTTCTGACTTTGTTAGAAGAGTTGCCATCAAATTTACCCATATTATTACTTGCTACATCTTATGGTGAATTATCTGACATGGAAGAGCAGTCAGTATTTGACAATCGATCTGTGTAAGTTTATACTCTACTTGTAATCACTTTATCCAGTTCCATACTTTGTGGAGCTTTTCTTTTGTTTTTTCCAGAAATTATATGTCAGACAAAAGTTATGAAGATTGGCATTGCCCTTTTATTGGTTTCATACGCCAAGTTAGCATACTCTTCCCTAAACTCACGTTATTACTCAATTTCTTAGATCGTGTACCTTTGCTTTCAGCTACACTGTGGACAAACCATCAAGAGAAGATAGGTCTTTGTTCTTTGAACGTTTGATTGAAGCTGCTCTCTCAGTCATTTCGGGCTTAAATGGCAAACCTGATGGACCACAATCTCTTCCAGAACTTCCCAAGGTTCCAAAAGCACCTACTGGTCCAAAACCCGCAGAAATAAAAGCCAAGGTGGAAGCCGAGCAACATGCCCTTCGTCGATTGCGTATGTGTCTCAGAGATGTTTGCAATAGGTAAAAATGTGTATGGGGCTTTCACTCTAAATAAACACTCGTTCAAAGTGTGATAGCTTGCAGTGACGTGAAGCGTTATTACTGTCGTATTTATACTTAGATCAAGAAAGCGTTTTACTGTTTGTCAACTGGAGGCCAAGAGATTAACAAAAATTGGATAAAACAGTACTAAATATACCTCTTAAATTTTAAATTTGGTAGCTTTGCCAATTTTTTATCATGTAGGGAATTTTCTTGTGTATGAGCCCGATTTTACTGTCTCTTGTTATTGTTTAAATATATATATATATATATGTATATGTATATATTATAACATTGGGATACTTTTGCTTTGCAGGATACTATATGATAAAAGATTTAGCGCATTCCACTTCCCAGTTACTGACGAGGATGCTCCAAACTATCGCTCAATAATTCAAAATCCAATGGATACGGCTACTCTGCTGCAGCGTGTCGATGCTGGGCAATACCTCACATGTTCACCATTCTTGCAAGATGTTGATCTCATTGTGAGAAATGCCAAGGTCCGCTCCTATTTTACAACACATCCCTTTTACGTGGCTATAAAAACTTGATAATGTGGTCTCATTTACAAGATGTTGATCTCATTTATCCAGGCTTACAATGGAGATGATTACGCAGGAGCGAGAATTGTCAGTAGAGCCTATGAGCTTCGAGATGTGGTATGTTTGCAAGTCTCTATTGAATTTGACTGCATATATTGATTTCCATGAAATTGTTATAAGCCTATCATCCCACAAAGCTTTTCCCTGGAAACAATAATTATCTTTTTTATGTTTCAGGTGCATGGGATGCTGTCGCAGATGGACCCAGCACTGCTAACATATTGTGATAAGATCGCAGCACAAGGTGGCCCGTCACAGATACCAGATGATCTGAGTGGGTCTATCCTTGGTTTAGCTCCCGTGGTGCAGATGGGGACTGTTACTAGAGCCAGTGCCCGACTTCGAAATGTGCAGCCAGAGGTTAATTTAGATAGAGATTATGAAGGTCTTAAAAAGCCCAAGAAAACCGCTGATGCTAGCTGTACAGGTAATAATGCAACTGCAACCGCAGATTTGGTTCTTGTTTGACGTGTGAAAAACCAAACTTGTTGCTGGATATAGAACAACTCTTTGATTAATGAGGAGACTTATGAATACTTGTGGTGTGGTGTTTATTTTGTGACGAACAGATTCAGCTGCAGACAAATTACCTCACCAAGATTCAGGGCAAGAGATGACATCTCCGGAAGCAGGCAACTCAAACACATCAGCTCCTTGTTCAGCAGAAGAAGGTGATAAAGAAGATGAAAGCGAGCTGCTGAGAAAAGAGGAGGCTTGTGGGGAAGAAGTGGGTTTAGGTGATTGTTCCCGAGATTCTGTTAAGCCAGACGAAGAAACTTCAAGCAGAATAGAATCAGTAAAGGGACTGCTCATGGAGCGTACTGAGAACTACAGCATTCCGCAGATGGAGAGGGTTTATACTCGAATCATGAAGGGTGTTTTGGAGACTTTGGACAAAGATCTTCGTGATGCTGATAAAAGCCCTAAGCATTCAATTTTGAGATTTTTGTCGGGATTCGCTCAGCATCAGGCGAATTTCTGAGGCTAAAATTTTCTTATATCGGTCACTAGGTTTAGATTTGCCAAGGAAAGAATGAAAGGAACACAAATTTTATTTTTTTTTCAATCCGCATATCTCTTTGACTGAAAAAGTTGCAAGATCAAAAATTAGAAGTTAGGATCTTGTAAAGTGTCGAACTTGCACCTTTAAATCGGAAACAAGCTTAAAAGCCAGCTAAAAAATATTTCTCAATTAATCTTTAGTCTATTCTTGTATCAATCGTGAGCAAAACCTAGCATTGTATATAACATCATAACTCATCAATTTTTCAAAATGTTATTTTTACCAGTCTTTTCTTTAATAACGTCTTCGAGGAGAAGCAGACAAACAGTCCAACAAAAAAAAAACAGAGTACTAAGAGTGAAAAACAGAGCAAGACAAAACTGCTTTAGTAAAAAGGAAACAGAGAAGAACGAATCTTTGGATACATTCTTGGTGGAGGAGGAGCCTGATTGTTGTCGCAGGGTATCTATTTTAATCTCTCTCTCTCTCGCTCTCGCTTTCTCACTCCTCAACTCGAGTTTCCGTTATGACCGTCGTTGTAGCGGGAAAATCATCCTGACGCACTCAGATTTATCAACGCTTCTTGGAAGAATTTAAAGGTTCAAGTGAGAAAAAAAAGGAGCATTGTGAATTTGTACTTGCGTCTATATAAGTCGGCAAGATCTACTCACCATTTTCCCAACCGCTCTCCATCTCTCTCTCTCTCCTTCTTGCTCTCTCTCTCTCTCTCTCTAGTTCTTGTGCTCTTCTTCTCCTCTCTTTAGGAACCCTAGAGCTTAATTCACCCGCAAGGAAGAGAAGAGATGAGAAAGAATCAGTATTTACAAGCGAATGCGTCATCGAACAATCAACGAATCCCCAGGAGGAGGACAGCCGAAGAAGAAGAAGAAGAAGAGATGATGAGGAGAATCTTCGATCTCGTCCCCAGGAGGATAAGGTCCATTCAAAAAAGAAGCAAAGAGGAGCCTCCTCCTGATTTCTCAAAAGTCACCAGAAGAAAAAGAAGTGTTTACACATACACGATCAGGCCCAAGTGGATTCTCCGGTTGAAGATTGGGATGAAGCTAGACGAGAAACCGGTGCTACTCATAGAGAAGACTCTGGACGAGAACGATGTCGATCCAAGCCAAAACCGTCTCTTAATCCCTTTCAAGATCCTAAAACGACACGATTTCTTGACGGCTGACGAGTTCAAAATCCTTGGAGACGATAACATCTACAACGAAGGGAGGATGGGTGTGGCTGCGATTCTCGTGGATCAACGGACAAAACAGTGGCGTGTGGTTTTGAAGAAATGTGTTCTCAAGACTGTAACAGGGAGACGCCGCAGGTGTTTACTGTTGAGTGGTGAATGGAGCAATGTCGTTGAGGCTAACAGTTTGAGAGACGACGACAACATCAGTCTCTGGTCTTTTAGCCGCGATGGAATCCTCTTCTTTGCCCTTGATTTTGCAGGTGATGCCGTAGATTTCTCAGACTGAAAAAAGGGAAGTGCTTTTGGGGACTATATTAGGGTTTTAGGTACAAATCGGGATCTTGTTGAGTTTCTCTTCCATTACTGCTCACAGATGAACGTTCGTTGAAACACAAGACTTTTAGTCCTTTGCTTTCTCCTTTAATGGAGATTGTCACCATACTCTGTTCATGTCAATTGTATATTGTTGACATTACTCTCGTTTGTTGCTTGATTCACACGAACATAAATGGAGTTTTCAGGTAATAACTCTCTGTTTGATTTTTTTTTTCGGTTTAGGTCTACTTTGGTTACTGCATTGGTAATATCTTAGATTTCTTCTGATACATCATCAAAAAAGTCTTCAAAACCGTGAGATGATATTAGTTCAATTATCAAACGGGTTTGGCACATTCCTCCAAAATGGTCATAGTAGGGCTCAAACAGAATCCAGGATGATCTTGAGTTTCTTTCGGATCTAAAATCATTCAAAATCACACTTGTCCATCGTCAGATTCGAAGGCAGTAGTAACCCTTCAGTTTCACTAAATCTTCTTAAGAACTGAGCTATCTTGTCATCTGTGAGTGGCAAACTCAAGAATACATAGTCCTCCGCATCCTAACCGAGTGATAGGATTGGTCCAAATCGTGCCATTGTTTTGATACATTTTCCTCCAAAAAACTCATACAAATCAAAAACAATGTTATTTTTCTACAGACTTTTCTACACATGTGGAAGTTAGTTTGGTTTCTGAGTCGCTCTTGGTTTAGTTTGGTTTCTGAGTCGCTCTTGGTTCATGAGAAGTTGGCTGTTGTGTGGTGGTGTAACTTGGTTAGCAAGCCAGCCGCCGCGGATTCCCTCGCTTCCTCAGCATCAGATTTTTCCTCTCCACGGATTGTGTGCGCGAAATGACTCTCCTTTATTCTTACTTCAGCTTTAAACCCACCTATTTTTTTAACAAAATCACAAACATCCACATGAAATTCTGAATTATTAAAGAGCATGAACTGAACTAAGGATTTCACATATGATCTCAACTCTTTACCATCTGATAAAGAAACGCGATAGTTTGGTAGTACCCAATTATTCTCGACACAGATATCATCAAGTTTCTGAAATAAAAATAGGGGCAATGAAGCTTTTTCTTTGAGCATGAAATGATCAAGATACAAGAGTTACCAAAAACTTACCTGACACATACTTTTGGTATAAGGAAAAGATTCACAGAGCTTCACCCTCTTGTTACTTTGACATGCTGACTTGTCGAGAGATTCTTGAAGGATACGCCCCGGGTGTGTCTCGTTACAGCACTCAAGTATTGTTTCTAGTTGCAGCTCCCAGTCACCTGTAGCAGCCACGAGAAGCACTCAAGTTCTTGTAAAAACAAAGCTGCGGCATAAATGGAAGAGTATATACACATACCTTTGATGTCCTTGATGCATTTATCACATTTAGCAATCTCGTCTTCTATGTGCCGCTGCTGAAGAGTCTGCATCCAAAGCAACTCTTAGGCATAAGATTAGAATCTATTCCATAGCCAATCAATCATTGTGCATCTTTGATCAAATTCTACAGTTATTAATTACCAGCTTATCTCGTTTGCAAAGAAGAACTTTCAATGCAGTTTCAGATAGTGATGTTGCTCTAGAAAGAAGAGTCGTCTGTAGCTCCTCAAGGTTTAGGTTAGAGTTATTAGCAGAAACAGGAGCTGCATTAAGCTTAAGAATGCTATTAAGTTTGCCGGCAAGAACTTTCTTCCTCTGGTTACCTCTTTCTCTGTGATCCTTTGAGTCAGACTCGACCTGCATTAACAAAAAGGTGATATAGATTACTTGAAAACAGAATTGAGAAATAACTGTTAGTGCTAGGTCTCAAACTTTACCTCCGAACCACCTTTATCTCTATTCGAATAGCTCTCCTTACAAGGGCTCATTCCAATAACTGCATTCTTAGCCTGAAACGCAACTACCGTCTCCAATTGGGCATTGGGATCCTTTGCAGCAAATGTCCTTCCTTTCCAGTTACGATTTTGCATCTTCAAAGTATCTTTTTTTCTAGCTTTAGAAATGCTAAAGGAAAAGGCATCTTTTTTAGCCTGCAATTTAGATGCCTAAGTTACTTCGTGTACAACCATTTTCCTGAACACAACAAAAACAAGAGTATCAATACCAATACATACATTACTATCATTACTCCTTTTCGAAGTAGCATTTTCTCCTCTTTCAAAGATGTCGAAAAATTCCGACTCCTTGGTTGAATCTGCCTTTCCATTGCTTTCAATATCATCACATACAGCTTCTGCTTCTTTCTCTATCACAAATTCACCGTCTTCTCGTCTGGAAAAACATAATCAATTTACACTTCTGCTCCATTTAAACGGAGAAAAGGTACAGAATAAACACAGAACTGACGCAAGGAGTAATAACTTATAAAGACAAAAGTGTGAAAATTATACCTGGAAAACCAGTCTCCTATAAGACTGGCATATGGAAGAACATGAAAGTATTCCACTATAGTATTTGTAGCCCATTCCGAGAAGCTCTTCTCAAATAAAGGACCTTGCATGCTAATTATGTAGAGAAGAGCAAAAGAGGCTGATCAGGAATATCAACACCTCTTTGTACTTTCGAAAAGAATAAAATATTATCTAATCATGCAACTAATGAAGTCATGCGAGTTCAAGAGACCATCTTGCCAAATTTATTGCAGCTAGCACCTTTCCTTACAATGCCAAAATATTCTTACCAGTTAAGTGCTTCTTCAACAGGTAATTCTCCAGAAAATTTGTCTTCTGAAGTGCACTTCATAATGTAAAAACGGGCCGTTGTCTTCTCTTCACTCAAGGAGTGTACCAAATGCCTCTCCAAGATCACAATGTCTTTGTGATTAATACCTGAAAAAGATTCAAAATTGTTAAGTGATTCCAGCAAGAATGTTTACTTATACAAACACCGTACGATTAATCTATACTTACTAACCTGAGGCCTCCTTAATAGACGCAAAAGCAACTTTTTGAAAGATGACCTCTTCGTTCTGATCTTCAGCAGAAGCAGTTTTCTCCTTTTCAATGGTTTTTTCAAGTAGCGACCACACACCTTGTGTGATGGAACTGTGCTGAAGATAGCAGCAAGTCTTCTTTGAGTCAACTAATAGAACTGCAACTTTCTTTACGGGCCACTTCTTCAAGACTGAAAAATCTGAAGACGCATCCAAGCTCATGGATAAAGTACATGCATCCTCAATAACCTTCTCCAGCATTACAGTTTGTTCTGAATCGCCATCTCGTTCAGCTTCGCCAGATTTCTTCAAATGCTGCAGCAGAGCAGGTCTCATATCCGTAGTCAAGCTACGGAACGATTCAGAGGACAAAAATTCCAGGTGAGGATGCTCTTTTCTGTGGTAATAATTGTACAGCAACACAACAGCATGAACCTGAATCAACACCATTTGCAAAATAGAAATGAAGGTTTAGAAAAAGAAAAAGAAAGGGAACTCTAAGAGACACAAAATCGCTGTCTCAAATGACTCTAACTAGAGCTAATCAGAAAACTGATCAGAGACTGAGAAACTTTAGAAATCACCTGTTTAGCCACAGATTCCTGGACAGCCTTGGAAGGAGCATCACTTGGAGAAGGTTTCAATGGAAGCAAAGGGTCGACCAAATTCTCTAACAAAGCTCGAATGGCGTCCTCTGTCGGACAAGCATCTGCGGATTCCGTGGTGGTCTTTTCCACCGGTAAACAGCAATCTACCTTCTCCTCCATAAGCTCAATCCCCACAAACCATAAATAGATAGCAGAATCAAAGACCAAAAAAACAGATTTATAGAAAGGTAAGCGTCGCTCGCAGTCTTCGAACCCACCAGAGGGAAGAATGAAAGAAGAAGAAATCGCAGAGGGAGAAGACGCCGGCAGATTTCAATGTATATGATAAAAGCAAGGAGCGGTAAGGAGAAGAAAAGAGAAACTAAAACTGAGATTTTTATTTCGAAAAAGTAAAACTTTACCGGGAAAGGAAAACCCTAGACTTTGTACCGAAATTTCCACAGTTGCCGTTTTAGGAAGTGAGAGGAGAGAGTAGAGAAATCAGAAATGTGTCACAGCTAAGACTAAGAGACAAGAAGAAGAAGAGCGAAGATCATATTAACTTCGTGTGTTGTATTTATTTATTTTTTTCGGTTAAATAATGGAAATACGAATTTGAGCGCAAAAAAATATATATATTATGGAAATACGAAAAGGCGCCAATTCCTTTCCCATTTGCTTGCCCCTGGGTGTTACTGTAAAATAAATATTGAGGGTAAATTATATATGGGGGTACCGTAAATTTCTCTTTCTTTATTGTGATTGATAAGACTTCCATAAAATACCAAAACGGTCAAAAAACCTAGAACAAGGCTATGATCTCTACTACTAAACGAGATGTTTGGATTTTGTCTTTAAAAATTATAGATTTTTATTTTTTCTAGAGACGTTCATCAAATTCCAAATTACTAATTCTATTAAATTTGCAATCCAGTGGAATATATATTTATTCGAATGCTAAATGTGTATTGATAATATAAGTAGTCTGGAGTATTTAAAAGATTAATGTTCTCAAAACAATAGACATGTATTGATTAGGTTGTTGTATATCATGAATACATGATTTGACACATGTATAAGACTTAACTATTTTATTGAAGCATGCTAATATTTTATGAAAAAAATATACATAATATATAAGCATACTTGTTGAGGAAAAAAATAATATATATATATATAAGCATACTTGTTTCTTTTATTGGAACTTTTTTTACCAAAGCATATATGGTGCTAGTTAAAGGAAATAATTCTGTGTAATTGAGTTTACAAATGGAATAAAGAAAGCTAACTTTTACAAAAGTCTTTGAAGCACTAACTCTATTTTCTTCTGTGTAGCCCTTTGAAATGCAACCCAGCTCAAAGACCCAATAAGTTACACAAACTCAATTGATACCCTCCATCAAAAACTACTTGCAACTCATATATTTCATAGTTCTTTATTTCATTATATCACATAACATAAGAAATCGACACATTCCATCCAAACTTGTCATTTTCAGAGCAAATCAGACACAAACATTGACTGACCGGAACCAAAATCGGAACCAGCCCAATTCTGAACCCTAAACATGGTTTTAAGCCCACTCGTACAACAGAGAACAAAACACACGCAGCTCATGACAAACGGAACAATGAATATTAACACTTCATATCAATCATATTCCACTCAAATTAAAAGATACAAAGAGGAACCATTCAAGCTTCTGCACGGCTTTTCGTTGCTTCTGTTCATCGATGAGAGAGGTCGATCAGATTAAACAAGTCCTTGATGATTTAACATTTTCTTTTTCACAATGGAGAAATCGAATGAATCAATCACATACACTTCCTTCCAGAAGATATTATGCCGTGTGTATCTATATATATATATATATATATGCAAGACGTTAAGAATGTACCGGTTTAACATCCGGCTGCTTTCAAGAATTTATCGTAGGGACTTGAAGGCGGTAACCGAAACGAATTATGTTCCACTTCATGTGAGCAGAATCCGAACTGGCCTTGAGGTTGAACTTCAGCCACAATCATTGCCTTCTCATCATCTTCACTAGCTTCTTCTGTCTGCAGCACACAAAAGACGAATAGAAAATGTGAATACCAAATAGAGAGTTAACATCTTAATGTCAATAGAACAGAGAACAAAACTCTCTCACCTCCTTGAGAAGAAAGAGTTCCTCTTTTTCATCTTCTTCTGAGAAAGTTATAGCTTTGGTTGCTTGGGGTTTGAAACTTTGAAGCACGGACATCTTTTTCTGCTTACCCGTCACAAGAGCTTCGCACTGATTCATCATTTGGTCATAAGGTACAGGAATGGAGGAAACAGGGAGACTTGCAACTTGCCGAGCAGTTTCTGATACCTACACATCACCATCGAAAAAAGTTACATGGAAAAAAGGAGGACATAGAGGAGACCAATCAAAAAAATTACACTGAGTGTATGT
Organism: Eutrema salsugineum; assembly: GCF_000478725.1. Classification (NCBI taxonomy): domain Eukaryota; kingdom Viridiplantae; phylum Streptophyta; class Magnoliopsida; order Brassicales; family Brassicaceae; genus Eutrema; species Eutrema salsugineum. Next base: position 13,804,925 of record NW_006256612.1, on the reverse strand, counting down.
ATTACCGATTCTAACAACTCATTGACACTCAGAACATCTAAAGGATTAGTGTTTGTGGACAATGATGTTCTGTGCCCAGACTGACTCCCACTAGCCCCCGGGGAAATCCCTTCAAATGCCGCTATTTCTGAAAGCTCAACCTGAATGATCCACACAATTACAGTAAGGAACTCACTAGTTTCTAATGGAATGCAAGTTTCTCATGAAGTCATTATCATACCTCTTCAAAAGCTGGAAGTTCTATTTGATTAAGAGGAGAACCAGGTCCTGGTGTATCCATGAACAATGGTGCACCAAGCGGGTGTGCATCATCTCGGGAAAAATCTGACTGAATTTCCTTTCTCAAATTTGATTGCTCCTCCTGAGAGCATTACACAAAACGTTTTCATAAAAATTGAAGATTATTGCAACAAGAAGTTTGGAATGCTCCAGCGAGTTTATCCTAATTTACTTTTGTTTCGCTATGAATGCATACACAGAGAAAACACTAAATTAGGAGAATATCTTGACTGCTAAAAGACCAGGAACCAGACTCATGGTTTCTTTCTATCCGATACAGCTTTATCTGCTGTGTTTGGGTATAAGATCAAACACAACTTCCACCCAAAATCACAGAAACTATCGTGAACGCATGCAACATTTTATCGTTTTTAAACAAGTTAAATACCTCAGATAATGTCTGAAATTTCGATGTGAAATGAGTGATAACGATTTCCTTCATGCGACTATCATTTGCGACGATCACTGCCGAGTTGAGAGCAGCAATATCATCTTTCTCAGATCCATATGATACCGCTTCTTCCTGTGGAAATCCAGAACATACAGCACGCAGTCTGATATCCCCTTCCAGTACAAGATAAGGATCAACCTATTTAGGACATAACGAATTGCACATACAGATTATAAGACAGCTGAGCACCCAAAAGCAAGAGAATTAGAAAACGAGAAACAAACAGATACAATATTTCGCAAAAGCTTACCATTTGGGAAGTTAAAGATTCCTTAACAATTGGAATTAGCTCCGGGATATTGGAAATCTTGGCACCAAAAATAAGCAAATATGATGCAAAAGTGAAGGTCGATCTTCTACGAGAGAGCTGCAGACCTCCTTCAACATCATACCAGATATATATGTCAGAAACAAACTCAATAGAATGGGGAGTTCGGGATTTACAAGGAAAAGATGTCCTCTCACTGGCATTTCACTATCAAAGGCACTTTTAATGAACATGAAAGTTCTAGCTCAAGCCAACCTGTGACTAGTTCTATGATAGAGTCAAAAAAAGAACTTAAAACTATGAAAAAGTTAAAAAAAGGAACTCAAAAGCTACACTATTGTTCCCTTTGGTTAAATCATTGCATCCTGACTAGATGTACGTTTATCACCCTATTATTCTATATTAACAATTAATAAGATCAAAGAAAGACATCGATTTAACAGCTGCAAAAAACAAGGAGAGAAACTATGTATAATATCCACCACTAAAAGTCACATCCCTAAATAGACAAATAAGGTATGGCATAATCTATTCTATTGAAACTATATTCACCATAGTAAATGCAAATTAATGAGATCCATCCATTATATCTATGAGATTCTTTAACTTACCATCTTGAATCAGTGAGAGATTTCGAAGAGAGAATGCCAGCTGAAAACACCGCACCAGAGCCATGTGATTTGATCTCTGCCATTTGCAATCACCAAATCAGAGAAAAAATTTACAGATTCAAAAGAGCCCTAACATTAAATCAGGAGGATCCATCAGGAAAACAAAGTTCAGAAAAATTAAATTCAGTTTTAAAAAGACGGCTGTTGTAAGTTCATCTTGAATCTGAAAGAATCAAGACGGCCCCGAGCCAAAGTGAAATTATCCACTGTGACGGTGTGACCAGAATAAAAGAGTAACACACTCCATCAGCCTTTGGTATGGTCGTATATCTAGAGCTTCAAAATACATCAAAGCTAGAGCAAGCTATATAGGCGCTGCGTGGTCCTTTTTAACTTAGCATAGAATGTGTCGACTAACCTTTGCTAGTGAAAACAAAATAGTGATATTATATGTGCTGGCCATGGCCTCGAAATTTGCAGGGGTATTCTCAGTAGAAGTTGCTTGGATCCAAAGGGATGAGAGGAGCATATTCACTTGGTGACTACTCAGTCGGAGTGAACATAACGACTGTAAAAGCATGAAATCACACTATATTGAGTTCAATATAAAAAAAAACACTCAAATCGATAAAGTGCCAAATAATATCAAAGGTGGGGGAGCCCAAAGAAAAATAGGTTTTGAAAATCCATACCTTTATACCATCATCTACATCCTTTAGGCTATCTAAGGACTGACAACTAACACTGGTATGTCGTGATGCACTTGGATGAGATATGTGGTTTACATCTTTATGCGATTCACTGATTAAGGATTCCTCAACTTCATCTCTCTCTTCCTCTTGTAAACTGATACTTTGGCTCCTTACTGTACAAGTTCCATCAACTGAAAATATCCCAGAAACAGCTCCTGAGGTTTCCTTATGTTGGTCTGACCAAGGTAAACGAAGAGTCCGGGAGAAGCAGGACGGAGAAAATGTTGTGTGCCTCAACTCTTGTCTCACAATCTGTGTGGGACATTGCAAGGAGCAGTTGGTGAAACAAGGCATCCGGAAATACCTGGGACAGACCACAGTAAATCCGTTAGAACAGAAGAATTAAGGCGATAAATACAAAACAAAAGTTGCAGTACATAATCTCACTTACTTTCTTGTGGTAAGAAACATTTGGGACCACTGATACTATATGTGCAGCACGAAGAGTGGCTGATGCTGTGGTCCTAGCAACGAGTACATTGGTGGATATCGTCTCAAGAACCACTGCCAACATATCAAGAATGGGCCCTGCATCCCCAACCTAAATGCAAAACAAAAAAAAAGTGAACATAGTAAAGGGGTTGTGTATGAAATACGCAGACAGGAGAGAAAACAGAACTATACACGGATTGAAGAGATAAAAGTACTTGTGGAGAGGATCGGACCGAAACCACCGTAAAAAACTCAAAAGAACAGAAAACAGTCCAACTAACCTTATTTGAGAGCTCTGCGATGCAATTTTCTAACGCATGCTGGAGCTCAGAGTTCTCCTTCGTTTCATCAGCAGACAGATCTGATTCAGCTGCATTTTGCAAGCATTTCCGCAAGTGCTTAATCAAGTCGGCTATTACAGCAGTCATCGCGCATGAAGCCTGCTGCTTAGCATGTAGCACAAGGCATGTGGCTACATTAACCATGCTAACTTGAAGACCTTGTTGCTTCGTTACATTCTTATGATCCAAGTGCTTGATCAAAGAAGATACCAACACATGACAATTTTCTCCTGCTTATATACTTCTCTAGTCAGTCACCTCACAGACAAGTAAAAATCAGGAAAGACAGCAACTTAAATATCATTTCTGACCTGATTCTTCCAGACGTGACTGCAGAAACAATAAAACAGAAGAGGCAACGCCCTTCTGTGGAGACCAGTAATTTCCATTGTCAAAAGCATTCAAAAGCGGTTCCAGAACCCGACGAACAGTTGTAGTTTCCTTTGCTAATTTGGCTATATTGCAAAGGCAAACCATAGACCAGTATGAGGGGCTCTTCGAAATATCCCTGCATTGATTTTAATAAATAAATCAAATAACAAATCGAGTATGCATTTCCAGTGGTCTTAAGAACAAGTGACAGTGAATTTCTGAGAAGCCTTACATGTTGTCCAACTTATAGTCAGTCACAGGATTAGGTTTGAAAGAAACCTTTTTACTCATGATGTTGGGAATCTTCGTTTCTGAATTTTGACCAACTTCGTTGATATCTTCTTGGCCCTTCTCCAAATCCATATAATTCTCCAGAATCACAGAAATAATCTAATTCAAGATGACAAAAACGATTCACAATCTAACTACAACGCGCCAGCACTTGTATATATAAACCTTGGATGTAAGAGACCAACAAAAGTTGATGTATCCGATGTCTCACCATATCCAAATCCATCGATAGTTGGGAATGCTCACCAATGAAAGATACCTAGCAATAACAGAAACACTCGTTGTCAAAGTTAATAAGATTTTAAGTAAAAGGAAACTAACAAAAGAATTGTCCAAAGGGAAACCAATATCTAAAATAAACTAAACAGGTCGGCCATAAATTCTAGACAAGCTGACAAGGACTAGCACCATTTTCAGTGTTTCATTAGTAACGTGAATTTAATCCATCCTTAAAATGTTTCCTTGAACAACAAAAAAAAAAATCCATAATTAAGGGTGTGTGTTAACAGTTTGCAAACTAAACTTACAAGTTACAAGTTCAAGTAAAATATAACCCATTCCACTAACAAAGGTAATTTAAAGCAGAAGTTCTGGCTATCTGCAATAGGAAGAGAACATAATCCCGTAAAAATGGACGATGCTTATAAACATGTTTTATATATGTTTTGAGTGAGAAATGTATTTATAAACCTAAAGGGCATGTTTTCGGTCAGTCAACCAAAAGAACAAGTAAAAACAAAACAATTACCATGAATGCCAGAGCCTGCATTCCTGCAGAGCGTAATCGGAGTGATCTTTCATCATCCCCCATTTCTTGAGCAAGTTGACAAAGTTTGGCGATTAGACCTTCTAAGTTGAACATGTGCGAATTCTCAGTCTGTACATTAACAAATGTGTTACCATATGACTGAAGAGAGACCAAAAGCGATCAGGATACTGTCCAAGCAATAAATTTTATGCAATGCAAGCTGGACAAGTAGTTTGTGAAAGAACATGTAAACTCAATGTACCTGTAAGCTTATAAAGTCAACAAGGGTACTGCAACCCAAGATCTGCACTTCTTCCTCTCTTGTTTGCTCCAAAAGGGTTCGAACGATGCTTAGCAAACTACATGAAAATAGAGGCCTACAAGAAAAAAGTTGTACCTTCAGCAAAACATTATGAATTTAAAACGCAATTCCTTGGTTTAAAAGGGATCTGCAAAGAAATCTAGAAAAGATACGGGAATCCGGCAAAAAAATTTGATCGAGCAACAAGGGAAGAATTCTAGCTCAGCGAAAAAACGAGATATGATATACTAGTTCTACGTAACCAGATTATGCCAGACCACGTTTATCCTGAAGAAAGTACTACTTACATCTGCTCCTTACATGAAGAAAGCAATTTCTTGTAAATGCATAAGACGACTTTCACTGATCCAATATTTCCATTCCGCAATTCTTTGTAACATTTTTGCTCAAGGTATTCGGTAATCTGTCAAAAGCGAAGACTGCAACACATGAGAATTAAACTGAGAGAAGTATGCCAAGCAAATAGGGAATAACAGAAAAAATGCATCTACCTTTGGAATTCGTAAAGGATTCCTTGACGCATACTCACAAAGCTTGCCAATTTTTCTATCATTTGGCTCAGCGTCCTGCCAAATCCAAACATGGAAACGTTGTTAAAACCCAAAAAAAAAACTTTCCGACTGAAAATATAATCGGGATCCCTCTAAATATCAACAAAAAATGAGAATTTAGAAGAAGATTGAAAGAAAAGAGCTGTGATAAAAGTTAGAAAGTTGTGACCTGGTTGCGAGGGAAAATTTCAGCGAGCATTTGCTTGTAGCGTTTAACGGGATGCCTTGACCTTGCCCTCAAGGAAGGACAGAAGAAACAGAGGTTACCACAGGCGGGCAAAACCCGTCTGGACATAACCCCCATTTTCTTCTTCTTCTAATCCTCTTCTTCCCTGCAATCCCCATCGTCTCTCTTCAGAGTAAAACAAAAGAATGCAACATAGAAACGTCTGAGAAACCAAGAAATGTGTACCCAGCAGCAGCACGATTCGAAGGAGCCTTAATTCAGTATCTAGCTACCGAGATCGCAATCCGGAGCACCCTGAGACCCAGCAAAAAGGGGAAAAATTGAATTTTTTCCACCCAAGAAAGAAAAAGGAATCAAATTTACAGAAATTACATAACCAAATTACACAGGTTGTGCAAGAATTAATCAGAAAATAAATAAATAAAAAAAGGAATTGGATGAGGAAAATTTTACCAGGGAGATAGGAAAAGGCGAGAGAGGCAGCTGGGAAAATCTAATCCCGCTCGCCCGCTCAGAGTTGGCATCGCTCTTCTCTCGTCTTTTTATCATTATTATTCTCCTCATAATTAAAATCTTTTAAAAGTTCTCTCTCTTCTCTCTCTTTCCGCCATTAATGTCGGAAAGTGTCAGTAGTCAGAAAAACTCCTTATATTTACCAGATTACCCTTGAAACATCTAGCCTGGATCAGCCATAGCTTATATCATCCGGGCGATATGCGGTCCGAAATTTGAAGTTTGTTTCTAGGATACTCTCGAATCTTGGCAACTTCTTTTGTCCTCTTAATCATTTTGTTTTTGATATACTAGATGTATAAGTAAAATATTCTTGTTTTTAAGATTCGATTCGCAATGTGAATTTTTTGTATGTTTGGTTCCAGAAAACGTTACATGATTTAAACCCGGACTTATTCTCGTGGAAGTACTCTCTGCTGATGATACTCGCGAATTGATAAACAGGCGTGAACCAAAGTTTGAAACAGCTAATAAGCTTGGCACGAGTAGAGACAATAATGAGCAATGTAGAACAATCTTCATTACAAGTTAGAAAGCCTAAAACAGCAGCAGCTAAAGCAAGTTAAGTCAACAAAACACAGACACTGCACAAACTAGTCTGAATTAACAAGTTCTAAGCATAATATCCTTCCTTTGCGTTTGAAGCAAATCCCCAACTACTTTACTTACCCTCAGACTCAACCTCCTAGCGATAAGGAAAAGATCTCATGTTGTAACGGCTAGCCAACTTCTGAGCAGCACCATTTTGGATGATTTCATCCATCATCTCAAACTTCTTGTGGTGTGTTGTCTTTGTCTCAGATTGTTTTTCAGCCAGCTTCTTTGCATCCTCAAGCTGACTCTGAAACAGCCAATAAAATGCATGAGAACGCATTCACCATCAGATTCCCGCACCACAGAAATTAGAGAACAAAATAACGAAACAAAGTCACCACCTTAGTCACAAAGAGAGCTTCAGCAGTGTGTTTCCAGGCAAGACGCTTCCCTTTCTTGGCCTTCTCGAAATCAGGGTCATTGGGGTCTATCCAGCGACAATGGATCCTCCTACCAGGCTTCTTAGGTCGATCATGGAACAACTCAGGCTTAGCAGCAATGGCTCTCACAGGCCTAGGCATTCCAGCAACCATGAAAGGAAGCTGAGACACGGTATCAATAACAGCCTTTGCCATGTCTTCAGTCTCCATCTCAACAAGAACCCCCATTGGAAGCTCCTTAGGACCCAAGTAGTTTGGCAAGAATCTCACATCCTTGACCGTTCCAAACTGATTGAAAGCAGACTCTAAAACCGCCTTTGAGGCGTGAGGAGTGAGCTCGTCTATGTACACTGTGCGACGGACTTTCTCTAGAAACACCTCGTAGATTTCTTCTTCCGTGTTAGCCATACTAACCAAACTACAAAGAGGGAAAGAGAATGAATCAGTTCCAAAAGAAATCTCGAAAGCAAAAGATCAGAGACCAGGTAACATTCACTACACAGAGACTACAGAAATGAAAGATCTACCACAACCTTCAATAAAGTCAAGTGCTTCGAGAAATTCAATCACCGAAACTCGCTATCGAGAGAAGGGATTACGAAAAAGATGCTGCTTGTTTTCAGAAAACGAAACGCAGAAACAAAAAATCATGGCGAAAAATTCTAGGGTCCCTATATCTTCCCAATCGACAATCCGTTTCTTAAACTGATGAAGAAACCCCAAATAAGAGCAAAATTGAAGAATTTCATCAAAGGGATCAAAGAATTACCTCAATTATCGTCTCTAAACGAAGCAATCGGTGTTTGGTCGATGGGTTTGGCGAAACAAAGAAGAAGAACTTGAAAACAGAAACGACTCAGTCAAAAGAAATCGGAGTGGTAAACAAGAGGGAAAAAGGACCACAAATTTAGAACTATATATCTTATTAATCTCGATATCAACAAAGCCCGTATAGCTCAGTGGTAGAGCGTCAGTCTTGTAAACTGAAGGTCCGTAGTTCGATCCTGCGTGTGGGCACTTTTTTATTTTTGGTAGATCAATTTTTTGGATTCTTTAATCAAAACAAAATCTATTTCGGATACTTTTCCTTGATCATTAGTCGTACAGTTGCGTGAGTACACCCCATAGTCGTTCACCACTCCATAGGATTTTTTTAGTTTTTTGGTAGCTGTCTTCCCTTATAGAGAAAAAAATAAATCGAATTAATTGCTGTATAGTTATACAGTAAAAACTCTATAAATTAATAATGTTGAAACTTTCATATTTTATTAATTTATAGAGTTATTAATTTATAAATTTTAAATAAAAATATTTTTTATTAATTTTAAATTTTGAAAGAGATTTTCTTTGAAATTTATAATATTTAAAAAATTCTTTCAAAAATTAAAAAAGAATTCTAAGAAGACTTCAATTTAAAATAACTAAAAAACATCACTTAACTCATATTTTGGTAGATTATCTCATATATACTTATATGTTTATATTAAATTTTATTTATAGTAATTATTAATTTATGATAATAATAGGACCATATATTTACATAAGAGTTTTGTTAAAAGTTATTATCTTATTATCTTATCGAATTATGTCATATTTTGAATTGACTCAATTTTGAATTATGAAAAAATTTATAGTGTTTATTAATTTATCGAGTATTAATTTATACCTAAATCTTTTTAGCAGATTTAATTGTTTACATATTGATAAAGTAAAAGTGTCTGGACACAAACGTGCAACCTAACTCCTTTAGGTGGAGAGGGTACTCCATACTTGCCAACCATTTACAATCTATGTGTGTGCGCGCTTTATACAATTGTTTTATTTGAGATTAACCAAATTGTTCTTGATTGATTGTGATTGGTCTCTAACTATTATATCTGAAAAATCAAACATCTATTTTTACATCTTTTGCTTATAATCATTGTTAATTCATTCAGATTCAAGTTTGTGAATCCCACGGTTAATGTCGTATTGAGTCATCTATCCTAAAAATATATATATAATAAATTACATAATTCACCTAATATGTTGTAAGTTGTAACCATGATACAATGTGTGTTTCGTCACGAAAGTAGCAATGCTTTGTAGACACATAGCGAGTAGAGAGACATGGAGCCAATAACTCGAATGTCTTTAGAAACCACATTACATTGCCCACAAAAAGGTTACAATATTTTAAAAAATATCTTCTAAAGATACACAACTCTATTAGACTATATATTATATTTGGTAAAAACGAAATAAATGATTACATTCCCACACTAAAACAAAACTAATAATATTTGAGTCCATAGAGTTGTATCCATTAAAGAGAAGCTCCAACATTCTCTCTCTACCAATAATAATATAAACCAAAAGCCAAATCGTTTCTCTTCCTCTCCCTCCCTATTTTTGGCCAGTTATTAATGTATCTCTCTGCATCTCTTTGACTCTTTTTAACTTCCTCCTAGATTTCTGAATTTTCTGCCCTTATCGGACGATTCATCGATCTCCAAGAAGCCAGGAAAGGGTAGGCGATCTTCCCGTAAACCCTTTGTAAACCCTTTCTCGGCATCTCGGACCCCTTTCCAATATATATATATATCATTTTTTCCTCCACACGCAACCCTACTAATTATAGAACTAATGGATCCAACAGAGCTAAAACGCGTGTTCCAAATGTTCGACAAGAACGGGGACGGTACGATCACGAAAAAAGAGCTGAGCGAGACGCTGCGAAGCCTCGGGATTTACATCCCCGACAAAGAGTTGGTTCAGATGATCGAGAAGATCGACGTGAATGGTGATGGGTGTGTGGACATAGACGAGTTTGGGGAGCTTTACAAGACGATAATAGAAGAGGAAGACGAAGAGGAAGAGGACATGAAGGAAGCTTTCAATGTGTTTGACCAGAACGGAGATGGGTTTATAACGGTGGATGAACTGAAGGCGGTTTTGTCTTCCTTGGGGCTTAAGCAAGGTAAGACACTGGACGATTGTAAGAAGATGATTAAGCAAGTGGATGTTGATGGTGATGGTAGGGTTAATTACAAGGAGTTTAGACAAATGATGAAAGGCGGTGGGTTTAGCACTTTGAGCTAATTAATATTTTTTTTTCATTTTTGTGTTTTTTTCCTTTGTCTTCTTCTTGATTTAATTCGTTTGTTTTAGGAATGGAAAACACGAAAGAAAGATGAAAAAAATGTTCTTCGTTAACTGTTTTTTGTTGTTGCTCCTTAACGTAGTTTCTCTATGGCATTATGGCACTGTCTTCGAAAATAGATTATCGTAAGAAAATGTTTAACAATGTGGATCAAAGTGAAAATTTGTGCTCATTTGAGTTTCATTGATGGGCTTGGTTATGTGGCGCTAATCTGCAGCGTGGCAATTAAAACTTTATAGTATGAATGAAGTAATATCTTGCTTTGAAGAATGAAAAAAAATGGCCCTAATAATAATAAACACTTGTTATGCCATGGAAATTAATCAATTATACCCAAACCGAACCTTATTGCTCTGTTCTGACTGACTAGATTCGGTTTGGAGTGTGGGTTTACCATTTTTAACCTCCCTAATAAACAAATATTTAACCGAAATAGTGACATGGGGAGGAAAACAAAAAGACTCATAAACTATTGTATTGTATTACTCGATAAACGAACCCTAAGTTCATGAATCTAGCTCTGCATCCGACCAAAATGGGGAATAACAAAACAACCCCACGACCTTTTTAATGGCTAGCAGTAGCTTATCCACTACGACAAGGCCATCTAACAACGGGATGATGTCTTAATAAAAATTCTGAGGATTAATTATAGAAAATATAAATAACCATTCTTCTTTTTTTGACAAACAAATAACCATTCATAGACCTTTTATCTTTTATCCTATGTCATAATTTGTATATTTTTGTACACTTTTTACAGTGAAAAATACAACCGTCACACATATACAAACGGGAAAATAAAACATGCGATTTAAGGAGCTCATTAGAGTAGAAATGAAGAAACGATGAAGTCCTCTTTTTCAACATTATTCGGTGTAACAACCATTGAAACATGAATTACCAAATTGTTTTTACTTTTGTCTGAATAATGAAAAAAAAATGACAAAACCAATTCAGCTGATCAAATCATTCATCTTTTTGTCTTTTATCGGTCCAAAACCAAACCAATGTCAAGAAAATTTATTTCTTATTTCTTCTGATAAGATAGAAAAAGCACATGTAACAACAAAAATTAAACCAATTCAATTAATCAAATCAATCATCTTTGTGAAAACCTTCTCTATACAAGAAAAAAACAGTCATCTTTCTTATCTTATCTATTTTATTTCTCTGAGTGGTAATAGTGAAAAAGGGCAAAATCAAATATTTGCCAAAAATTACAGAAACATATAACAGCCAAAACAGTTTATAATTATATAGTCAGGTGTGCGAAATATCGCATTTATAATAATACGTTAAAAAGGAGAAACGAAAAAAGAATGACTTGGTTAAGATATCAATGTCTGAAACTTTTGAGCTGCTCCCATTCTCTCTCTCTCCTCCTTATCTCCAAAAATCCCCAAAAGTTTTGTATTTTTAATCGAAGAATCCTAACAACCATCATCTTCACCATGCTCTCTCTTCCTCCGCCTTCCACCTCCGCCTCCTCCCGGAAATCCTCTCAGACCCTTATGTAGCGCTTTGATTTCGAAAAATCTGTAGGTTTATACAGCTTCTCTTGCTTCCAATGGCGTCAACGCCGCCACACTGCTCGATCACAGCCACCAAACCTTATCAGAACAATCCTTACCCTCAAAATCAGCTTAAGAACCATCGTCCCAGCCTCCATCCACCTAGATACCACCGTCCATGGGCTCCGCAGCGTTTCTCCCCTTCTCCACTCGGCGGCGGAACCAAAGGCAGAGGCAGTGCTCCTTCGCCGTCTTCCTCTTCCTCCGCCGCCGTCGCCGCCGCTGCTGCGACTACTGCCTCCGGTCAGTTATCGCAGGCTTCTCCTCGTTTCCCTGCTTTATCTCCTCTGCAGACCCCGAAATCAGATCTCTCCCCTGATTTCGCCGGCCGTCGTTCGACCCGGTTCGTCTCTAAGATGCACTTTGGCCGGCCCAAAACCGCCATGGCGTCACGGCACAGCTTGGTCGCAGAGGACGCGCTTCATCACGCTATCCAGTTTTCCGGGAACGACGAAGGGCTTCAGAATCTACTGTTGAGCTTCGAGTCTAAGCTCTGTGGCTCCGATGATTACACTTACATACTCCGTGAGCTTGGAAATCGAGGTGAGTTCGAGAAAGCTGTTCGCTTTTATGAATTCGCTGTTAAACGAGAGAGGAGGAAGAACGAGCAAGGGAAGCTAGCTAGCGCCATGATAAGCACTCTCGGTAGATTAGGTAAAGTGGGTATTGCAAAGAGGGTTTTTGAAACTGCTTTAGCTGATGGGTATGGAAACACAGTGTATGCCTTCTCGGCTATAATCAGCGCCTATGGACGAAGTGGGTATCACGAAGATGCCATTAAGGTCTTTAGCTCCATGAAAGGTCACGGCTTGAGGCCAAATTTGGTTACCTACAATGCTGTGATTGATGCGTGTGGTAAAGGAGGGATGGAGTTCAAGCAAGTAGCAGAGTTTTTCGATGAAATGCAGAGAAACAGAGTGCAACCGGATAGGATAACTTTCAACTCTTTGCTAGCTGTTTGTAGTCGAGGAGGCTCTTGGGAGGCAGCTAGGAATCTCTTTGATGAGATGTTGAATAGAGGAATCGAGCAAGATATATTTACGTATAATACCCTTTTGGATGCCATCTGCAAAGGAGGCCAGATGGATTTGGCTTTTGAGATCCTGGCGCAGATGCCCGCAAAGAATATCATGCCAAATGTTGTAACTTATAGCACTGTGATTGATGGCTATGCTAAGGCCGGTAGGTTTAATGACGCTCTTACTCTGTTTGGGGAGATGAAATATCTTGGTATCCCATTGGATAGAGTTTCGTACAACACATTGGTTTCGATCTATGCTAAGCTCGGGAGATTTGAAGAAGCTTTGGATATTGTTAAAGAAATGGCAGCTGCTGGGATTAGGAAGGATGCTGTGACTTATAATGCTCTTCTGGGTGGGTATGGGAAGCATGAGAAATATGATGAAGTGAAGAGTGTTTTCGCTGAGATGAAACAAGAGCGGGTGTTGCCTAATTTACTGACTTATTCAACCTTAATAGATGTGTATTCGAAAGGGGGCTTGTACAAAGAGGCAATGGAGATATTTAGGGAGTTTAAGAGTGTTGGTCTAAGAGCTGATGTTGTGTTGTATAGTGCATTAATTGATGCTTTGTGCAAAAATGGGTTGGTGGAGTCGGCTGTTTCTTTGCTAGATGAGATGACAAAAGAAGGAATCAGCCCAAATGTTGTAACTTACAACTCCATGATTGATGCCTTTGGTCGATCTGCAACTACGGAATGTTTAGCTGACATTAACGAAGGTGGAGCCAATGGCTTAGAAGAAGATGAATCTTTCTCTTCCTCTTCCGCTTCTCTTTCTCATACTGACTCATTGTCTCTGGCTGTCGGAGAAGCTGACTCTCTAAGTAAGTTGACTAAAACAGAGGATCATCGGATTGTAGAGATCTTTGGGCAATTAGTCACTGAGGGAAATAACCAAATAAAGAGAGACTGTAAGCAGGGTGTGCAGGAGCTCTCCTGTATATTGGAAGTCTGTCATAAAATGCATGAGCTGGAAATAAAACCGAATGTAGTAACCTTCTCTGCTATTCTAAACGCCTGCAGGTTTGTCCCTTTCTTGAATCCTCTTCTGAAAGTTAGTGAATGAAATGTCAGGATCATCATAGACTAGCTTCCTTGCTCAATTTTTACTGATATAGCCGAGAGAGATCGTAGACTTGGGGTTTACCCATTGTCTTCTGTCTAGTGTAAAGATGGGTGCAGAACAAACTATCGTTCTTATCATAGTAGAGAGCGTATCAATAGTAAACGATAGTAATATCGATTCACATTCTCCTTACCAAGGTCCAGTCTTGTGATTTATAGAATTTGATTCTTTGGATTACGTTACTTTCAGTGGTGTACTCTAAAATGTTGGCATTCACATGGGTAGTTGGACATTCTAGAAAGTCTGTGAATTTTTTTTTTCAAAATTCATATGCAAGTCTTGCTGAAATTTGCTGTTGGTTTTCTTATCTTGTTAAACCTGTTTGTATGTATGGAGAGCAGTCGCTGCAACTCATTTGAAGAGGCTTCAATGCTACTAGAAGAGCTCAGGCTGTTTGATAACAAGGTATATGGTGTAGCTCATGGACTTCTCATGGGTTATAACGAGAATGTTTGGATCCAAGCTCAGAGCTTATTTGATGAGGTTAAGGCAATGGATGGATCAACCGCTTCTGCCTTCTACAATGCTCTAACCGACATGCTTTGGCACTTTGGTCAGGTACATGCGTTTCTATTCTCTTTGTCTTCTCCATGAGAAACATGTGTATGCATTATCATGGGTCAAGTTTAGAATGTATTCCTAAAATCCTAAACCGATTGCTTGTCCCCAACTAGAATTGACTCAGTCGTGTCCTGTGACAGAAACGAGGAGCGCAATCGGTGGTGCTTGAGGGAAGACGTAGGAAAGTTTGGGAGAATGTTTGGTCTGATTCTTGCTTGGATTTGCATCTCATGTCTTCTGGTGCTGCACGTGCAATGGTCCACGCGTGGCTTCTAAACATACGCTCCATTGTCTACGAAGGTCACGAGTTGCCAAAACTCCTAAGGTACAACAACAACAAGAACATGAATTTCCCCTGGTTGACTGAATTGTGTCTGAATCCTTTGTTTTGTGTCTCTTTTGTTTTTGGCAGCATATTGACAGGTTGGGGAAAGCACAGCAAAGTGATGGGAGATGGGACGCTAAGGCGAGCAGTGGAGGCGCTATTGAGAGGCATGGGAGCTCCGTTCCATGTAGCTAAATGCAATGTGGGACGGTTCGTATCGAGCGGTTCGGTGGTTGCAGCCTGGTTAAGAGAATCAGGCACACTCAAGGTCTTGGTCCTCGAGGATCACAAACACGAAGAAGCATCTCTTCCTCTTTCCTTGTAGGCTTGTAGCTGTTTTCTGTATTGTTGTGATGAAAATCATGTCTTTTGTAACATAAGTTGGGGTCTGTAATATTTTTTGAATAGCTATTAACCAACATAAATGATGCATAAATATTTTTATCTTCCCTTGAAACTATTTCAAGATTTAATCGGTAAGGTTAAGTCTTAATTGAATAACCAACAAAATTAAGCCAAGTGATTTAACCGAACCGATATTACCTGAATGCTCAGGGTAGATTGCATACCCACGTCAAGACAGGAGCTTTAGCAACCAAAACTATATGATTAATGGTTCAAACAGAATCAGGGGCCGGATTTGGGCAAAGCCCAGTGAAACATTTGCCTTAGGCCCCCATATTTTTTGACTAAAATCTAGTCCATTAATTTTGTATTCAGTCTATAAAAACTAAAAAAAAAAAAATTCAGCTCAAACATTTAGGCCCATTTCGACCAGACCCAGAAAAAAAAAGTTAAAGAAAACAGCTTTTTCAAAATCCCACATCGACAATTGAGTGAAAAGAACTTCTAATTTTTCTGTATAAATAGAATATATGCTCCAGCATTGGCTACTTTATTCAAAAGTATCAGATCGAGCATATTGTTTTTGCTGCAAGTTGTTTGGTCGAGATCAAGATGCTAATCAGTTGTCAAGCAAGGGGTTCAATGATTGGAAGAATATCAAGATACGACTGAGTCAACATGAAACTAGTCACTACCATATTTGGTGTATGAGTCGGTAGATGGAATTAGAATTTAGGCTAAAGAAGAATCAGACGATTGATAAGGGTCTCCAAGAAGAAAGTAATAAAGAGAAAACCCATTGGAGAGAGGTTTTGTTGAGAATATTTTCATTGGTGACAACTCTTGCTAAACAAAATTTAGCTTTTCGTGGGACTAATGAAAAGCTTGGTCAAAGAAACAATGGAAACTTTCTGAGTTTTATTGAATCATTTGGAGATTTTGATCCAGTCATGCGAGAGCATATCAGACGGGTTAAAGGAGGTGAGATTCATTATCACTATTTAAGCCACACTATTCAGGATGAGTTGATTGTTATGCTAGGGTCTGAAGTCAAATCTATGATCATCAAAAAAATTCAAGAAGCTAAATATTTCTTGGTTATTCTCGATTGCACTCCAGATAAGAGTCATAAAGAACAAATGAGTCTTATTATCAGATGTGTGGATGTCTCCATGGCTAAAACACAAGTTGAAGAGTTTTTTGTGACATTCTTAGAAGTTGCAGATAAATCTGGAGAAGGGCATTTTGAGTTGCTTTGTTCGACATTGGTTGGTCTTAATTTGAGTATTGATGATGTGAGAGGGCAAGGCTACGACAATGGATCTAATATGAAGGGAAAACACAAAGGAGTACAAAAAAGATTGCTTGACATCAATTCAAGAGCATTTTATACACCTTGTGGTTGTCATAGTCTTAACTTGGCACTTTCTGATATGGCTAAATCATCTTCAAAAGCGATTGCTTTCTTTGGAATCATTCAACGGATATATTGTTTGTTTTCATCATCTTCAAATAGGTGGGAGCTATTTAAGCAGATGGTAGGAGGTCTCACACTTAAGTCACTATCAGAAACTCGTTGGGAAAGTCGCGTTGAAAGTGTTCGAGCAATTCGATTTCAAGCTCCAAAAATAAGAGATGCTTTGGATTACTTGGCAGAAAACTGTGATGATCCTGGAGCTCGTAGCGATGCTGAAGCTCTTACCACAAGCGAAACTCATGGAATTGGAGGGTTTGAGTTCTTATTTGGTATGGTTATTTGGTATGATCTTCTGTTCGCCGTCAATGCCGTAAGTAAGATGATGCAATCAGAGCATATTGATATTGATAATGTTATTGTTCAATTGAAAGGGTTAGTATCGTTTCTGAAAAACTATAGAGAAACTGGATTTGAAAAAGCAAAAGCAGAAGCTAAGATTATTGCAGAGTCTGTGGATATCGAACCAGACTTTTCAGTGAAATGAAAGCGCATTATTAAAAGGAAGAAGCATTTTGATGAAGCAGTAGAAAGAGATGATGAATCTGAGATGCTAAGTGAGGAAGAGAAGTTTAAGATTGATTATTTCTTGAGAATCGTGGATCAAGCTATAGTATCTCTTCAAATAAGGTTTGAACAATTTGAAGAGTATGAAAAAACTTTTGGATTTTTGTTTGATCTACATAAGCTCAAATCGGCAACGGATGATAGTTTGAAGGCAAAATGTATCAACCTTGAATCTTCTCTTAAACATGGTGCCAATTCAGACATTGATGGATATCATTTATATCTAGAGATCAAAATTCTAAGAAATATTTTGCCAAGTGAGATCAAGAAAGTTGTTTAAGTGTTAGATTTTTTAAGAAGATTTGAAGGTCATGGTTATCCAAATACGTGGATTGCATATAGAGTGATGCTAACTATTCCAGTTTCTGCTGCTTCGGCTGAAAGAAGTTTTCCAAGCTGAAGTTAATAAAGTCTTACTTGCGGTCAACTATGTCAGAGGAGAGACTGAATGGTTTGGCAATGTTGTCAATTGAGAGAGATATGGTTGGAAAGCTTGACTACCAAAGTTTGATAAATGATTTTGCGGAGAAAGATATAAGAAGACTTATTTTTCGAAATCCATAGATTGCTATTAGTTTTTTTTTTTGGATTATTTGTGTATCATTAATATTAGTACGTTCGCACTTTTAAAAGTTTTTTTTATCTAAATTTTTTTTTATAAAAAAAATAGCGGCCCCCATTTTTTATTTTGTTTCAAGCCCCCAAAATCTCAGATCCGGCCCTGAACAGAATAAGGCACAATGCCCTTAACCATTAAGCAAGTTGATCAGAGCGGTAAGAGGTGACGAGAAGTAAATGGGGGAGTAGCTAGGACTTGCCATGAACTGTTGGTGGAAGCGGCCCCAGGTTCAATTTTTCGAACTCTATGGATTCTATACAGAAGGTCCCAATATAATCTGCAGAACTCTGGATAACCCGGCAAACAGCCTATACAAGAGAAGAAGACAAAAAGCTTTTAAATTCAGAGCATAAATTTGATATAAACCTTATCTCAGAACAAGAAAATTCTGTTAAACCAGTCCATCATTATAATGTAAACAATAGAAAGAAAGGAGTATCAGTGTCAAGTAGATGCTAAATTCCGACAACATAAATGTTGACTTACTCTTTCTTAGTCAGGATTCTTCAATCATAATGGGATGTCTGGTAGAAGATCCAGAAGTACACTGATGCTAGTCTCGAATAGTCGGCGTTCTCTTCGCCGGTGAACCAGAGAAGCATCTCGGCCGATGACAAATTTCTCTGCAAAACGAAACGACAACCGATAATAAGCAAAACACATATAATATCAAATGATGTTAATAATGTTTATGTATTACTGGAGTTAATTTGACTGGCGGTGATATAATATCTAATGATGTTTAATAATGTTTTCGTATCACAGGTGTTAATTTGACGGGCGGTGAAATATAGGAGACATGCTCCTAAGTTCTTAAAATTGCTCAAAAAAAGCCCCAAAACGACAATCCAATATAAAGCAAAACGCAGCTCACTCGCTTCTTTTTTGCTCAATTACGTGTGTAGGCCGAAAATGAACAAAATCGATGGACAAAACCTTTCGATTTTGGCCTAACGCTCGCAACGCGCCATGGGGTGCGAGTGGGAATGGGATATGTTTTTTCAGGCGCGTGGCATCACACGCTCTCTGACTTTTCATGCGAATTTACGAATTCACTATACCGGTTTTGATGATCCGGTTATAATTGATTGGATTTTAGACCAGATAGCTGCGCTTACATTTATGCTTATCACGATTCTTCTTCTTCAGTTGTGATCTGATCTGAGTCTTTGAATCACATTTCACTCTCTCGCCGGACTCTTCCTCCTGAACTTCATCGCTTTCAAGTTCTCTAGGTCTTTGAATCGGGAAAGGTATCGCTTTATCTCTCTACCACTCTGGATTTGTTAATTAGCTCGATATTGCGAAAGTCGATATGCTCAAATTAACCTTTCCCATTTTTGGAGTTCAAAACAGTAGCTATCAGTTTTTGATTTTGTAAAGTATCATCGCCAATCACTTAGATTCTGTGAAAGTCGTTTAGCTGTATTGAGGTTCAGGGCTTGGCTTCAAATCTGGTTTTCATTTCAAGGGTTTAAACAGCGAGGGTTCTGGTTTTGTCTTAGAAGAGATAAAGCAGCTTCATGCTTATCTAAAACCCGAGTTCTTGAGGCTCTATGTGGTGGAATTACAATTTCACCAGATTGTCGTATTTGGCTTGAGTATGTATGTCCCAATATAGATTTTGGTGGAATTTCTTGACGCAATCTTTAAGCTTGTTATAATCACGTTTACATTACTGCAGATTGATCTTGTTTCTAGGGTCTACTCTGTCTCCGTTCCCATTACCGAGTTGCAATGATGTCTTATAAACCTTGTTCTGATCATTTTAGAATCGAAACCGAACAGGGAACCACCAAACACTCCCCAGCTAGATTGAATGCTTGTTCTTGTTTAGTTCCGAGTCGGCTCAAGTATTTGTTTATTGGTCTAGGTTCTGATCACTTACACTTGTGTTTGGCCAAGGCGTAGACCGTAGTCGGGTTTTGAGTTTATCTTTGCTAACAATGTTGGAATAAATTTGTGATGCAGTGCTGCTAGGGAAATGGGAAGAGAGAAGAAGAGTCCTGGCTTGAAGATCCTCTGGATCTGGACTCTCGGCACTGCTGCTAGTATGATTCTCTTTCTATCACTCTGAATATATACTCTTTATGGATAGATAGATCATGTGAGATCATATGTTATGTATCATTGACCAATCTTTCACTTGTTTGCAGTATTGGTGACGAGTGTTGTCCGCACAAGAATGCAGGATATGGAATCTATGATGAACCAGGAACAAGTACCGAAACAAAACCAGAACACAAGTGCAGGTAAAGTCGTCTTAACGGATGAAACAGTTTTGCCCGAGTCGGATCGAGAGATTGCGAAAGAACTCAAATGAAGAACAGCCTACTTCTGCTGTCTTTTCTTCTTTTCTGATCTTCCTTTTCAGTGTTCCATCAAGATGATGAAACAGGTTTTTATGGTTTTGGTATGTGTAATTTGCGACTATAATTAGAAGATCCTAGATGTTAGAAGGTGAATCGACCAAGAAGCTTGATGAGGAGTGCTTTCGCAGTTTTTTTCTTTCTATGTGAATATTATAAAAAGCTAGCTAAAATTTTGTTTGAATAAATTTATTATCAAGTTTGCATTTTTCAACCAATTTTGAACTTATATATTTGAATTAAAATTTTGGTTGAAATTTTAATCAAATCTTTTTTTGTATTTTTAGTTATAAAACCTTTACAAGAAAGACCAAAATAGAATGTACACAGACAAGAAAATCTGATTTAGTACTTTGAGTAGCAATGATATTTTTGATAATCGGATATCCGACCGAAATCCAAATGCAGACTAATTTTTAGATTACGAGTAAGAGAGTGATAGTAGATTCAGCAGGAGTGTTTATTTTTTGTTGTTGGAATTGTGATTCAAGATTGTTTTGTTCTTATCCTTTATCCAGGGTTTTAGTTTCCATGAACAACCATTTAGAAATATCTATCATAACCATATAGAAATGTTGAATTCATTGAACCTTGAAAGATATGTACATATATAGAATTTGATTGTTTAACAATGCAAATCCTTTCGTCTAACACACAATTTTTTTTACATGATCCGTATGATCCATTGAACCGTAATAGCTGTATCAAGTACAGACTACAGTTGTGTAAACAATGCAAATAGAAATTTTTTTTGCAGAAATGTTAAGAAATCTACAGTTAAGGAAATATAATATATCAGGAATCTTTCTTATAGACTTATATAATCCAGATTCCCAACAGGATATGATTGTTTATGATTATCTTTATATCTTTACCTTTTCGAAACATTATATTGATGCTATTCTCTTGACTGGAGAGTGAAATGACTTCGAAAGCTGCTTTAAACCCTCTCTTCTTCACTCTCTTAGAACCTTATATAAACTACTCCAAACTCCGATCACTCTTCATTCTCTCCACCGTCTTCATCCTCCGATCTCTCGAACGCAAAATCGATCTCGTTCAAATGTCTTCCACCGGAGAGAAAGGTCTCATCGTGAGCTTCGGCGAGATGCTCATTGACTTCGTCCCCACGGAATCCGGCGTTTCCCTCTCCGAATCCTCAGGATTCCTCAAAGCTCCGGGAGGTGCTCCGGCCAACGTCGCAATCGCCGTCTCTCGTCTCGGAGGCCGCGCCGCATTCGTCGGGAAGCTCGGCGATGATGAGTTCGGTCATATGCTTGCCGGAATCTTGAGGCAGAACGGCGTCAATGATAAAGGTATCAATTTCGACAAGGGAGCAAGAACAGCGCTCGCTTTCGTGACTCTGCGTTCCGACGGAGACCGAGAGTTTATGTTTTACCGGAATCCAAGCGCCGATATGCTTCTCAGGCCCGACGAACTCAACCTCGAACTAATCAGATCCGTATGTGAATACCATTTTTTTCATTCTCTCTCTGTTTTTTCTTATTTTCAGAGATTTTACTCGTTTGATGCTTTTTTTTTTGTTGCAGGCGAAAGTGTTTCACTATGGATCGATTAGTTTGATAACGGAGCCATGTAGGTCGGCTCACATGAAGGCAATGGAAGTGGCGAAAGAAGCCGGAGCTCTTCTTTCTTACGACCCTAACCTCAGGGAACCTCTTTGGCCATCTTCTGAAGAAGCTCGGTTACAGATCTTGAGCATCTGGGACAAGGCTCAGATCATTAAGGTCAGTGACGTCGAGCTTGAGTTCCTTACCGGAAACAACACCATCGATGATGATGCAGCTATGTCTCTCTGGCATCCCAATTTGAAGCTCTTGCTTGTTACCCTCGGCGAGAGAGGTTGTCGTTACTACACTAAGGTAAATTTTGTGTGTCTTCTTCATTACCATGGTTTGCTTTTTATTGATGAATTTCAGGATTGGTCTTTTTTATTTGGTTTTCGATGTTAATTTGCTCTGACTTCTTTACGCAATTAGTTTTATTTATTTCTTGTAAGTTACGCTAACTTTGGAGTTTCTTGTATACTTTGGAAAAACATAAACTGTGTAGAAATTCCATGGAACTGTTGAAGCTTTCAATGTGAACACGGTGGATACTACCGGAGCTGGAGATTCCTTCATCGGCGCGTTTCTAAGTCAGATTGTTGATGATCAATCTGTACTTGAGGTACCTTATAGAACCCTAAACCTCTCGATGATCTTGATTTGTCTGTACTCAATTGAATTGAATGTCGAACAATTGTTTTTGTTTTTGGTTTAATAGGAAGAAGAGAGGTTGAGAAAAGTGCTGAAATTCGCAAACGCTTGTGGAGCAATTACGACAACCAAAAAGGGAGCCATTCCAGCTCTTCCTTCAGATTGTGAAGCTCACTGCTTTCTTAAAGACAAATAGAGACAAAATTACGACGGCTTCTCTTTTATCTGTTGTTGTAATTTTGTTTTTTAATTTGGATCCTTGCTGATTATAAAAAGGATCCCAATGTGAAAAATTTCTGTTTCTCTCTTTCTGTCTCTTCTTCTACTTCTTCTTCAATGTATTGATTCAAAAAAACTTGTGCTTCCGAGCATCTCTTGATGATAAAAATAAAGAGTTTTTTATTTATTTATTTTGTTTCCTTTCTTGAGCCATGGGCTTATTTGGAGTCGCAAGTTGACAATTGTTTCTCAAACCTTTTAACAAGTGGAAAATAAAACTTGATTTGATGCAGATCTTACGGTCACTTGTGCTTCGTGAGACGCTCAAGCCCTCTCCATGATACTATTTGTTCCCACAAATTTCTGAGAACAGAGCTTCGACACATAAAGATGCCTGGAGTTGACCTAAGAAAACACTTTTCGTGTTGGACACGTAAGCTGCCTTCTTTGCCGACTCAAACAATCTCAAAAACGTTGATTCTTGCTTCCATTCCATCTCTCTCTCTCTCTCTCTTTCTCTTGTCTTGATCTCCAAAAGAGGAAACTAGCTAATAGCTCTAGACAAGCCAAGATAAGAAAGAGACAAGCCCTTCAAGTGATGAAGGATATCGATGCACCTTTTGGGAGATCGTGTTCAACTGAATCAGCCGTTTTAGTAACAGAAGCCACCAAAGAGAAGTTTAATCTCCACCTTCATCTCTTTCTCCGTTGGTTTATGGTCGCAATCGCAGAGAGCTTTCAGCAAAATAAGGGATTTTCCCTTGTTTTTGGTTGATAGAAAGAAACACACACTGAACTTTTGTTTTCAAGGATTAGGAAGGTGACGGATTCAAATCTCTTGATCCTTGTCTACATCAAAACCTAGGAGCTGGTCTGAAGTAGCTATTCCAGCGAAAATGAAAAAAAAAAAAAAAAAAAAAAAAAAAAAGAAGAGAAAGAAGCAGAATTTGCATAAAAGAAAACCAACTGATGGAGCTGGTAGGTATCAGACTAACTCATCTCAAGGAAGCGTTGAGCTTTGCTCCCGTACTAATCACGAGTAAACTGCAGAAGAAGTGAAGAAGATTCCTGGTTCAAATTTTACAGGAATGAGTTTTAGCTGTTAGTGTTTGTGGATCTTAAAATCCACACTCAAGGATTTAGTGTGTTGATTTTGTGGTAGAAGAATTTGGGCAAGAATTCTGGTGAGAGCGATGTAAAAATAAAGACAAAGATCGCGAATTTGGATTGTATTGATGAAAGATGAATGTTTACAAAGTGTTTTTGTGCTAAAGATTGGATGCCCTTTACAAGAGATTCAACTCCTATTTATACTAAATAGAACGAAACATACTAAATAGAACGAGACGAACTGTTCCGAGATCCGCGGGTTGATACGTTCTCTCCTTCTCCGAGATCTCCGCGATCTCCTCTTATCTACGACCTCTTCTTCTCCGAGATCTCCACGATCTCTTTTTATCCAGCTTTCCGCGTCCTCTTAGATTGACTTATACTTGAGTATATTCCTTGGAGATGCTTTCCTTGCCTTAGTTACGGGCCTATAGGGCCCAAAACTTCCCTTATAATGGCTTGTTCACTCAAAGTGCTTTATGGGCTGGATTTGGGCTAAATCCAACACCAACAATTGCCCCCCAGCCCGTTTAGTGAGAAACGAACTAAAGGGGCGGACTATTTTATGGAGAATTTTTCACCCCATGGGACCTGAACGACCTATATCGCGTGATTTTTGATCATGGGATCAGGATTTCGAACAAGGCGTTATAAATGCTCTTTGTTTAATATGTGCCGAAGTTTTATAAGTTGTGACCATACGATCGTTTTAGAGAGATCGCGTTATGGTGTCAAGTAGCGAGTAGCGAACTGTGATAGTAACTTTTATTTTGTAGGCGCCAAGTTACTCAGCGAGCTACGAGCTTGATGATCGTTCTGTTTAGATCGATTTATGATAGTTTACTGCAGATAACGACTTTTTAATCTACTTTGGTAGAGTTCGTTATCGTTTAGCGAGCTATAAACTATGACTATTAATTACCCAATATGATAGCGAACTAAGCTGAGATTGTTCGGCTCAATCGTTACTTAGCGGGCTCGGGGCCTCGAGCTATAAGATCGTTTTAAGAGATCTTGAAGTGAGCGAGTTTTGGAATAAGGGTTTCTATTCACAAACGCGATGTTACATACATTTTATAATTTTGACTAAGTATGTAAGAAAAGATAGTGGCTGGACTCGGTGTTGAGCTACCTACGTACCCCGTCAAGGGATCAACCGTGAACGTAGTTCGATAATTGTCGGTGCTCGGAGGTGGTAATGTTTGAGATTTATAACATTCCACGTTCTTATCTCTGGCACTCCGGTTCTGATGTTCGCGAGTTTGTAGACACCGCTGTGGACTACTTCGACGATCCCGTAAGGACCTTCCCAGTTAGAGCACATCTTGTTGGTGCCACACTCTTTAGTGTTATCGAATACCTTGTGTAGCAGGAGATTGCCAATACTAAAGCTCAGGTGTTTTGCACCAGAATTATAGTAGCGGACCTCGCCCTGCTGGTAACTTTGGATTCGGATTAAGGGTTCGATCTCTTTGTTCTTTGATCATACCTTGCCGATCTTTTGGCATTTCTTTGTTAAGTTCTTCGTTTTCCGGACAAAAGGGTCCGGCGGATACTTAGTACTAATGTCTGTCACGATCTCATAAGGGAGTCCGTGTCTGCAAAGGTGGAGAGGTTGGGTGTTAGTAACCCAGCTTCGAACTGTTCTCGGAGGACATTTTGTTCTTCCTCGTAGCGAGCGAAGCTCGAAGCTCGAAGCTCGATGGAAAGCGTCGTCTAGAGACACCGGACAGCGAACCGATAGTTCCTGTCTGAAAGGTGAGTCGAACCATAGCTCTTGTTTGAGTGCGGAGAATGCTACTCCCTCGTTTAGTTCGGATATCCTGGATTTTATTTCCTTGAACCTAGCCAAGTAAGACCGCAGGGGCTCCTAGTGATTCTGTCTGCAGGTCCATAGGTCGGCTTCTGTGGCCTTGGACGTTATAAACATCGAATAGTGCTTAAGAAAGGCCGAACCGAGCTGCTGGAAATTGTCAATGGATTCTTCTTCTAGCCCGGCGAACCATTCTAGGGCGGATCCGACTAGATTTTCGGTGAAAAGCCGGCAATAGCCTGCTTCTTTTTCCTCATTGTTGAGATGAGCTCGGGCTACGGTGAGCCTAAAAGCTCTGAGGTGAGCTAAGGGATCTGATGTTCCATTATATTCTGGGAACCGCATTTTCCCAGTGTCCTTGATCTTAGCGTTAGCTATGCGATCGGTGAAGGGGGTTCTTCTAGTTTCGTCCAGCACGCGATCTATATCAGGAGCCGCACTCGTTGCTTTATGTATTGCGGCGTACATACGATTTAGTTCGGCGTTGTTTGCTTCAATGTATCGCTGGAGCGCATCGAAGTTGTTTATAGATCGCGGAGCTATGATATTTGGAGGGTCATCCGCGCGCTTCTTATTGCGTGCGTTTCCTTGTTGCTGACTTCCGGTTTGGAAAGTATCGTCGGCAATTTGTTCTTCGTTAGATCGCCTGTCGGTTGGCGGGTTAGCACGGTTCGTACTACGACCTTGGGATCTGCGAAAGAATAGAGGTGTTGATAGGTGATTTTGACAATCGTCTGCCGCAGGTGTTTCGTGCTCCGATGTTCCGGATCCGAGTATCGGCAGATGATTGACTATCTCACTAAGTATTGGGGTGTTGTTAGTTCGCGACGGAGTGACGAACTGTGCTAACAGATTGTCATTTGTGAGGTGTTCGAACTCCAATCGAGTATTCGGGGGCGGACTTCGATCTTCCTCTTCGGATAGATCGTCGTGATCTTCACCCTGAGACTGAGTTGGTTGTGTCCACTCTCGTCGCAAGCTAGCTATCTCTTTCTTATTTCGTGTGAGAATAGCTCGGTTCTCGCGGGCTTGTTCTGCCAAGAAGGCTAGCATCTTTCGAAATTCCGCTAGGTCGTCGCTGGCTATCGTCTGAGACGATCCGGCCCGAACGGATTCAGTTTGATTCGAACTGCTGGATCCGATCGATGGAATTCCAAATTTTGTCCAGGTCCGCGAATATGTGAATATTGGGGCCGTTCCGGACTCCGAGCGTGACACGGCGGGCATGCCGGTAGTTCGCATCGCGCTCGAAGAAACGGTTTGAGTCGAGCTGGTTATCGGATTTGCGACGCTCGACTCGTTTATCTGTTTATGGGCAGACGAGCTTTGTGGATCGGTGATCTCGGCACCTCCAGATCGTCCTGCGATGCTGAAGTTTAGTGCGAGGCCGGAGCTTGTCTTTGAGGCAGATGTTTCAACGTTTCTGGGATCCATTTCGTTCTTACTTGTCTTTGAGATCGGTCTCAGGTGTAAGAATTTCTCTGTTTCTTCCCCACAGACGGCACCAAAATGTGGATCTTAAAATCCACACTCAAGGATTTAGTGTGTTGATTTTGTGGTAGAAGAATTTGGGCAAGAATTCTGGTGAGAGCGATGTAAAAATAAAGACAAAGATCGACGAATTTGGATTGTATTGATGAAAGATGAATGTTTACAAAGTGTTTTTGTGCTAAAGATTGGATGCCCTTTACAAGAGATTCAACTCCTATTTATACTAAATAGAACGAAACATACTAAATAGAACGAGACGAACTGTTCCGAGATCCGCGGGTTGATACGTTCTCTCCTTCTCCGAGATCTCCGCGATCTCCTCTTATCTACGACCTCTTCTTCTCCGAGATCTCCACGATCTCTTTTTATCCAGCTTTCCGCGTCCTCTTAGATTGACTTGTACTTGAGTATATTCCTTGGAGATGCTTTCCTTGCCTTAGTTACGGGTCTATAGGGCCCAAAACTTCCCTTATAATGGCTTGTTCACTCAAAGTGCTTTATGGGTTAGATTTGGGCTAAATCCAACACCAACAGTGTTTGAGCTTGGTTTCTCAACGAACAATGAGCTTAGCTATGGTGAACCTCCGCATATTCAAGGAACAAAATATGGAGCTGAATTCGATCTTTGGGGGCCAGTTTCATTCGATCTTTCACGACACCAAACACCAACAATTGAAAGCTTTCAACATTACCTTATCCTTATTTGTAGGGATGGAGGAATAAGGTGACGAAGCGTGCCGGAGCAATTCAGTGACGAAACGAGCCGGAGCACTTCAGAATAGCCAGTGTTCTCTTCTCCGGCGAACTAGAGAAGCATCTCGGCCGATGACCCAATTTCTCTGCAAAACGAAACGGCAACCTATAACAAGCAAAACGCATAGATTATCAAATGATATAAATAATGTTTATGTATTACTGGAGTTAATTTGACGGGCGGTGACATAATATCATTTGATATTAATAATGTTTATGTATCACAGACGTTAATTTTGACGGGCTGTGACATATAGGAGACATGCTCCTAATAATTGCCCAAATTTGCTCAAAATAATGACCAAAACGACAACCGAATAACAAGTAAAACGCAGACTACTCGCTCACTTTTAAATTTTGGTCAAAAATGAGCAAAATCGATGGACTATATAACCCACGAATTAGGCCTAACGCGCGCAACGCGCACCAAGTGCGAGTGGGTATGAAATATGTCTTCATATGCGCGTGACACCACGCTCTCTGACTTTTGACTAGAATTTTTTATTTTTCTTCTGTTAAAGCCAATAAAACCAATAAAACAACGTTATATAGTAAACGGCATCAATATTGTATGTTATGCCGTTTTTAGCCAAACTAAAACGACGAGTATTTTTAAGTTTCGTCAAAAAAAAAAATTAGAGTATTTCAAGATGAGATTTTTCAGATCACAGTATCAAATATCAAAAAATCTGAGCTTCATAGAGAAGAGCGGAGAGACGAAATCAGGTCCGTGTGTTTGCGTTTAAATGGAGCAGAAGTGTAAACTGATTATGTTTTTCCAGGCGAGAAGACTGTGAATATGTGATAGAGAAATAAGCAGAAGCTGTATGTGATGATATTGAAAGCA
Organism: Eutrema salsugineum; assembly: GCF_000478725.1. NCBI lineage: Eukaryota > Viridiplantae > Streptophyta > Magnoliopsida > Brassicales > Brassicaceae > Eutrema > Eutrema salsugineum. Next base: position 13,776,258 of record NW_006256612.1, on the reverse strand, counting down.
ATGGAAAAGGCAGATTCAACCAAGGAGTCGGAATTTTTCAACATCTTTGAAAGAGGAGAAAATGCTACTTCGAAAAGGAGTAATGATAGTAATGTATGTATTGGTATTGATACTCTTGTTTTTGTTGTGTTCAGGATGATGGTTGTACACGAAGTAACTTAGGCATCTAAATTGCAGGCTAAAAAAGAATGCAGTTTTTGATGATGTATCATAAGAATTCTAAGATATTACCAATGCAGTAACCAAAGTAGACCTAAACCAAACAAAAAAAAAAATCAATGAGAGAGTTACCTGAAAACTTCATTTATGTTCTCGTAAATCAAGCAACAAACGAGACTAATGTCAACAGTGTACAATTCACATGAACAGAGTACGGTGACAATCTCCATTAAAGGAGAAAGTAAAGGACTAAAAGTTGTGTTTTTCGTTAGTGTTATCGGTAAGAGTACGGAAAAATGATACAGAGAGAGGCAGAAATAGTAGCTAAGGAAGGTTCTTTTTATTCGAGTTTAGATTCAAGTTTGTAGCACCAACCATAAAGCAAATACCATGTTTAAGAGGTATATGAACAAACTCAAACACAAACATCTCATAAGAGATTAGGACAAAAAAAAAAGAAGGGAAATGTGTAATAAGCTCTCAACTTAGATGAAACTAAAGATATGACATTGACTCCACGCATCATCCTTACACAGATGAGTTTCTGTGTCTTTTTTCTTCCTCTTACTTTTCTATGGATGAATGTCTACACATAGCTTACATATAGCCTTTTAGCCTAGATCAGGGACAATGAAGTGCTCCTCCTCATCATCATCATCTCTGATCTCTAACCTCGGCTTCTTGTATGAAACATTCGTCTTCATTGGTCTGTATGAATGAACATGACCTAAATGCGACACAGAAAGCTCGGGAACTTGAGCTGCAGGAAGAGCCTCCTGATTAATCTGATCACTGAAGAAACCCATGTCTGAAAACCACTCTAACTCACCAAGATCAAGCTGTCCTTTCTGCTCAAATTTAAACAAGAAGAAAGTCAATACAACTACAGAACAAAGTGATAACTAATGAGGGATCAACATTAAATCTCAGTTTCATATCTAACCTTATCAGTGAATTCAGGATCAGAGAAGTGGAAGAAATCGTCAACAGCCCAGGGAAGAGGAGAAGCAGAAGAAGACTGTATCTGGGTCGGGGATTTAGCCGGGATCTGATTAGCTTTCTGTTGGTTGTTTGAAGGCTCAGAATGATTCTTCTCTGCTTCCTTACTGCAACTACTTGAGCTCAGAGCCACTTTGATCCCAGTGGCTAAGAACCTCTGGTGATTTGCAGATCGAGAATTAGCTACGTGGATGGATTCATCGCAGTCCCTACAAAGCAGAGCTCTATCCTCTACACAGAATATGAAAGCTGCCTTCTCCTACAAGTTACAGCAACGTAATCAGCATACAAATCTACTAATCTGAGTTGCTGTTAAGATCTAAAAGGTCGTAACTTTGCGATAGCTAAGATCGACAATAAAACGAATCTCTTGGTTGTATAACAAGATCTAATCAATTAACCAGAGAAAGAGTAACAGAGAGAGACAGATCTATGTATATACTTACTTGGCAGATATCGCAACGAGGGAATTTAGTGGAGAGAGAGGTGAGATGAAGGCGTTGGTGCTTGCTAGCGAGTTTATTAGCAGCGTGGATCTCGACGTCGCATTTAGGGCACAGAGCTGCTTCGTCGGCGCAACATATCACCGTCGCCGGAGCTTTCTCACACACGTCACACTGTATCTTCATCGTTTCTTTTTTTTTTTTTCCAGTTACTGTTGCCCTCTTTCTTGATTCTGTGTTTAAAATCAAGAAAATCCGAACTTTTTTGGGTTTGGTAATTTGACTTGCTGGATCTTTCTGAGAGAAGCTTAGCAGGAATGTAGGTGAAGAGAAAGGGATTTAGAGGATAAGTAACAGAAATGAAGATTATGGAAAGAATAAGAGAGAAACTTGTATTTCTGGGGACAAGTTGTTGGGGAGCAACTAGTGGTGGTGAAGGAAAGCAGAGAAGAAGAAGATAAGAGAGATTTTTTTTCTTTGATGAATCTGCGTATCAAAAGGAAACACTATGATTCTTACAGCAAGGTCCTTTGGGTCCCACCCTTCTTCTGTGGCTCTCCTTTCTCCTTTCGACATCTTTCCACATTTAGATATTATTATTATATTCACACTTTTTTGGCGGCATTTATTATATTCCCACTTCTTTTATTTATTTGGTTTTTATTTATTTACCAGCAGAGATCTGGCTTTTCTTTTTCTTTTTTATGAATAAATATGTAAACCTTTTCAAGCATAGTGACATAGTGTAAACTGTAAATCCTTTCTTAAGTTTTTTTGCTCTCCTTTTTGTGATAAGCTCGGCTTTCAAGTTTCGTGAATTGAGTAACAATCATGAAAGATTTTTTATACAAATTCCGAGTAGAAAAAAAGTGAGAGAGTAGTCTCCCAGAAGTGGAATATTACACGACTTCACGTAATCTGGAAAATGACATTTGAATTTATTCTCCTTTAACAAAAAAATATATATATATATATTCTTTGGAATGACGACACATTTCTGTAATATGTACCAGTCGATGAGATATTTCTTTTGGTTCTGTCAAATTTTCCTTTGTTTTGTATTTTTTCGAAAATTAATAAACGATGAATGCAATATCATTAAAAATATCCTTTAACAAAAAAAACCTTTAAAAATATACTGGTTTGCCGTATGCGTGTCGTTACGAATAAATTTATGCATTTTCACCTGGAGAAATGACGAACATATTACACTACTATTTCTTAACAAAAAAGAAGAAAACTGAATCTAAAATCTATAAAGAATGCATGTCAGAAAGAACATCCAATCATGTTATTCATGTTAACTTCTGAAGTTTATTTGTTATTACGTATTCAAATTATAAAAATCAAGATTAAGCGGGTATAACATTCTTCATATGTTTCTTTTTGCAGCTATGAGTAGGATAAATAATACTAATAATCCTAAGTGGTTTAGTCCATTTTTGACATGGTTGGTCACATGAGTTATCGTTGGAATCCTTTTTTTTTATAGTAAAAAACAATCTATACAGATAAGAAATGATAAGATTTTGTTGTTTGTTATGAAATCAAAGAAATTCAAAGAATTGTCAAGTCAATCCCGACCCACTTACTGCCTCTGTACATGTTCACCTTTCTGGTTATTCCCAGGAGAAGCATTGTTCATGTTGGCTGTATCTTGATTAAGCAGACTAGAGAACCCATTTCCAATCGATTTCCACCAGCTCGACCGCTCTGAGGCAGTTTGATCTGACCCGTCATTACAAGTGCCTGAAGACAGTTCGATAGACATAGCTGACTCGGTCTGTAGCTCAGAGAATCTCACAGCTCCAAGTAGCTTTTCTGGAAGCTCAGCTTCGGTTTGGCTTTCAATGAGGAATGCAAGATCAACAGTAAGCGTTGTAATGTAGCCAAAGGCGAGATGAACAATGGCACTAGCGACCATTGAAGATCCTATATCCACGTCAATCTCCACAAAGTTCTCTCCTGAAACATATTTGCAAGACAGTGCACGTCCAATCACACAGATAGCTTGCTCTCCAACAGCCTTTCTTACAATCCAAGGGCCTTTGACAATGTTTGCAATCAGTTTTAGCCTCGATTTCTTAAACCCATCGTTTCCTTTCAGAAACTGATCCATCAGGGAGCCTTCGAGGATAGGCTCTGTGGCAACAAAGTAAGCAACAGCACTGTAATTGTCTTTGTGAGGAAGCTGGAGATTGAATGCCCAAACAAAAGGCTTAGTTTCATCTTTTTGAAACTCTTCATCGATAACTTTCCTGATTCGGCTGCTTGGATAACTTAGGACCTCAGAGAGCTTTGTAGGACCTTTAATCCAATCAAAACCCAGAGGCTTTAGAAGGAAATCACCAGCAGGTACTTTCACCTTGTCGGAGAAATACTTTGGTCCTCTAACCATAAATGTGTCAGGAGACGGTGTAGTCCAACCGTTTTTGCAGTTGTCTGGAGTAAGACATGGAACATGTCCCTCTGATTTCACTCTTTTGATCCATTCTGGCTCAGTTTCTTCACCAGAGCCAGCCATATCTTGTGGAAACCTGCAACACAGCAGCACACACAGCTATAATCTTTTGAGTAAATGAAGAGAGGAAACCACCCTCCATGTATTCAAGAACACGCCATCAAGAAGATCAAAAGCATATGATCTGAGAACAAAATCAGAGAACACATAGCAAACAAAGGCATATGAACAGATATCTTTTACAAGCAAGAATGCATCTGCGACTGTATTGCGTATCTAATTCCCCTGAGGATCCATATTATGCCACAAGAAATGTTTTAAGGAAACCCCTGAGGATGCATATTATGCCACAAGAAATGTTTTAAGAAAAAGTGTGAAACACAAATTGCCAACAAAGAAAATGGATGTTAAAACTTCAGACTAAAAGCGCCAACAAGATGAAAATCATTTTCAGTAATCACATAAAAATCAGTTCGATCACACGTGATTCTGTGACAATAACACGGTCTTAAAATCAAAGATGCAGTATTTGATTTTACATTCATCTACAACACACGAAATAACCAGAATTGGACAAAGGGGAAAAAGTTATCCACTTTTTTATGACCCGAGAGAAACAGAGCAATCGAAACCCAGAAACGAAAAACAACTTCAGAGGTTTACGAAGAGCCGGCCAAAATGATAAGACGAAAAACTACGAGGGGAAAAATTCCAACTCCGTAGACAATTAACAAAGGATTAAATTAATCATATGATAAGGAGCCAACAGTAAACCTTTTCAGCCGAAGAAGAGACGGATTCTCCAAAAACCCTAATTCTGATTCGCAAATTTCTGATGGGAAACAGGAAAAAATGAGGAAATTCCAATTTTGCTAACTTTTTGATTCTTGTTTGATTTTCTTTTATTGTTGGGATTAGCTTTGAAACGGAAGCTGCGAACAGATCGTTAAATCCTTCGTAGCGATAACGCTTTGGTTTAGATAACATAATCCAGCTAGTAATTATTAGTTATAAGAATTAAAAAATATAAACAAGTCAAATACAAGTAATGTATACAGTTTTTGTTGCTTAATTAAGTTTTAGTGTCATTTTAAAATAGAAAAGGGTTTTTTACTCTCTACTAAAATTTATCCAAAATAAGAAAGGAAAAAACGTGGAAAAAGGAAAGAAATAAAAATGAAAATTCCAACTTACATATTCTTCTCTTGTCTGTACACATCATCGTCATCATATTCGGCGTCTCTCCGGTCTCACACCTCACCGTATTTGCAATCTCCTCTTGCTTCTTCCCTTCCGGCATCGGAGAATCATAATTTGCTTCTTGCGTCGTCGTCGAGTGGATTTGCTGGAGCATTACACGGATCTTCTGTATAAATATGGATCCTCGTCAATTCGAACACATCGTAAGTTATTCCAACTTTCTCTCTGCGTGAAATGTTCATGAGTTCTCTCGGGATTTCAGAAATGAAATGACGATCTTCCTCCCGGGTGATCGTATCGCTTCCATTCGATTGGGTTATGGATTATTCTAGGCTTTGTATTAGGTCTCTGCAGTATATCAATGGCTTTCATCTATGTGTATGCATTCTTTATCGTCCTGTGATTTCGCCTAGTCTTTAGCGGCTTTGGAATTCGAGCTTAGCAATTCGTAGTTTCACTATAGGTTTACAAGAAACCAAGTCTTGTTTTCGTAGATGGCCATGGAGGTTATGTTGAGTGTTTTTGAGTGTTATTAACAATGCTTTTGGAGATTGGATATTGATACACGTCGTTATCTGGTAAATTTCGGGGTATGAAACTTGTGCAAAAGATATTATTATTTTTTTTTCAGAGTTGGAACTTGTTCTGCTCTCCTTAGTACCATAATCGGAATTTGGAAACTGTGTTTTCATATCTCTCAAGAATTGTCTCTGTTAATCAGGTTGTCGATGATAATGATATTCACAGCATTGTAATGTCATACCTTCTGCACAACTGCTTCAACGAAACTGCGGACTCACTTGCTTCTTGTACTGCAACAAAGCAACCCGCAATTGATCGTGATAATATGGAGAGAAGAAAACGTGTGTACAACTGCTCTTTCATCTTTTCATCTGTTGTTAAATGATGCTAATGCACTCTGTGGTTATATGTTTTGATTGATTATTAAACATTCAGAAATAATACATTCTATACTGGAGAAGAAGGCGTTGAAGGCTGTTGAACTAACTGAACAACTAGCACAAGACTTGCTTGAGAAAAACAAGGATTTGCACTTCGATCTTCTATGCCTTCATTTTGTGGAGCTAGTCTGTGCTGGGAAGTGGTGAGAAACTATGATTTGTTTGCCATTAGGATCTCAGTTTTCTCAATGTCTTGAATCTGAAAACGGTTTCCTGCTTGTGCAGCACCGAAGCTCTTGAATTTGCCCAGACAAGATTGGCTCCTTTTGGGAAGGTTCAGAAATACATACATAAGCTTGAAGTAAGTCTGAATGTTGTTTGATCTTCTATTATATCCGTTTCTTGATGTATTGGCAGATTACGTTTTCTGTTCTTCCAAATGATGGGAGAGTTAGTTTAACCCACTTTGTTTCCCTGTGGCAGGACGCGATGGCTTTGCTGGCTTATGAAGACCATGAGAAATCCCCAATGTTCCATCTTTTGAGCTATGAACACCGTCAACAAGTTGCCGATAATCTGAACCGCACCATTCTTGGTTAGTTCTTTTTTTTTTTGTTTCTTCCACCATGAAAATCTCGGGCCTCCTGTGACCTTTACAAATTACAAGTTTTAACTCATTTTTCACATCGTCCAGAACACGCAAACAATCCAAGCTACACACCAATGGAAAGGCTCTTACAACAGGTGACAGTTGCGAGACAATACTTGACCGAGGAGAATGGCAAAGTAATCATAATATTTCTGTATTTACTCTCATATATGTATTTTGCTGTACAAACCCTAGGAGTAGTGCCTGTGTTAAAACGCTATTTCACATGTCTTGCGATAGGATGCGTTTCCTCCATTCTCTTTGAAGGATTCTCTCAGAGGCTAAGATCGCAGGACCGACTCCAAAGTTTGGTAGGAGGAGGATATGCTAAGCACTGTCATGTATATACGAAAAGGCTTGCCTCTCAATTTCATCTCCATTGTTTTTATTGCTGTCTTCAACTCCGGCAAACATGGAGAAATGGTTAGTCTTCCATGGCCACAGAAGGGGTTTTGGTTTTGCTGTTGCAGGAGATAAATGTTGTTAAAGACCGGGTTCTGTTTGCTTTGGTTCAGTTCGGTTCTCTACTAGAAGATTATTTCCTTTACGTTATGAGTTTAGTCGATAAATCTGTAATCCATGTCCTTTGGAAAACTCCTTTTCTCTTTGTAATTATCGTTTATGTTTTGATATAAAACCCATAAATCCAAGATTCTTTGCAGAATTCACAAACGTCAAGCAAAAACCAAATGAAACTTTTCAAATAACCAAAAGGAACAAAAGCCAAAGAATTTGAATATGGTTGCAAGGCTACAGACTTGGATTCAAAAGCCCAGTTCTCACCAAATTCAACAACTTTTTAAGAACTCAGGATCATACAAAGAGAAGACTGAACTACCAACAGACAAGAACAAATGCGTCACTAACCACCTCTAAACACGCAACTTCTAAGATGTCTCGTTTTTTAAACTCTAGAAATGAATCCCATATCCATGAGGCTCCGATGAATGTGCACCTGATGAGGGAGAAAACGCCACCGGCTCTGTAATTGGAATGAGAGGAGATTTTCCAAGAGTACCTCACTAAGTTGGACTCTAACACGGGCCTACAATCTTCAGTCTTTCGTCGAGGGGACCTCAAGATCAGGCGATGTAACATTCTCTTTCTGAACCGAAGAGACATGGGCCTTCTCAGCTCCGTGACACCGCTTTGTGTCCTGTTGTGGATTCGCTGCTGCTGCTGCTGAGATGAAGCTGATAAAGTTGTTGCTGCTGAACTGAAATTGCTGCTGCTGCTGTTGTTGTTGTTGTTGTTGTTGTTGTTGCTGTTGTTGTTGTTGTTGTTGCTGTTGTTGTTGCTTCTGTGAATGGATTTGGAGCTGCTGTAACTGCTGTGCGGCTAACATAGTGTGCATCGACTGATTATTGGGATAGAATTGCTGGTTTGATCCATAAGAACCATAGTTCATCATCGATGCACCATTCGAAACACCTTGCCCCGTTAATACCTTAAGATGTTGGACTTCCTCCTTCAGTGCGTCATTTAATGCTGTCAAATAAAGGAAAGACAGTTAATCAAGTAGCAGCATTCACAACTAAGCGTAGCGAAAATCCCCAGGTAGGACAAATCCAGTCTTTCTTAGCTAGAGAAATGTCAACGAGTTTTGAAGGTGCTATTTTCCGGTGTTGTAAGAAATGATAGTGAATATACAAATTCACAACTTCCTAGGGGTACAGAAAGCTCACTTTGAGAACTCAAAACACATTATATAACACACGCTTTGATGAGATGCAGCAACAAAAAAAAAAAAAAAAAACTTAATTTAACGGACCAGATGCATTCCATTCATTAATGTGCTATGAATTTTAAGCTTTGTATGACACCCAAAACCAAGCATGGCACAATTCTACACTCACAGATCCAGAATGTGGCAGCGCATATACATACAACTTTGACACTCGTGGGCATTATTTATTTGCATCTAGATAGTAAAGAGATGAAAAATGATATGAAAAAGTTTGTGGGAAACAGTTTTTGAGAAAAGGTACTCACCATCCTGCAGGTGCACTTGTTGCTCCATTGTTTGTACTCGGAGTTTCAGATCATTGTTTTCAACACTCAGGCCATTTGTATCTCTCTGAAGAGCAGAAAGAAAAAGCTAACAAGATCAAAACCATAAACTTGCAATATAATATAACACACATCCTAACACTAGTATTAAGTTTGGTCTGCAGGGCCCTACATACTGATTTAACCAACCTGTAACAGAGTCAACTGCGCGGAGAGAGATGTCGCCTCTGTTTGTAAAGTCTGTACTTTTCTCTCGAGTTCTGCTATGTATCTCATCTTCCTTTCTTTTGACCTAGCAGCAGACTGCCTGTTTGCCCATATCCTATCAAATGATACAAATGAACAGGTCATGCATTTTCTCCAGCAAAGAAGGAACATCAACAAATATAAGATACAGAATACAAATAAAAAGGGAAGAGAACAAGGAAATATATGAACAGTATCAAGAAACAAAGAGTTGTCACTAGTAGTGCAGCTGAAATAAGCGAGTTCGTCAAATTTTAAGAAATTAACTCGTTTAACAGCAATGGCGTAGTTCACGAGTGACCTACTTCTAGATGAAGGATTATGTAATCTCCAACAGATCAGTTCAGCCAGGCTTAATTTTTCAAAGCACAAAGATAGCAGCAAAACATTCATTACAATTTAGTCAGTTAAGTCATCCTCCAGAAAACATAAGGGAAATGCAGCGCTATCAGCAAGGTCCAGCAAAAAAAAGAAATAATCTGATACGGAACCTTGAAACCGACGAAGAAGCTTAATGAAAACATAAACCACAAACTTGTTTCTTTGTCGACAAACCTAGAACTGATAGGCCAGCAACAATGTGATCATGTTTCATCAAAACGATATACTGTTTCATAAAGTCAGTGAACATAGAAGGAACAAAAATACCTCTTAGCACGTTTTGGGTCAATGAGAGCAAGCTCAGAAAGTTTAGCAGCAGAGATGGCTTTCTTAGAATCAACTCCAGGCACATCTTCATTCCCAGACATAAGCATCTCAGGCTTGATCGTTGTTGAACCGTCCATCGACTGGCTGTGTTGGTGCCTGATTCTCGGTCTTTCACTAGAGCTACCAGGCGTACTCTGAAGGTTAGAAGTCGAGCCTAATTCATTCCTCCAAGCCGGTTCTGATGGCTCACCCATTTGAGAAGAAGACGTGGCCGAAGAATTGAATTTATCCATATCAAGATACATATACAGTAAGTCCTCATCTGTCTCATCAGAGAAAGAAGGTCCATCAGCAGCACCAACCACACCAAGATCACTATCAAAGCTCAAGTCATCAGGAAGAGTAAGGATCTCTGAATGAGCTCGGCGATGGCCAAGGTTCTTGGGTGGATTATCCAGCATTCGGCTTATATCATGGCTGAATCGGTTAGCATCCGAGCTGCTCCCACTTGGGGTCAAATGAGGAAACGAGGATTCAGATTTTATTGGAAATCCACTTCCATTTGGCGAAAACGCGGAGTAACGACCCGACGGGGGAGGAAGACCTCCACTAGGTGGTGCAGGAGATTTCTCCTTATCCATTTCCAGTATTCGACCTAAACCCACTAATCTGCAAACGATCATGACCACAAACCAGACTCAATTAGGGTTTCGTTTAGAAATCTTAGGCTATCAATTTCCTCAGCTAATGAGATACAACGGGAAACACACAAAACAAACCTAGGAAAGTCGCACGATTTAACTCAGCCCTAAATCAAAAACTAAAACCCAGAAGTAGATTAAAAGATAGGGTGTTCTCAAGCACTTACAGAGATCTGATCAGCTGGAAAAGCCTCCAGAAACCAAAGCAGAATGACCCAAAGAGAGATCGGCGAGACACAAAAGAAAAGGTGTGTAGAGAAACTATCTAGGAAAGTTAATAAAAATTTCCAGAAAAAAATTTGAGAAATGATGGCGAAAGAGAGAAATGGGAGCAGAAGACGGTAAGATAAAATCAGAGAGATCCAAGGAGAGAGAGGGAGGAAGAAGACGAACATTCATTCTCTCTCCATTAAAGGATTCTTCCAAGTTCGAACGAACCAACTAGTGTGAGTCAGAAGGTTCTCTTCCAACACGATGTCGTTTTTGGTTTAGTGTATACATACAGTTTACAAGCCCTTTTTGCCTTTTCTCAGAAGTTTGGGTAATAATCAGCTGTGTTAGCATATTACTATAAACGATATACTGACCGTTAGATCAATAAGAATGTCTGTTTTTTTTTTTTATGACGCGAGGACAATTGTATGTTCGTCAAATAGGTTCACGTGGTTGCAACTTTTTGGTTGGACCGCCAAGTCCTGCGAATATACATACAGTACGTATTATTTAATTTTGATGACTTTCTGAATTTTTTTTTTTTAATAAGAAAACACTAACCAAGAAGTTGAAAACATGTGATCTGTTTCAAGCATGTTGAGGATACTGACGTACGATTTTTCCAATCATAAACAAGAAGTTAAAATACAAGTTAGAACTTAATTAGAAATGAACTGACTTTTTGAAGAAGCATTATACATATGATATGATCCAAGTCAGAGGATCTTACGAACCAAGCGTTTTTCATGTTAGACTTAACGATCGACCTAGAAAACATCCCGATTATTTGTTAATGTGCACACTCTTATCAACGTAAAACCTCACAGATTATTAATCCAAAACAAAAATATCAAGCACACCAATTATCATGATCGGAATGCGGCCTTGTCTCTTCTTACCAAAAGATTCTACGATGCATGACATCATGAGTTGTATACGGTTCAAATCAGTTATGGGCCGTATGGTAAGAAGATAAGGCCCATAGGACCCATAATCATATACACATGATCTCATACAATGATTTTTTTTGGTTAAATGTTAAAGATCTCATACAATGATAATTGAATGAACGCATTCACTCTTCCTCTCAACTACCTCCTCCGCTCCATACTTTCAATTCATATCCTAATTATGGGATGGATACAAATTTAAAGGCATTATATGGTTTTCCCTTACTATTTCCTTTCTATAACTTTATTTTTATGTCAAATTCCTTGATCATATACAGTACAGAACCATGTGAGGGCCTTGTGTTTGTGTTGATTCACACGTACGTGATCTTGTTGGCTCTTATAGTTTAAAGCCTAAGGGTAGACATCTTAGGCAATTTGTGTCCATACGAACCAAGGCAGCAAATTGATGACAACTGACGTGGCAAGGCAAGTATAATACAATAATCTTTCACATTACAAAAAAAAAAAAAAAACATTCTCCACGTTTAGGCCAAGAAGGGCAACCTGGCGAGTTAACCGAACCGCTATATCAATAGCTGATTTTAAATAGTAACATACATTATTTATTAAAGAAAAAATCGGAAACAATATAATATGTCTAAGCAAAAGATTTAAATTTCTTAATTATCTTTCCTCATCAGTCACCACACGACACAAACAAAAAACGTTACAAGAAGACTTGGTTGTTTCTGGCTAGATGAAACCAAAACTGGATTCATCTTTATTAACCCATTCAGTTTTTTTTATAGGATAGTAGTATAGGTTTCTACAAATAAAAATGGGTCTTAGTGCACATTTTTAGGGTTTGGCATCGTCTACCATTGTTAGGACCTTCAGAGTTGGATAGCCTTTTTTACTCGGAGAACCAATTAAACTAATAACTCGCCGTCATATTTAATAATGTTTTTTTACCCAAAAAAAAAAAATCAAAAATTCTAAATATTACTACTTTCTGGTTGACAGGGATATAAAACAGATTCTACTATCTAGAGTCTGCTAGTGCATATCGGGTTGCTTTGTTATATGTTTCTTTGTTATATGTTTGTTATAGTTTAGAAAATTATTGTTTCATGGTAGATAAAAACCTACATAAAACAGTAAAACGAGCTTCTCAGTTATTTACATAAAACACTGTCTCCATTTTTTCTATGGAGAACTATTATTAAATTTATTAATTAGAAAGAAAATACTTTAACCAAAAAAAAAAATCGTATTTTACTTCCGACCTTACTAAAATATTCATGGTCTTACAACCCAGACTTGTTCAGATATCAGGTTTTTTCCGAACAACTGATTGATCCTCCGGTTATTTATTGAGTCAGATTTGGTTTCCTCATAAAATAATTTTGAATTCTTTTTATTACTTTTATAGAAGAAAAATGAGAACAAAATACCGTATGTTTTTTTCATATTTTTATTAATATTTAGTGTCCAGTAAAAGTGTATCAGAGCAGGCTCGAATCAATGACGGGGCATGGCCTTGAATGATGGCAAAACAGACAGAACCGGATTGGAGACCGACCTGTATCAGATTGATAGTCATTAGAATCCCAGAAACAGAGGAAGCCTCACATATTTCTCTTTTCATTGTATTGAAATCTGTGATTCTTCATTTACTCTTTTGTGGAATAACCTATGAGACTTATAGGTAAATAAAATATTGTGTTACTTTTAATAAAATATTGTGGTGAAAGGTAGTCAAAAGAAACAATGGGTCTGCCCCTTGTGGTGTTTGCAGGTGCATCATTGACTTTTTTGGCCCCAAATCTTCTCTTTTTTTTGGATCCAATGGCCCCAAATCTTCTAATTAATGTCTTTTGTAGTTATGATGCTGAATCTATGGCACTGTGGCTTTTGGGTACTCTTCAATCCTTCATCTACTGCAATAATTATCTTTCCTTATGGTTTATACAGTCTATGTGCAATTGTGGTTTTAATGTAACTAATTCTACTCTTATTTTCTAATGTAACTAATTCTACTCTTATTTTCGTAAATTTCTTTTGAACTTTCCTATCTATCTTGGTATTTTCAGGATTCTGTTTGGCTTTTAATCTTATTTGAAGAAGAAATTTCGAACCGAATGATTTATCTAAAACTAAAGACCATAATGCGCAATAAAATTGAACTCAAACGTGATAGTGTTCAGTATTATGGCTTAGGATTTAAAGAACATCCATATGTAAATAATCATTTTTAAAAAAAAGTTGTGTAATTAATATTTTCGTTGTAACGATGTTGTCATGTTGAAACTACGAAGATATAGATGGGTGTCAAGAATATGTTATATTCAGAATTAATATATTGGGTAGTGGCTACATTCTAGGTAGTAGGTACAGTATAAACGTTTCCATTGCCGAATGCCGACCAACAAGTCGTTTTTAAACAACATTTTTTATTTTCCTATTCATAATTCTATTGAGATGCAGATTACTTCAAACTTTATACATGCAGCTGTATTTATATAATGCACATTGTACGAATAACTCAATTTTTTATAGATCAATAATAGATGTAGATATTTTAGCAAATAATAATAATATATGTGGATATATCCGTATGCGATATCTATTTTTTTTTCTTTGGTTATTTAGATGAATATAGAATGAATTCTGATGTCTGTTTTATTGAACAAAGGATGAATTATGATGTTGCTACGATTTTATGGGTATGTCATTTTTTGTTGTTGTTTAATGAAGGCATGGGTATTTCATGGGTATTCGTCCTATTTGATATATATATATATATATATATATATCAAGTATATATAAATAGGAAATGATGAGTCTGATGAAAACTGACCACTCATTGATGTTTTTTTTTCATCTAAGTTTTATTAGTAACATATGTCAAAATACGATTAAGATACACACAACCGGCAAAATCTCGTTTTCTGGTGGTAAAGTCTAAATGTGGATAGCCTAAAGAGTAAAGACAAAACACTAAAATTATTATTGAAAAAATTATAATGCAAATACATCCAAAGATGCTTGAGAATTTTCGTCTTTTTGTTCTCGTTTGGGATGAATAAACTTTAGAAATGAAAAACCGACTACAACAATACCCCACAAAACAAACATCTACTGTTAATCTCCTTTTTCATTCATACGAGGATACTTTTAGAGATAGACATACTCACATAGACATAGTTGACAAAATAGCAAAATCTCATATACGTATTCTTCGATTTTTAAGAAGTTCGAACCCGGGGGTGGGAACTCACCCACTTTCCATGTGGCACAATTTCGTAGGTATTCATATCAGGTTTAAAATAATTAACTCCAATTTTTTTCTCGTATATAAAATTTCTATAATTACTAAACTAATCTTGTATGATCTTCTACATGAAGTTGATATGCATTTGCAGTATTTATTTGATAGTTCTATGATTCTTATTACTACGAGATCAATGCATCTGCTTTCAGTTTTTTTTCTTCATATCTTTTGGAAAATCTGACGGGTTCTACGTACGTGATTACATCAATACAGTCCTTCCAAACTGAAGAAGGAACATTGACGACCTTATTGCACCAAAAATATAAGCTAAGTACTAAACTCTAGAGACATGGTTGCTATCTAATTTGTAATTGTCAGAAATCAAGTCCTTTAGAAATATGCAAGGTTAGTATGCGAAAAAGTGCTGACAAATAAATTATCGAATATGAAAAAGAAAAAAAAATTATCGACTATGAACTACGTAAAATTTAAGTTTTTTTTATAAATTATGTTTGGTATCACAAATGAATGAAACCTTTTAAATGTTTTGTCCGATATCAAGGTTTTTTTAAGGGAATAAGATATGAGGAAATAGGGTTTCTGACTTAAATTAATTCATATAGTCTCCGTTTCAATCGTTCGACCAAAAAAAAGTAAATAAAGATATATGCATTGAACCAGCATCCAAAAAGTTAGAAGAAATATTTAAAATAGTAATTTTTTAAGAAATGGTAAAAGTTAGGGTAAGTGCATGTAATATGTCTATATACATATTAAACAAAACGAAAGTCAATATCGAGCTCCGTGTCAGTTTTCTGCATATATACATGCATGATGATGCATCTATAGCCTGGTTCCCATAATAATAGAAATATTACCACAACTATAGTTAATGAAAGTGTTATGACGCCTAACGTCCCAACTGCAACAATTTACAGAGATACGATGAAAAAGTGGCACTAGAGAAGGAATGTATTACCTTTTAATATTACTAACTAGTCAGTTTCAAACAATAAGTTCTATTTCCAACATGAACGACATTAAATCAGTTATCACATGCATTAGAACCTAAAATACTGAGTCGTTAACAAAAAGCACTGGGTCAACTTCATATATAGTTTCATAAAATAGAGAATTTATGCATCATTTTGATAGATTACACTTACTATTAATATTTAGCAATCGTGAAGTGAGAGATGTAGTTGAAAAATCTATGGATTTCACATATATATGATGATTCATTTACTGTATCCAAAAATTATTGAAAAAATTTAGACATCACTGTAAGACTTCCCAGAGATACTTGGAAGAAAAACAACGATGGGCGTCATGCCGTCATTATCTATGGGAATATCTCATACATAGACTCTAAACTCTCACATCTTCATACAAAATAATGTACATATTAAGGGTAACTTAAAATCTTGTCTCCACCAATTGAAAAAAGTCTCTAAAATAAATCTATCATTCATCTCAATCTAAGGAAAATTTGTAGCAGCAGAAAGTCCCATATATCAAAATAACCAATATAAATCATGTACATGTTTATTTTTATTGCTTTAATTGTTTGACAAATATCGAATTTGAGATCCAAATCAATGAAAGTTTTATTTATTCCTTATTTTGTAGGTTAAATGGTTGCTAAGCAATTACATGAATCGATTTCTTCCAAGCTCAAGAAAGAGTAATCGTTAGTCTTCTCTAGGATATACAACACATGCGTATTCTTCCTTATTTTTGGAGATTAGATAGTTGCTCTTTGCTAAGATTCCATGAATTAATTTCTGCCTAATTAAAGAAAATGTCGTTCGTCTACTTTGGGATATATATGCATTAATTTGCTCTCGATACATTTCTTAGTTTGGAGATTACTTGGTTGTTAAACAGTTACATGAATCGATTTCTTCCAAATACAAAAAAAAAGGAATCATTGGTTCTTTTTTTGGAATATATATATATATATAGATTATATGTTCATGTTCTTTCCATTACTTCCTTATTTTTGGAGATTAGATAGCTGCTAAGCGAGATAACACGAATTAGTTCCTTCTATATTCAAGAAAGAGCTACTGGTTAATCTTTTTGAGATATATGCATGTGTTTTCCATATCTTCCTTAAATCCCAAGATGAGATGGTGTCTAAGCAATTTCCTGTAGTCAATTCTTCCAGACTCGAGTCAAATTCGTTAAATTTCTTTTAAATATCGGAGTCCTGATGTTGCTTTGTCCATATACACAAATTTTGTTTTCTTTTAATGATATCAATATATACTGATTTGAAATAACATCACAAACTTCTTCTAACAAGGGTTCTAAACAATAAAAAAAAATACAATAAGCTATAAATAAAACGTATACTGTTGGATTTTATTATTTATATTGGATTGATATTATTAAATAATTAATTAACTTATTTGTTTATAGATCTATTCAGTAACAATCCTCACAAATTCGGTAAAAGACTACTGACATTTTTTGTCGTAATCTGACTACTGACATTAGCATAGTGATAAAATGGAAGGAAAAATTATAAAACAAAGAGATATAGCTAAAATCACACGTTAAAATAAAAGCATAGCGGTAACAAAGACACTGTGAAGTTTATATATATAGGAAAACTCTTTATATAGCCGCGTAAAGAACGCAGTTCAAAGAAGAAAAGCGGGCAAAATATAATTTAGTAAAGTTTTTTTTGGCTCTCTCTGCCTACTAACATCAAAGGTAACAAACATTATTCATTTTTATACATTTTTACATGAAAAAAAATAACAGAAAATAGACCCATAAGGCCATAATTTCTATTCTTTCTCACTATTGATATATCTAGCTGATGCATCGAATCAGCATCCAGAAGAAAAAAACTATATATATATATATATACTAGATCAATACGAGGTCTGTGTCAGCTTTATGCTTACATAGTTACATGCATCTGTCCATAGATTCTAATAAATATTTTGTTTTTTATTGTAAACACAGTAAGTCAGTGAAGTATTAACGGCTACGTCCCAACTGCAACAATTTACAAATAGATAAAAATAAAAAAACAAAGGGAGCATGCATCAGAGAATAAATTACGGCGTCCGTTATTAAATCAGTCCACTGAATTTAATTCTTAATTTTCCCTCCATGTTACTATAAATCACAACGATACTCCTTCACAACCTTACACCAAAACCATCATAACACTCTTTGCGCAAACTTCAATTTTTCAAGAGTTCTGTTTTTTTTTTTCTCGACTTGTAGTAGACACTATATATATATATATATAATAATAATAATAATAATAGAATGTCAATGTCATCGTCGGAGGAGGAGAATCACCGGAAATCAGTGGAGGACAAGGCTGAGATGGGGAGGAGAAAAAGGGCAATTTGGGAAAGAAAGTGGAAGAGACTAGACATTGTGAAAGCTTCTGCTTCTCTCTTTGTGCATTTCCTCTGTCTTTTAGCTCCTTTCAATTTTACTTGGCCAGCTTTACGGGTGGCACTCATTGTATATACGGTGGGTGGGCTCGGTATCACCGTCTCTTACCACCGTAACTTGGCTCACCGGAGCTTTAAAGTCCCTAAATGGCTCGAGTATTTATTTGCTTATTGCGGCCTTCTTGCCATTCAGGTTCGCTCTCTTTATTTTATTTTTTTCTCAGCTTTTTAGTTTACTATATATACATTTTCCTTTTATCAACAACATGCGTTAACACTAGTATAAAATATTAGGTTACAAATGTCTTTTAGTTTAAAACCCAAACTGCAAAATTTAGAATACTCAACTACCAACTCAGATATGACTTAAGCCATTGTCGATTATCGTACCCTTAAATTTATCAGAATATCTTTAGTATTATTTATGCATGCTTTCTTAACTACTTTATCTGCCATATAGTTATATGAATTCTTGAATCACCCACATATCCTTAAGATTTTTAAGACAAGCTTATGGAGTCTTATAATTTCTATATATTTATTTAATTCTATAAGAAACAGTGAACATTTATTTATAATTGTTATTCTAACAGGGAGATCCGATTGATTGGGTGAGCACACATCGATACCATCACCAGTTTACAGATTCGGATAGGGACCCACATAGTCCTAATGAAGGTTTTTGGTTCAGCCATCTCCTATGGCTATTTGATACAGGTTATCTTGTAGAAAAGGTAGTTAATTAAGCAAAGTTGTGATTACTAGATTATCTTACTTTAATCACAATTAAACTTGTTGACCAAAAAAATAACAACTAAACTTTAACATAAATATGTTAATGGCACAGTGTGGGAGAAGGACAAATGTGGAGGATTTAAAGAGGCAATGGTACTATAAGTTCCTTCAAAGAACGGTCCTTTACCACATTCTAGCATTTGGTTTCCTCCTCTATTACTTTGGTGGTTTGTCTTTTCTTACTTGGGGAATGGTAATATTTACGCTCTTTTATTTGCCCTTTATTTTTTAAAATTTACTTTCCAATCGATTATATCGTGAAAATAACTATATATACCCATTGCGTTTGTCTATTAATATAGTATACAGTTAATATCAACAGTAAATGATGACGAGAATTCAATAATTGTGATATTCGTGGATGTATAGGGTATTGGGGTAGCAATGGAGCATCATGTGACTTGCCTCATCAACTCTCTTTGCCATATTTGGGGAAGCCGAACTTGGAAGACCAATGACACCTCTCGTAACGTTTGGTACGTATTACAAATCTTTGATCAATCATGCATAATGCACATAGAAATGTCATTTGGTATATACGTGATTGTCGATGTCTTCAATCGTTTATTCCGTATTAATAAAAGAGATTGAAATTTCTATTCTCTCTAAAGTTAATATATATATATATATATATATATTTGAATTATATTATTATTATTATTATTATAATTTGATGCTTGAGTTGGTGAAATGAGAGACGCGTAAACCAATTACCTCTATTTTAAAAAGTCGATGAGGATATTAAATATTTTGCATATTCTCCACGGAAAATGCTCAATGAAAACTATTGGACTTTATTAAGCTGGAAAAAACAATCTCATTGTCATCGGATACCGATGAATACAAATTCGTCTGAAATGCAAACTCCATAAGACCAACTCTAAAGGCATTTAGTTCACCATGTAGATCTTTTGATTCTGTGGTCCAATTATATTTGTAACACAAGCAGTCGAAGACAAAGGTCCTACATAAATATGAAAGGTTATCCTGAGTTTAAGTTCCATGCGAATAGGTTCACTTTCAGAGTCATCCAAACTTGTTTTGGTCCCTATTTCGTTTATAGATGTACGGGACGAAAAGCCCTTTTTGAAAAATAAATAATAAATGTGGCGAGTGGCATGTGTGATATGTGTGTGTT
Source organism: Eutrema salsugineum (assembly GCF_000478725.1). Classification (NCBI taxonomy): domain Eukaryota; kingdom Viridiplantae; phylum Streptophyta; class Magnoliopsida; order Brassicales; family Brassicaceae; genus Eutrema; species Eutrema salsugineum. The sequence goes on along the minus strand of NW_006256612.1, from coordinate 13,756,102 downwards.
CGTACTATATATTTATATGCGTTTTTCATGTATCAAATGCATGCATGTGATTTTTTTTTTTTTTTTTTAATTTCCCTGTATATGAGTTTTAAACCGCATCAATTAACTGGCGATTATAAGGATATATAAATTAATTTTGAAGAAACTAACCTAAGCCAAGTGGTTTGAAATGGTAAATAGGTGGCTGTCGGTATTCTCATTTGGAGAGAGCTGGCACAACAATCACCACGCGTTCGAGTCGTCGGCGAGACAAGGCTTGGAATGGTGGCAAGTCGACATCTCTTGGTACATCGTCCGCTTTCTCGAGATCATCGGTTTGGCTACTGACGTGAAGCTGCCTTCAGAGAGTCAACGACGTCGTATGGCATTGGTTCGTTGAAGATGGAGGTTATTCGACGTCTCGTCTTTATTAAGTATTGGTTTAATGTCTACGTACGTTTAAAGTTTTTGGGTGAACATAACACTTGTAATATTGTGCTATGCGGTGTTGTGTCGTACGTCTTGTCTTGTCGTGTCGTGTGTGGTGTTAGAAACATGTTGCTTGATTAAGATACGTACGTTTGTTTTAATTCTTATGAACGAAATTCTAGTATGCGTAATTAAGTTAATCACAGTCCAATTTTTTTTTTTTGTGTGTGTCATCATGACACGCACATTTCCGAGTTCGAAAGTCACACCATGACAGAATATCAAATGTAAGTAACAAGAAACAAGCGGTTTGATTAGAAGCGGCGGAGAAAATTGGTTGCAACCTTTCTGAAGAACAATAGGCCGCAATTTTCTCTTCCTCTCTCTCTCTCTCTCTTTTTAACATCTTTTGAGAGAGAGATTGTAAAGAGAAAAAATGAAAAAAACAACTATATGATGGAGAGAAAAGCTTTTGTTTAGTGAATTACACAAGGTTCCGTAAAAAAAAAAAAATTGAAAATCAATGGTCTAAGAACCAAACCTAAAATGCAGTACTTTATCAATCCTTCGATTTCAACAGACTCCAAAGTCCAAACTAATCGGAAACGTTAGAGCTCGAACCAAAATTAAATAGTGATTACCTCTAGCCAAAAACTAGAGGGTATGAATATAAAGAAATTTTCATTGTCTTGACTAAAACTGATGAAAACCAATAATAAATACTATTTGCCAAAATTAACAATTTAGAAGATGCGACGACAAAAAATAATTTAGAAATTATATATCAAACGTACTGATTTATGATGAAGTAGGATGCTCTGTGAATACTTTTAAATTCATTTTAATATATGTGATCATAAAATACAACAAAAATATACTAACATACAAGCATCTAAACTTTTATAATTGTTATATTAGTATATATAGCTTTTCTTGTTAAGTAAGAGTGTATAAACAAATATAATTCCATTAACATTTGCAATGTTTTAATTGACATACATTTTATTTATTTATATAACCCTATATTTTCACAATTTAATATAGTATCACAAAATATTATAGAGGAAAATATTTAAACAATGGCCGCATCACGCAGATTGAAATTTTTTCCAAATTTCAAAACCGTAAATGTTAAGAGATAGCAAATGGGTGTTTTTTTTTTATGACGTAAAAGCATTCATAAAAACTATTCATTGAAATGTCCAGGTTTGTACATGTGCCCATTCTGCTTAACTCTTAATTCTCGGACTAACCAATCTATCGGGATCGCTACGCAAAACATTAATGAATATTAAAAAAAAAGGTTGGCCAATCAAATGGCTTTGTTCTTTTCCTAATCAAATCATCATTCACAGAAAAGGCAAATGCGAGATAAAGTGTACAAGTTTATTATCTCGTTGTTAAGTAGTGATGACTACTCAAATCCACCGTTACGATCCTTAATATCCACAACATATAAGCCTGAATGCACCAACATCTACCCCTATATATATAATCATATAACTCGTACTAGTCATATCTCAAAACACAAACCCATTAGTCCTCGATGGGTGACACCAACAAAGAGGATGGCTCAGGCTCTAGCCAAAAAATGGTACGTAAAGAAAAAAGAGCCTATATTTTTAGAAAATGGACACGGGTCGATCTAGCGAGAGCTTCAGCTGTTGGGGCTGTGCATTTCTTGTGTATCTTGGCTCCTTTTACCTATAAATGGGAAGCTCTACTGTTCGGTGTGATTCTTGCCTTTGTGACTAACCTCAGCATTACATTCTCGTACCATAGAAACTTGACTCACCGGAGCTTTAAACTACCTAAATGGCTTGAATATCCATTCGCTTATTCTGCTCTTTTTGCGCTTCAGGTAAATAACGTTTTAACCAAAACTAGAAATCAAACTATATATAACCAATATGTATTCTCAGTTATAGTTGAAATGTCATTTTCATTTCTCTTGCAGGGTCATCCAATAGACTGGGTGAGCACACATAGGTTCCATCACCAGTTCACAGATTCGGACCGTGACCCACATAGCCCTATGGAAGGATTCTGGTTCAGTCATGTCTTGTGGATATTTGACACCAGTTACCTCCGAGAAAAGGTAACACAACATTTAAAATCTCTTCAAGCCCAGCGTATGTGAATCGATCTTAATTTCTATGATCACTTCTAGTGGAAGAATTTGTAATTAAAACGGAGAAACTCTGTACGATGTTGCAATAACTAATGCCAAAAATGTAACAGTGTGGAGGACGTAACAACGTGATGGACTTGAAGCAACAATGGTTCTATAGGTTTCTTCGAAACACAACTGGTCTCCACATCTTAACATTTTGGAGCCTCGTCTATTTCTGGGGTGGTCTACCTTACCTAACTTGCGGCGTGGTAACATCTCTATTTAATCTTTGTTCAATTCATTGTTGTTACTCTGACATAATAATCATCTCGTACATGTTTCTTGCAACACAGGGTGTTGGAGGAGCAATCGGTTACCACGGGACTTGGCTTATAAACTCGGCATGCCATATTTGGGGTTCGCAAGCATGGAACACCAAGGACACCTCTCGTAACGTTTGGTATTTTACCCACACTTTAGTCTCTATAGACGTATCCTAGACATGTAGATATAAACCTATAAAAGTTCAAGAAATAAAATTGAAAAATAATAAAGACCCATAGACCTAAACCGAAACTGAGATTTGAGTTACTGGTAATTGTGGAATGGTGCAGGTGGCTAGGGCTATTCACGATGGGAGAGAGCTGGCATAACAACCACCATGCCTTTGAGGCCTCGGCTAGGCACGGTCTAGAGTGGTATCAAGTAGACATAACTTGGTACCTTATTCGGTTCTTCCAGGCTCTCGGTCTAGCCACCGATGTCAAATTGCCTACCGAAGCTCAGAAACGCAAGATGGCTTTCCCTCGTTAATCTCATCTCTCTACTTCTATCTTACTAAGTTTTCAACCTGTTTTTTTTTTTTTTTCGTTATAAAGTTATATGTACTGATCACTCACTCTCTTGTTATTTATGTAATAAAGTTAAGAATAATCTGTTCTCATGAACTTGCAAACTAGACGATCAAAACACCATTATTTTTCAAGTACATCGCACGCTGTATGAACAATGAAAACCGATATTACAGCACTATCTAGAAGGAGTAACGAACCTTGCGCCAGATGAGCTTAGAAGATGTAGTCTGGTAACTTGAGAGGGAACTCTGCGACTTCGACTTCGAATTGACTCCCTTTTGGATCTTTCAAACTAGATAACATAAAAAGAATCAAAGTTCAAGATTCCACTCCAATTTCTAGGTTTAATCATAAACTACAAACATCATCGTCCATGACCATGAAACATACCTTCCAGGGACAAAGGTGAAACATCCCTCAATGGCTCCAGTAGTTGTTGGAAAATTGGAACAACTCTCATACACAAATTCTTCTTCCCCGGCTTGTAAGAGCGGGTACTACAGATATAAACAAACCGCATTAGGAAGATGCTCATATCCATTGTTGGTCCAACATCTATTAGCACGAGGATCAACACTCGGAGAAAGTAAGGAGTTGCTAAAGTGTAAAACTATACCTCTCCTATCACAGCTTCTCCATTAACAGTATCTATTACCGCACCATCAGCTCGGATGATCCAGTGTCTCCAATACAGTTGGCAAGAGCTATGGTGTGTCCCACTCAAGATGCATCCTTCTGGCAAGAGAGACATGCGTATGGAATATGCATACCAGTATGCCGGTGGCTGATCCCGAAGGTTAGATATTTCAGGGATAAACACAGACGAAGCACGTACCTGCATTATTAAGGCTATTCAATCTACTGTACAATCCACAAAAACCTGAAACATCAGTAACCAGATAAATCCATTTGCTTACCTGCACACCATTAGTTACAGCAACAGAACACAAGGGAGGAGTCTCTGGGAACAAACAGATGCTTTTCATGTTATCTTGTTGACGGACTTTTATAGTGCCGGTTTGTAACCGCCGACCATGTTCTTCCAACCAAAGCAGCATGGCATCCTGTTGGTGATCGTCGTTGGTATCATGAACAGATCTGACCAAAGAATCGGGTACACAAGGAAGCATTTGACGGGTCGATGTGCCAGTATAAAGCTGCCCGTTTGTGCAGTCTAGGAAAAAGAATTTGAGGCTTGACACGGCGGATACAGCAACAACGATAAGGTTCAATCTGCTAGAGATACCGAGGAGCTTCATTGTTTCCTTTGTCTCCCATATCACTTCCTTAAGAGGTGGCAAGTAGACATTAACATGATGAGTATAGAAAGAGTAGCCACCTATAAGCCCAAGTGAGCCATTGGAGGAAGAAGATTCTTGGCCATCGACGAAACGGTAGAGAAGCCTCGTGGGAAGAGGAAGTTTCACTTTGAGAGCAGTCTCCACTTGTTCAAGATCATCCTCTGTGGCACCTTTTCTAAGTGTAGCCTTTGCTTCAGGGAAGTTTAAGCTCAACCATTGTTTCAAGTTGTCCCAACAACGTCTGACTCGTTTAACGAGATTCCAAGGATACATTCTAAAAGACTCCCTCCACAACTGATATGCTGTCTGAAAAGATCAAGACAGGCTAATCTCTAATGAAAAGAACCACCAACGAGGATAAATATAGAACAACAAGTGTATAGCAATCAAGACCTAAGTTTTACAGTTCAAACACTCAAAGCCTAAAACTTTGTGGAAGAAGAAAATCCATCAAATAGAAAAGGACTCGTAATTGGATCAAATTTCAGAAAAAAAAAAAAGAAGAAGAAGAAATTGACCTTGAAGGAAGGAGCAGGATCTCCATGTGGATCGAGAGGAGTAGAGATATTAAGATCAATAGAACAGAAGATCGACCAAAGGGATTCCTCGGAGGCGGAAACTTGAAGGCGTTTGCTGACACAAGCCACTCTCGCAGTGTTTTCAGGACCGATTTTGGATAATATGATGTGGAGAACCAAATCTCCAGCATCCTCTAGCCCCATGGCTTTCTTGCTTTCTCTCTCTCTCTTTCACAGTTGCTTGCTTTTGTCGGCTCTGTTTCAATCAGAAGAAAGGGGCGTATCGCATCTTCTGGATAAACATCACTTACCCTAAAACATCAATTCTTGAAATTTTTAATTTACAAGGGATTAATTGGATTTAACTAATACTTTAGGGTCTCAACTAAATTTAAAGCAAATTTCGAGGTTACACCGAAGAAACTTCTTCTAATATTGTTTTAGCGTAAGCTTTGAAATTGTCCTCTGCTCTTCTTATAAAACACAGAGCTTCTGCCTCGTCTGGAGTCTTTAGACACGCGAACAGATGCTTGTCTCTCGAGTTTCTATAATCAGGGACAAATGGCTTCTCTTGGATTTCGATCGAACCCAAAAATGGATTCGATCGAAAGAAGCACTAGCGAAATCCAGACGATGCGATTTTATATAGGCGTTAGTGACACTAGATCCGAGAACAACTTCCTCTTTGAATCCATGGATTATGACATAAGCGTGAACTTGTTGAGTATGGTGTAGTGATTTTGTTTGGCTCAGGATAGATAAAAGAGCTCTGCTTCTGTTCGCCGGAAGCATCGGTGGTAAAGATCGCCGCCGCGAGAAAAGTCAAATATATGTTACCAGCGCCACACAAAGTCATCACCTTTAATTAACAAAAGCAAAGCAAACTGAAAAATTAATAATTTAATTATAACCCTTCAAACCCAAGAAAAAAACTAATATATATGTAATAAACCTACCGACACAAAAAAAAAAAACCCGATTTGAACACTTTAATCTGTGAATTTTGTCTTTAAACAATTTTAACAAAAAAAACGTGCTTTATGTTCTTTTGTTTTGACGCTATGTGTTGTTGAGTTAAGAATTTCCTTGAAATTTCAGGGTTGGACTGTGTTAATTAATATCTTTGGTCTATCGACATTACATACTGGTTTAACATGCTGTGTATGTATGTAATTTACATACGTGCGTATGTACCTACCAATGCATGTCTTCTTCGTTTAAGAGTTTGAGATTTAAGACTGAATCAAACTTGTCAGTTGAATTTTTTCTATTTTAATATAATTTTCGTTTTATGAGACATTTGAAAGTTCCAACTTCTTTTGCTTAGTGGTTTCGGTTTTTAGGTGATATCATGTCATCCTGACCTCCAAATTCGAATGTGAATTCGTCATGAAGCGTTTGAATATTTGAAAAAAAAAAACAATTGAGAATCATAGTTGAATTATATACAAGTTTTTTTTTTTTTTTTTAACCACAATTCTTCGATTTTACTGGTTGCTTGTCTAACCAACATTTACCCGACTCTGTCACAAGTACCAAATTTCATCTCCAAAATTAAATATTAGTCAAAGATCAATAAGTACAAATAAACAACTTTTCAAGTAGACTTTTCATCTGAAGCTGGACCAGGATCTAATTAATTAACCTTTACCGGGCTTATCCCTTCTTTTTTTTTGCAGATTTACTTGTGCTATACATTGCGGTCCAAGACAAGAACCGTGTCTTGTCTTAACTTGTTTGATCAATTCCTATTCTTTTGGCTTCAAATGTTGAAAACTAAGTCTTTCCTAGTAAAAGTCAAGCCACAAGAATATCTTAGTAAGACCAAAAGCCCCAAAGTCACACAAAGATACCAATTTAACAATCAACGTACCAACACCATAATTGAAAACCTTATATATATATAGGTCATTATCAAACTAAATGTGATACAAACCAAACAAAGAGTAGAAGCCATACAACAACTTTTACGTGCCAAACAAATTAATTATTATTTTTACTTTCAATATACAAAAAAGAGAGGGAGAGAGAAACGATGATGAAAAGACAATTGATACTTGGAGTGGTTTTGCTCGGATTCTTGGTAATTTTCTTGGACACCACACAAGTCGAAGCGACTAGGCCGTTTCGAGCCGACGGTGAGATCCGATTTGTGTTTCAATTACTGCAAAGGGGTCCGGTGCCACCGTCAGGTCCAAACGGTTGTACCAACATTCCAGGAGGTTCAGGCACGTGCCATGGCTGAGCCGTCATTTGAGTCTGATTATACCTCCTGGTTATTTCATTTTTATTTTTATTTTTATTTTTTAAAAGGTTAGTGTAATAAACACAATATAGTTTTGTGTATTGATTCTATTTTGATGCAGTTCTAGCAATTATGAAAGCAAATGTATGTATTCATTAACATTGTAAAAGCTCCCAAAGCTAGTTGATGAGATTAGTTATTCTTTTATTTTGTTTATGAACTTTTAACATGTAACTTTTTGGTTTTATCATTTTATCTTTTTTAAGCATTTCTGTCTGATCAGTTTTACGTAATGTAAGTCCAGATCATAATGTCGGTTAACATGATATGATCCGATATGATACCAGCAGTTAAGAAAGAAGCTTACTTATTTCTGAAAGAGTCGGTAGATCAATAATTACAAGATTGCATGAATAATATTTTGATCAAGAATGGTACTTTCCTCATGCGTAGGACAAGATATTCCTACAAAAATGGTCTACTTCAAAATGTGAAATTTACATTTTGACTTGCGAGGAGGTTAACTGTTAGCTCTGTTATGAGTTATTTTAGTAATAGGTTTATTTGTTCTAAGAAAAATCACGTGTTATTGAATTTATTTTAAAATGGTTATCAAATTTTGTTATTTGTTATATAATTTTCGAATCCCACTGAAACAACTAAAAAAAAAAGGGAAACTTACATAACAACAATCATAACATGTCTATTCGTATTTTTCGTACTCTTATGATATCTTTCCGATCCCTAAAGGAAAATGACTGACTGACTTTTTTTATACGTCGATCTGCAACGTTAGTTAACCAGGTGTAAGAAATTGACCCTTTAATCTTTTATATAAATTAATTTTTTAAAATAAAACTCTTATTAATACAGTTTAATACATAAATAATTTGCGAAAGGTCCACAGCTCTCTCCTATTTTAGCATGAACAGTCTTATTTACAATGCAGTTTCTTAATCTCTGAAAATTTGGCCCTAGAAAAAAATATTTAATTCCTCGACCCTGAAAGACGTGAAAACAAAAGATGGCGATACACAGGGGCATGATTGTCATTTCAGATATTATTAAACCCTAGCATACTTTGGCTTCAGCACTATCCATCTGTTATCTTCCGTAGCCTTTGTCTCACCGCAACCCTACTCACACTTATCAGCTGATCGCTTAGCTGAGGTAACCGTTTCGTACGCATCTATGATCGGTTTTAATTATCGGTTGCTTATTGTTCCAGTTATATCAGATTTTACTGTTCTTTACACGTATCTCTTGGGCTTGATAGGATCGTTTATAATGCTGATAGAATTGATTCCGTGGCGTAGAGCTTCTTGATTGAGTTAATCAACATTTTCCATTGCAATTCATATGATTTGCTAATTCTCGTTTTGTCTCTTGAATCGATTTGTCTTTTGAATCGATAATTCTGCGGCAGCTGACGAAATCCGGTGTTATCTTAAAGTCCGGATATTTTCTGATTGAGATATCTAGATTTGTCGAAAAACGTAGCAGATCTTAACAGTTGTTGTTTTGTTGTGTCATAGCTTCTTCAATTTATACTTTTTATTTGTTGAACTTTGAAAAACGTTTCGATTGCTACTGTTCATTCGAGTTTACTCCCTGCCTCAATTCATTGCATCTTCTCAATCGTGTGTATATCAGCTTTGATTTTAGGAATTAATTCTTCGCTAGAGTGGAATTTTCCATAAGTTTACATTCTTAGAAAAGCAAATCCATGTTCCTCATATATTCTCTTCTGTTTCAGGAAAAATCCGACAATGCCTACCGTGAGTGTTGGCAGAGACCGTTTGTTCGCTGCCCTTGGAAAAGACTACAGTAAGTACTAAAGAAACTTTTCCTTCTTCATTTCACAAAGTCTTCCTTCTTGTTTGTTTGGTTCGATAAGTTATGTTCTGATTTCGTGTCTTATTCTTTGAATTGTGTAGCACGGGAAGAGTTTGAGGATCTGTGTTTCTCCTTTGGTATTGAGCTTGATGATGTGGTAAGTTCCTCTTTCTTTTGTTGCCTTTTTTTCGTGAATGTTTCGTGGCTTTTCTGGTTACGTTTTTTTTTTCCCTGATTAGTTTTGCATCGTGCAATGTCTAGACAACTGAGAAAGCAATAATCAGGAAAGAAAATCATATTGAATTAGAAGCTGATGATGACGAAGAAGTCATCTACAAGATTGAAACTCCTGCCAACAGGTGAAACCATCTGCATTTGATGATAGTTGTTAGAGAAGAGGAACTGAATTATTTTTTTGCATCTTAATCAATGCAGGTACGATTTGCTCTGCCTTGAAGGGCTTGCTCAAGCTCTTCGCATTTTCATCAAGAAACAGGAGACACCAACGTATAGGCTTGCTGACATTGGCAAAGACAAGATACTTAAAATGAATGTAAAATCAGAGGTGTGTATACCTTGCCTGTCGCAACAAGTAACAACCTTTTTTTTGGTTTTCTTTTCCTTCATGATTGAAGTTTCGTCTTTTGCAGACATCTCAGATTCGCCCATTTGTTGTATGTGCTGTTTTAAGAGGCGTAACCTTTGATGAGGCTCGTTACAACAGCTTTATAGATCTTCAGGATAAGCTACACCAAAATATTTGCCGGTAAATGACATTGCCAGTTTCACATACGATTGATTATTAGCTGCAAATATCGCTCTGTGGTTTGCATTGACATTTATTCCAACATTTGGCTTCTATGCTCTGCAAACGCTGAAGTATTCATCTTTCTTCGCTACATATTTCAGGCGAAGATCCCTGGTTGCTATTGGAACTCATGACTTAGATACATTACAGGGCCCATTCACATATGAGGTGAGTGGTATACTCTTTTCTACTTGTAGTATTGTCTTCTCCTCCTCCCTACTGTTCTTGTTTGGTGTCATTCCTTTAACGGAAATGATAATCATAATTGTATACAGTTTTTTTCTGTATATTACGGGGTTTATTGATACTGTGGTCCTTGCTTCTTATTTCCAGGCTTTGTCGCCGATGGATATCAATTTTGTACCTTTGAAACAAGTAAGTTACCTTTCTCTCCTGATGCCTGCTGATATAGATTTATGGTTTTATTCTTTGTTTTATTTCTCGTTGTTTATAGCATTTGCATCTTAACGCTGATACAGATATATGATCTTGTTTCTCATGTCTCAGTTTCTCGTTTCTTATAATAACAATGTATTAAAGATGGATTTATATTTGTTACCCTGGCTGATACCAATATCTTGGTGCAGACTAAGAGCTTCAGGTCTGACGAGCTGATTCAATTCTACAAGGTAAATCATGAATGAAATCTTTTTTTTTTAAACCAGAAAATTTATTACTTTCTGGTTCATATGAGCCTGAATATTTACTCTCCTGCAACATTTCTGAGATTTTTCTTCATAAAAATGGATCCTTTTTGATGGCTGTTTTCTTTTATTTCTATTAATTTTTTTTACTTTCTTGTAGTCTGATTTGAAGTTGGAAAAATATCTACACTTAATTGAGAGCTCACCCGTCTTCCCTGTTTTGTACGACAGTAAAAGGTATTTAGTGGTTCTTCGCAGTAAAATAACTTATGTTGACTGTTGATTGTTGACTGTAGATTGTTGCAGAACGGTGCTCTCATTGCCACCTATTATCAATGGTGCACATTCAGCAATTAGCCTGCAGACAAAGAATGTCTTCATTGAATGTACAGCAACTGATTTGACCAAGGCCAAGATTGTCTTGAATACAATGGTAATGCGGTTAACAAAACAACATTTACTGTGCCTACCTGATTAGTGATTCAACGATCATTCGTTTGGTTTTCCAGGTGACAACTTTTTCGGAATATTGCGAGAGGAAATTTGAGATTGAGCCTGTTGAAGTTACATACGACAATGGAGAGTCACTTATCTATCCGGATTTAGCTGTCTACGATATGGAAGTTCCTCTCTCTTCTATCAATGACATAATTGGAGTGTCTTTGGAGTTGGAAGAGGTAATGTAGGCAATCACTGCCATCAAATTGTTTGATACTTAATGATTAATGAACCATTCTCCTTTTTATTGTTTAATTGTTGATCTGGAGGTTGCAGTTGAACTAAATCTTGGCATTTTATACTGTGTGTTAAGAGTCTTTCCTCTAATCTGCTGTGTGTTCTTTCTTTATTGAGACCCCCATGATACTTATACTTTTGTTCTGTGGACTGGCTTTTGTAACCACCAGGTTACAAGTCTGCTAAACCGAATGCAGTTGCACGCCGAGTGTTCAAAATGTAGCAACAGCCAATGTCTCGTAAAAGTACATGTACCCCCAACCAGAAGCGACGTGCTCCACCCCTGTGATATTATTGAGGTAATTTTTTCATAACCAAGACATTTATACGTTCATTGCATTATGAATGATTCTGCGTACGTTAGTTAATTAATTGATCGGGCTACCTTTCGCCAGGATGTTGCCATTGCCTATGGTTACAATAACATTCCGGCAAAAGAGCCTACTTGGATAAAACCACTGTCTTCAACAGAGCTCAGAGATCTTCTCAGAACAGAGGTTTGCTTCTTTTGTCTCCCACCCGTCTACGTTTTTCATGTGAAATACGATTAGCATTTGTATCTCACAGAGGTTAATAATATCTTTGGCACTCTCAGATTGCGATGTGTGGTTACACTGAGGTTTTAACGTTTGCACTATGCTCACACAAGGAACACTTTGCAATGCTAAATAGAAAAGATGACCATTCAACTGTTATTGTAGGAAATCCTCGGTCCGCTGATTCTGAGGTGTTTTTCAAACCCTTTTGAGTGCTTTTTTCATCAACATCTTTTGCATGCATACCGGTTACTGCTTTGCCATTTGCTGAAAGAAATTTTCGTTTATTAGGTAATTAGATCGAGTCTCATGCCTGGATTGTTGAAGACAATTGCTTCTAACAAAGCTTACCCTAAACCTATCAAGGTAAGCGATTTGATTTACTCCAAGAGACTTCAAATCTAGCTACGGGTAATTGATCATTTTTTTTTTGGTTTTAAGATATTTGAATTAGATGATGTGACCTTACGGGATGAAACAAAAGACGTGGGTTCATCCAATCGCCGACATCTGGCTGCACTATACTGTGGTGTTAGTTCTGAATTTGAGGTATATGATTTGATTTCCTTTCTTTTCCCAACTCAGCTGCTTGGCTATGCATGGTGCTTAAAATCTTATCTTGAGAAACTTCTCGTCATTGTTCAGCTAATACATGGCCTCGTCGATCGCATCATGGAAGTAATGGCAGTCCCATTTAAGCCAACCGGTGGCAATGACGGTTACCATCTAGAGACCAGTGATGTAAGCTCATTTCATTACGAGTTGTAATCTATGTTTTGATTACCAAACCCTGTCGCTCTAAACTAATTTGCTCTAATCTGCCGAAGGAACCCGAGTTTTTACCGGAGAGACGATTTAGCATCATTTGCAAAGGGAAACATGCTGGTAAATTTGGAATCGTGCATCCTAAGGTACACTTTCTTCATCTTGTTTCGATAAAAAAAAAAAGGAAAAAAACCAACCTAATCGGTTTGGTTTGTGATTTGACCGTTCCGGTTTTCTATTGCTTCAGGTAATGAAAAACTTTGGCGTCACTGATCCAATGTCTTTCGTGGAGATTGACATCGAAGCTCTTCTTTAAGATTGTCTTTCTGTCAGTGCTCATTGTTGTTTTAACATTGTTGTTCTTTTTCTGGTTTTTTATTAAACTGATATAAAGAGAATGAAATTGAAGAAGATTAAAAAAATCTTATTTTCCTTGATTAGAAGAAGAAACATATACTAATTTGTTTCATGTCAATACTATTTGTATTAAATATTAACTGATTATTATGTTATATGTTTTAGTTATCTTTTTAATATACCTACAAGCAGTGGAAAAAGTTTTAAAAATTTTACATGAGTTGAAATTATAAAATAAATTAAAATAATATTAACTAATATCAATTGTGAAATTGTGGAAATAATTGGTGGAGTTTCGTCATCGTTACGAGACCCACCGATGAAGAGTTTCTCCAACGACAGCATAGTGATTAGCGCGGGAACCTAATCGACGACGAGACTGGATGCATTCTTTGCACTGCTCGCAACGTTCACGGTGCCCACGGATCTATACATTTAAAATTGCATTTCATCCCAACACTTCTCTCTTTGATTAGGAACGTTTCTGTGTTGAAACTTACTTTTTTTTCGGATCATAACTCTGCTTGTAAATGTTATTTGAACATAAATGAAATAGACAGCTTTTTGAAGCACATATGCCTTAGAGGGTCTAGTTTTATTTTATGGCTTGGGATTAATCGCGTTATAGAAATGTATTTTCTCTCTGTTTCCACTGCCTTTGTCTCTCTTCATTGTCCATACTTTAACAATCTGCAATAGTGGTTTCATCTACAAACTTCAACACTGTCCATAAAACCTTTTACTAAGGTATAAAATGGATTTTCAGAGAGTTGTTTAAGTATTTCTGAATTAGGTTATCAGTTTGAACATAGAGTACCCTTCTTTTTTCAGATTGTTTTTGTTCAGTGATGAAACCAGAGTATGTGTCTTAGCATCAATACTGTCAAATATATATAAGGTACTAATGATGTGGTTTTGGGTTTGTAAATGCAGTTGATCTAATGAAGGCTGGAGCAACAGTTATTCTGAGGAATGCAAAAATCGACATGTTCAAGGACACGATGAGAATGGCTGTAGACAAATCGGGACTCATTCAAGTCATGGATCGGATCCTGTATCTCGCGGTTACTCGAGAAGACTATGAAATGTAACTCAAAAGCCAATTCGGCAGATCGGATTCCGTTTAATGAGATCGAGATCCACCTGCGACAATGAGCGAAATGAAATGCGGATTGAGTATACATTTGGCAATGGAAACAATGGAATGTTTATCTAGAGATATGTTAAGAAGAAAAAGAACTTGTGAGTTACCTTGTGACCAAACAAATCTCGGATGTTGTCGATACCGTATAATATCATTGTCGGTCTGGTGTATTAACAAACAAATCAAAGAAATAAAATCGGTAATGAACATGACATGTGTTGTAAGGGGATGCAAAAAAACTATACCTTTCAAGAGAAAGACCCCAAGCTATGACTTGGACATCCTCAGGGAGACCCATTGGTCGAAGCATTTCGGGTCTGAACATTCCGGAGTTTCCTATCTCAACCCACACCCCTAAACCTTCATGGTAGCTGAAAGCCAAGACCAAACAAAGGTTTTACCTTCTTGTCTCTCTGTTTGATGCAAATTTACAGGATTATATAGTTTTCATCACTTACCTCATGATCTCCATGCTTGGTTCTGTGTAAGGGTTGTAAGCTGGCTTGAAGCGCAACTTTGAAATCCCTGAAAAATATGATTAAATGCATGAGTTTTAGTTTCCCTCTTGAACCAAAATTAAGAGTCAAACGGCAAAATTAAGAGTCAAACGGCAAAATTAAGGAAACTTTTACCTAAGCGTGAGTAGAAGACTTTTAATACACCAATCAGGTCTCCCAACGTAAGACCCCGGTCACATATTAAACCTGATAAAAACATGAGATATCATTTAACCGACTGAATATGCGAATTCAAAATTTTGACAGCACACGGTGCTAGCTTTGAAATAATTCCCAACTGATACACAATGCCAATCAGTACTATACCTTCAATTTGATGGAACTCTGCCAGATGGGTTCGATCAACAGCCTCATTTCTGAACACACGGTCAATCGAAAAGTACTTCTTGGGGGCAAAAGGTTTCTACAGACAGATAGCAGAAATCTAGTTATACTACTGAAATTTGGAAACAACTTTCTACAACCTGTAAGTTGCTAGCAAGTAAAGAGAACCACTTGGAATATGACACAGTTATGGATTGCGAATTGAAACGCCAAGCTAAAGTCTAGTTAGACCTTTGCTATTTCATAAAGCATCCTAGAAGAGACAGCTGTAGTGTGGGTACGGAGAACATTCTTGTTTGCTTCTTCTCTCTTCCAATCATAATTATACCTTCAATGCAAAACGCCATGTCGAAGTGATTACGAACTAGTTACAACTAATACGAGGCAGTAAGCAGAGATACAAGTCATTTACCCTCTTGATCCATATCCACCAGACTCATGAACACGCTTCACCCTCTCAACATAATCTTCTGGAAGTGTCCTTGTAGTAGAAGGAGCTACATTCAAAGATTTACACCTTAAAAGTTAGATAGTCGTTGGGATGTCATCAAACAACCGAGAAAAAGCTGTCCGAAAACAAAATCAGTGACCAAGTACACAAGCTTTGAACCTTTTAGAAAGAAGGTGTCGTGAGAATCACGAGCAGGGTGCTGCTGAGGCTGGAATAATGCATCAAAATTCCAGAAGCTACATTGTATAGGAAACAGGTTCAGATCAGCCGACAAATAGCAAGAACAAGTGTTTAATAAGATCTCCTTAAGCCTTATATACCTGCTCTCCACATAATTATTTGTTGGCATCTCCTCAAACCTGTTATCACAGAAGGCTCAGCATTAATATTGACCAGCAACAGTAAAAATAAAGAAATTACAATATATGCCAGGAGTCTGTCTCACCCCATCTGAACAAATATGTCTTTAAACTGCTTCCGCACCTGGGACACGAGGGAGGGAAAAAAAAAAGCTTAAGCGGTTTGTTAGAGAATAAGGTTACCCAAATCCTACAGATATACACTTGAGCTATACGAAACGCCGAGCTTACACAAGAGGGATACAACGATTTGTTTTTGTGTCAGGGTACCTTGAGAAGGGGTTGAAGATGACCAGACTCAGGAGGCACTCCTTTAGCATTGATGTTATACTCCTTAAACTCTAACTCTTCCCAGCTGCAGTAAAGTACCAATCTTATTGCATATTTTCTACGAATACAGTTGCAAAGAAGCGAAGGAATAGAACAAACATTTCTACGTTTCCTCGAGTCAAAGTGGTGGACAAGTTCTTTCTCTTGGGAGCATAACGAGGACCTTTCTTTATGGAACTATACCCTTTCCAGTTCCTGAGAAGTAGAAAGGATGTAAGAGCTTGATAAAAAAAGTGTCACAAAAGAAAAGTGGTAAGCAATTACCGTGACTCTGTGAGGTTTTTTTTTCTCTCATTGATAAACTTGATACCGTCTTCGTGAAGTTCCTGTAAGGGTAGAAAGGGAAACTTAAACTAATCTTAGTTATGAAGGCAATACATACAGCATAGAACTCTCTACTTATATGACGAGGCACAAACCTTTCCTTCTTGTATCTTTAAAAGCAGCTCTTTCAGTTTATCTTCTACATGTTGAACCTACAGCAAAAGGGCTCAGAGCTATTGATGCAGAATAAATAAAGCGAAAGCGACGGCGTGTGACACAGGCTTAATTGATTCAAAACACCCTACCAAACATCCAAACAAGGAGATAAAGGGAATAACGAACTAAACGCAGATAGACAAGTAATACATTTCAGAACAGTCTTAAATTACCTTCCTCGAGACTTGGTTTGCTTGCACTTCCACCCACTTGTTTTTTTTAGCGTATCCAATGGCAAAATTCTGGAACGAATCACCTAGCTTCTCCTGTAAAGCAAAAAGTTATTTTAATAGCATGACTAGCAAATCACACCATATATACAAGAACATCATATATCCATTGTAATCACCTTGAGGTCAACCAGTGAAATGCTACCTTCTTCTGGCACAGCTAAGAAAAGTTGTACCTCTGGTGATCCTTGAGTAGCATATCGCTTCCCTTCATCAGTCAAAACACAC
Organism: Eutrema salsugineum; assembly: GCF_000478725.1. NCBI lineage: Eukaryota > Viridiplantae > Streptophyta > Magnoliopsida > Brassicales > Brassicaceae > Eutrema > Eutrema salsugineum. The sequence continues at coordinate 13,738,918 of NW_006256612.1, read as the reverse complement.
GTCTCCCATACAAGGTCCTGTAGATAGAAAAACTTAGTGGTGTGAAACTAATGTGTAAACCCAGATTCGAATGTGATTCTTCAGTGGCATTCGAGAAAAATTTCCACCGAATACTAAAACTTGTTAAGCTAACGCACAAGACCTCTAATGGAAACCCTATCAATATTTTTCTCCTCCTCGGATACAAGAATTAAGATTACAAAGCACGAGTACCTGAGCCTCGATGTAACGAAAACCAAGGAGGCTTTGGATGACACTGACGACTTGATTGTGGTCAAAGTTGTGCTCGGCAGAAAATTGACGCGAATCCGGGATCTCTTCATTGTACTGCAGAAACCCAAGGAGGACACTGACGACTTGATCGTCGTCAACAGAATTTTGAAGCGAATCCGGCATCTGTTCACTCTTCATCGCTTGCTCCGTCGGCGCAGCGTCAGGGGAATTGGCCGCTATATAGTTGGAATACAAGGGTTTGTGTTAAGCCAAAGACTCTAGACGAATGAGAAGGTTTCTCTAAAGCTAAATATTTTTATGAGTGTCACATAGGATTAAAAAATATAATGTTATCTGTCCATATCAATATTCATGCTGTGATTATTTTTATTGGATGAAAGCGAGCTACCTTTTTATTGGATGAAAGCGAGCTATCTTATTATTTATGCTGTGATTATTTTTATAGTAATATAAAAAATATTTTGGTCCATGATTTTGTGTTAAAATACGTATATGTCAGTACACCAATTGAACTACCGATGTTGAGTTCGACTATTAATTCTTACTTATAGTTCTATTTTTGCAATGCTCGTAACGAAAGAAGAAGAGTGATGATTCCGAAGTGATAATGCAGGGAGAGTACATGTTTGGACACTAATAAAAGGGACAAGACAAATCATTGTTATACTTTTCCCACCGTTCCCACCAATTATAGTAAAACAGAGAAGCTTTGGCCTTGTATACATTATATACGTAAATGTTGTATAACTAACTAAATCTCCAATCATAGAGGCGGCGGCAACGAAACTTCGGCCAATTTAACTTCTTGAATCTTGATCTTGTAATACGAAAAAATAAAATATATCATCAGTCAATTTCGTAAACCGAATACTATTATGTGGCAGTCAATCTTTATACCCCGACAGGACTGCCCTCGAAATTGGTTTTTGATCAGAATATTCCTCGTTTCTGTAAATCTCTTGTAGTTTATGATTATACTTCAGCTCTTGAAATAAAAACATTGTTCTAATTAATCATATCTGTAATGATCAAAATGACAGCATATCTTGATGATTATTCTACTATATATTCATTAAATTTTTTAATAAGCTGTTCTAACATATTTTATGCCACACTGTGAAAAATAATTTTTGGAGAAATAATCAACTAATATACATACGGTAAGAATTGCATGTTAAGACGTTGAAAAAAACACTGATTATTGTTGGCATTTTTCTCGCATGTTTGACCCATTTAGCCGCATATTTCTAATCATTATTGTCAGTAAAACAAATGTTAAAATTCACGCTTTTCACATGTTGTGATGGTAGCATCTCTTTTCACTACGCATGTGCTACATAAACGATTATACTATTTAAATATAAAATGTAACGGCCGTTTACTGTTAGTAGTTAGTACTCTTTACTGCTAGTCGTGTTCCTTTTCATAATCAGGAAGTTTGGACACATTAAACGTTAATTTTCGTAATTTTGCAATGCGCTATTTTTTTAGTTTCTCTCAGACCTTTTATATTTGTTTTTTTTATGTATTTAACTTTCAATGCATATGTAAATGTATCCTAAAACCAGATAAATCCTGGTTATGGACCTAATAATGGTAGTGACTGCCGCTAAAAAAAACTGCACTTTCTCAAATGTTTTAAGATTTTCTTGTCATTTAGAAAAAAGAGGTTGGAATTGTACGTAGGGACAGTTGATAATGTTGTATGGTTCTGTCCAATAGGTTAAATAATGTCGTTCAATTCGGTGTCGAAGGACACTTAAAAATCCGAGTGAACAGTTTTTTTCTCTTTTAGATTAGTTTACTTTTAAAATTAGTTCGAGCTAATTAATTTTGATTCTTGGACTTTAATTTAATGGTAATCCAAATTATCCAAAGTCATTTATATATATATATATATATATATATATATATATATATAACTCCTCAGTTCTGAAATACATGTTTCATTGACCAGTGTCGAGACCTATTTATATAACCCGTAGTAAATCTTGTATAAAAATTTGAAACAACAAATTTTTATAAAAAATATTATTCTTTTTACGTTTCTTCTTCTCTTGCATGTTCATTGTTTTAATGAGATTATTTTAATTTTAAAAAAGATTATCTTGCTTAGTTATACTAAACACCTAATTGGTATTATTATTTTTCTATATTTCCTAATTTTGAAATCATAACTGTTAGTTAACCAGTTAATTTTTTATGTTAGACCAAATATCTATCTAAGTGGCTGAAAACTTTTGGATGCACCTTCAGACTCATCCCAAATTCTTTTTTCTTAAAACCATTCCTTAAATTATATTGGAATAGTTATATTTCGCTATTTCTCTATGTATATATAAAAATACCCTATTTTATTTAGTTTTTTTTTTGTCGTTGTACCCTATTTTATTTAGTTAACGCATACTTTCCACTAATAGTCTATAAAGGGGGCAAAAAAACAAGCTTTCAATTTTTCTTGTGTGTGACGACTAAATCATGCCCAAATTAATAGACACGTGCTGGAATTGAAGATGCATGCACTTTCTTCCTTTCCAAATGACGGATAAAAGCCCAGCATGGAAACTAGTTTATATATTTTGTGTAAATATCAATTTATTTTTCTGTCAAATTTTGACTTGAGACTTTTTAACTTCAAAGAAATTCAAAAACGTCAATTTTAAAACTTTAATTACTATACTTTATCCAGACTGGAAAATGGTTAAATGGATAACTCAAACTAAGATCCCAATATTTTAGTTTTCAATCACAATACCTTTTCTATTTTACACTGCTCGTTTTCTTCAAATATATGTTAAAAAAAAAAAAACAAAACATTTGAATTAGTGTAGATTATTGGAACATAGAAGCATACTGATCCCTTAAGTTTATAGCGATCAGGGCATTGCTGAGTTTGGAAACTTAACCTTTAGAGTTTAGAACAAGAAAATATATTTTGATTAAAACAGAAATTTCGGTAAAATTTATCAGTAAAGGCAAAAACACCACAAATCTTTTTAGATGAAAAAGGTCTCAATCTTTTTCTTTTTTTTTCCTTTAGCAAGGTGAACAATTATTATATGATTATTCCAACTACTAGGTTTGGTGGAGTTATTTAATAACCCCCAATCAACAATTTACTATAGTTATTAATTTATTATAATGAGTAGGGACATTGAATAGCATGCATGTCTTGGTTTTCTTGGTCGTGAGGAAAAAAAGAGGGTTTTTGACCTAGCATTTTGTAATTCAACTTACCTTTCATCCTAACAGGCTAGCAGGCCCGGACAAAAAGTGATTTTGCTAAAAAATACAAAAAATTACAAAACAAATAAAAAGATAAGAGTGTTCATGCACCCGTCTCTCTTTGCTACATTGTATTCGCAAGTTGCGATATCAAACAATTATATATCAGTGGTCCACCACTATGATATCAAACAATTAATCCCACTCAATTTGATTTTTTTTTTTAAACCTAAATCTTTATATAACCACTTTATTAGTTTGGGTATATCATGTTAAACTATTTTTAATTATCTTCCTAGGCATTCCTAGTATGCCATCCCAAGTATTTTATATGAGTATCACTTATCCATTTCAGTTCCCAAAATGTCTTATGAATCCTGGAATGACTGAATTCGAAAATAACTTCATGCTTCAACTTTTTATGCTTATTAGTTATTACACCAAAAACTTTAGACCAATATGATGACTTGTTTGTAAATAGAACCTTCGTTGTATTACACAAACTTCTGAAGGTAAGTTTGCGGGAATTTTTTTTTTTTTTTTAATCTAGTTATCCTAAAAATAATCGGACGCTATGGTGAATCGTATATCTAGTGTTAACGAAAAAAAAAACAATATTTTCAACTTCACAAATCTATCTGGATTAATCTTATTAACTGCCTGAAAACTGTTTTTGAAGTGAAAGGAAGACACCATTTCTGTGAAATCGTCTTTTTATAGTCCGATTATTATAGTATTTAAATACATGGTTCAAAATGTCACATTTGTAGGAGAGATAAAATCTACAATATTTATTATTAGATTACATTCAGTGAAAAGAGTTTCCTACGTGGCCAAAAAGTTTTCTTTCTCTTCCAATTCAAGAGGGCAAAGTGAAGATCCATGATCAAGGGCTATTCTGTTTACTTGTTTAGGTTATTTTTATTTATCCACCTCATATGAATTTTACTATTTTAGTATATTTTTTTCCAGAAAAAAAAAAAACACATACTAAAAAGAATTTTTTGTCGAAGAAATTTTGGAAAAAAACCCTGACTGTCGCGGAATGGTCCAATGATTATTTGTACGCTTCGAATTCGAACCTTCTCATCTACTGTCAATATCGGAGTTTCAAGTTGCAGCCAACCGACCCCACATATGTTTAATCAATGTCTTCTGGTTATTTCATGGGTACTGTCATTTATAGTGAACGCAAGAACTTTCTACTCTATTTTTTCTTTCAAGCAATTTATCATGCAATTAATGTTATATGTTCTTAAATAAATCATCAGTTATCACAACTATAACTCCACAATAGTATAATACTGACCAAATTAGCCTGAAGCACTATAATTAAATTTATGATTAGCGAAAAATTCTATATGCTTTAGAAAGCTAGAGGTTGGAATTGTGTGTATAGCTGGTTAACTGTGTTGTCGTCGGATTCTTGTAAAATAGTTTAATCACGTTATTTCAACTCGGTGTCCGAACGCAGTTAAGAATCCTATAAACCAAATTTTCTCCATCAGATTGGTTTGCTTCGAAACTAGTCCGACTATTTAAAATTAAATAGACCCTAATTTGATGGTAATCTGAGCCATGTATACGCAGACGTGGCAAATATCTGCCATGTCATCAACCACTGATATCATCAATTTTGTCGTAATAAGCCGCCGTACGTCAGTCCCTCAAACTTGGTCTTCTTGTCCCACGTGGAACAATTCACCCACTTCTCTGTACATATTAGTCAGAGATAGATCTTACTACGTACGTATCACATCCTCTCTTCTTCTTTTTTTCTATTATATTATTATTCAATTCATTACCAATAATTATATTTTGGATGGCCCCATTTCCGTTTTTGAATTAAATGGTTATTGAGATTTTTCGAGGCAGCCTTATTGTCAATTAGATCTAGTATATACATACTAAATTATTAATATTTATCTAATACGCCCTCCTAATTCAAATATCTAAACCGTTCCAAATCTCTACGCTATATATATCCCAAACTTATTGCCACTTAAGAGAGACATTGTAAACAGAAAACCGTTAAAAAAAAAAGAGATTGAAAATATGGAATCTCAAACTACCTTATTTTCTAATAATCAAAGTCAAGAGTTGTCTCCAGAGTTCTCTTCTTCAACAAGCTCATGGAGCTCACAAGAATCATTCTTGTGGGAAGAGAGTTTCTTACATCAATCATTCGATCAACCCTACCTCTCATTTAGCCCTTGTTATAACTACTCTGATGATGACTTCTTCACATTTGGAGCATCATCAATCATCAAGGAAGAAGATGAAGAAGGAGCAACCGTCCAGACGGAAGAGGAGGAGGAGAGGGCATACAGAGGAGTGAGGAAACGGCCATGGGGAAAATACGCAGCCGAGATTAGAGACTCAATGAGAAAAGGGATCAGAGTGTGGCTCGGGACGTTCGATACTGCCGAAGAGGCGGCTCTCGCTTATGATCAGGCAGCTTTCGCTTTGAAAGGCAGCCTCGCCGTACTCAATTTCCCTGTCCAAGTCGTTAAGGAGTCTCTCCAGAAGATGGAGAATGTGAATTTCAACGATGGAGAGTCTCCTGTCATAGTCTTGAAGAGAAAGCACTCCATGAGAAACCGACCTAGAGGAAAGAAGAAGTCTTCTTCTTCTTCTTCTTCTTCTTCTTCTTCTTCTTCTTCTTCGTTGTCGACGAGTTCTTCTTCTTCCTCATACTCGTCTTCTTCATCATCTTCTTTGTCGTCAAGAAGTAGGAAACAGAGTGTTGTTATGAAGCAAGAAAGTAGTACAACGCTTGTGGTTTTTGAGGATTTGGGTGCTGAATACTTAGAAGAGCTTTTGAGATCATGTTCATGATCATATCTACTTGTACGATTTCATGAAATTTGAGTGTGCTCTGTTTTTTTTCTTAATTATATAGCTTTTTTTTTAACCTTTAATTATATAGCTTTATTATTATCCGATGAAAAGTTTTGGAGGAGAAGTGACGGCGATGTTGGAATCGTATAGACGTCTGCTGTTGCGTTATTGTTATGTAAATCTCTCTATCATAATGCGTAATTTATTAATATTTTGTTTTTTAAAGTTCTGTAAAACTGAGCCGAGGATCTATATTATGCAACCTAATTTCTTAACATGTGACTATCGGAGAAAAAAATAAGCATCGGATATACCCAAACTATAAAGATGCGTTCAAAATAAAAAACCATAAATATTTTGACAAAAAAAAACCATAAAGATGCTTTCTATCACTATTTAAAATTTAAGGACTACACAGCCTACGCACTCTGCTAGACTGCTGAATACTCTTCCCATAATTTCTTTGGTTATTCGATGGGCTAATATTTTATTTTCGTGATTTTAAATGAAAGGATGTGAGCTTAGTTCGTTGCGGTCTACATCCCAGCGGCAGCGGGATATGAGCCGACCTGCATAATATATTTTTATATTTTTATTGTATATACTAAATTTTGCATCCATGCTACGCGTGGATATTTTGTTGATTAAAATAATATGTAATTAATTATTTTTATTAATATATAAATTTTATATATTAGTGTTTTAATAATATATTAAAATATTATAGTGTTGATCTAATAATTTTTATGTACATTGTGATATTTTAACGGTTTTGTTTTGAATCTATATACAATATATCATATTTCAAAAATATATTATTTAGTCAAACACTTATATATAAGTTAATATACCAAAACCAAATAAAATTTTTACAACTTAATAAAATGTTACTTTTTAAACATAGTATTAACATGATAATAATATATTATACATTTACTTATTTAAATCAAAAAGGTAATTTTTTCCATCATTTTTACTTATAAGTTAATCTTTTTTCATTAGTTTGTTTAGCAAATACAAATTTTTATTTTGATAAAATTAATTTAAAAAACAAACTAATAATTAAAATATTTGCTTTGAGATTAATAACAACTTTAAATTTGAAACTAAAACAATAGTTGAATATGAAATGAAATCACACAAATTTGTGAATAAATATATTTTTGTCAATTAGTAGTGTATTTAAATAATTTTAAATGATTATATGTCATCTCTTCTAATAAGAATGAAATTTTCTTTTCATCTTCTTCATTTTTATTCTTGTTATATCTGTTTTTTCAATTGAATCTATTATATTTATTTATTTTAATAATTTATGTATGATTATATTCAGTTTCATCATATTCATTCTCACTTCTAATTGTAATTAAGTAGATAAAATCAGTACAATTTAATACATACAAATTTATAAAAAATGAAATAACAAATTGAACAACTCAAAACTAAGAACTTCTACATTAATATTTTGAATTCCAAATTGAATATATAAAATGTAAATTTTTGATCATTTTTGCATAATATATTACATGAGGAAAAAAATATTACATACTTTCGCATAATATATTACATATTTCGATGAAATTGTTTTGCAAATGTTAAAAAAAAAAGATGAATATAAATCATAAATATTAGTTATTTAAAATTCTACATGAAAAGTTTTAAAATCAAGTAACTTAAACTTGTATAAGTAGTTATATTTTTTATAGATAATAAATTAAATTTGTGATTTAAACAGTGATAATGGAGATTTTAATATCATGTTGATTTTTTCTTGGTTAATAAAGATTTCTTTATTTTTTAATATATTTTTAATCATAAATATTAGAATTATGAAACTTTTTTTTTAATTTATAATTTTGATATATACGAATAAAAATAAAAATTTAAATACTGATGTGGATGCTTTGAAAATAATATAGCTTTAACTATCATTAATAATAGAATAATTTTAATTAACAAATTTTCCTATATTATTTTGTATAAACAAGATTTTATAATTTAGAGAAAATTTTAATTTTAGTTATTGATGTGAAATAATAAAGTTGACCTTTTATATTTTATGTGGATGTCTTTTGAGGCATATAACTTTAACTTTTATTTTTCTTTAAATATATTTGTTTGTTAACAATATAATTTTAAAATTTAGAAATATTCTTAATTTTAAATATTGATGTTAACCAAGATAATTGAACTTTCAAATCTTATATGGACATTTTTAAAGGCATATAGCTATAACTTTTATTAATAATAGATTTAGAAATCAAAACTGAAAAATCTCACACGAGCCTCGTTGCGACAAGTGATTTTAGCTTCACCTCTTTATTATGAGGCTTCTCGAATGTATTCAGATACTGCTTGGTCAGCTAATTGTTACTTTTGTGGTTCATGTTGGGTTGTTAAAACCCATTCAGATGCTATGTTATTTCAAAACATTTCCTCAGATACCTCAGTCTCCTCCGCTATGTTTTTTTTCTCTATTTTCAGTGTTTGGTTTTTCAAAAGTGTCGAGTATCAATCACTTGATATGTTTCTCGGATTGCTTGAAATTTATCATTGTTTTCAAATTTGGTGGCCAAGCTTTGGAGATTTTATGATATCTTTTTCAATATTAAAGCGGTTTATAGTGTCTTTGTTTATATCTTTTTCATTATATTCTTTATAATTTAGCTAATAATTAAACATATACTTTAGTTAAGTTTGTTCTTGTAGTGGCTTTATTTATATCTTCATTATATTGTTTGTAATTTAGCTAATAGTTAAACATATAATTTAGTCAAGTTAGTTCTTTTACGTTGTAATAACTTATTTTTTAGTGAAACATTACTCTATCTTTTGTCTTAGTTTATTTTACATGGTTGCACACACAAGAAAAAAAACTTAAAAATTATTATAATTATGTGACAAAAAAATTGGATGTTCATATAAGAGTCTCTAAATATGTGTGTATATATCTAATTTAAATTTAAAATTTCTTATTTTAATATTGTTTATTTTAGTTTTTATTATTAATATCAATTTTATATATAATTTTTTTTACTTTTCATAATTTTAAAAACAATAATAGAATTTGGAAATTTTTCAATTTTCAATGTTGAGGTGGACCAATAATTTTTTTTATAAGACCAATAAACTTTTTTAATTTCCTTTTTCAGCAATAATATTACAATTTGTAAATTTTCTTTAATTTTGAATGTTGATGTGGACCAATAAAATTGATTTTTTAAATTCTATGTGGATACATTCTTAATTTCTTTTTTTTTCAGCAATAATATTACAATTTGTAAATTTTTCTTATTTTTAAATGTTGATGTGGACCAATTAAATTAATTTCTTAAATCATATGTGAATACTCTTAAAAGCATTTAGCTTCAACTTTTATTAGTATAAGATTTTTTTCTGTTTTATGAGAAGTTTTGTTATAATTTTTTTTAATCATAAATGTCGTTTTATAGTTTTACTTTTAGTATAAATCTCTATTTAACCTTTCATCCAAAACTTACTTTATTTGAATATAAGTTATTAATTTATATCATCTAATTAATAATATATTAAATCATAACATATTTGTATAATTTTTTAAATAAAATTGTGTGAAATTGGTCAAAACAATAGTTTTTGTAAATGCTAATTTAAAAACCATTATTATGTTATCATTTCTGTTATAAGTCATAGTTATTTCAAAATTATATATGATATATTTAGATATATATGTTTCATCATAACTTTTTAAAGTATGTAATTTTTTCTTTTCAACATCTATTATATTAAAACAGAAGCATATTTAGTACTTGCTTCCAAACACTCCTAATTTTTTTTAAGTGTTTAAAAATAATTTTAATAATTATTTATATAAATAAATATTTTTAGAGTTCCTTAAATATAGGTAATTTAGGTTTGATTTGATTTGATTAAAAATAATAAATTAGATATTAATTTAGATTTGATTTAAAGATTCTAATTTAAATAATTTTTATACTATTAAACATTTTTATAAAAAATATCTAGAATTTTTGAAAAAAAAAATTCACATATAAAAAATAATGGTCATATTTGAAATATAATAATTTATAATAATGTAAATGATATGATATTTATGTTGTTTATATAATATATTTACGATTATGATTTATTTACAAATTAATAATAAAATAATAGGTAAAATTTAAATGTATAATTTAAATATTAAAAATATATTTTTTAAAATTCATAGAACTAAAAATATATATAAAAAACCGGGTTAAAAATATTTTGGTAACTAATATCACTAATTTTGAATTATACATGTATATCGAAAATATATTTTTCATACAAAATCAAAACATAAAAAATTAAAAATTATTGCATACACTATAATGTGGTTTGAAAAACTAATTATACACTCATTTCGTTGATTAAATTTTAGAAAACTATAATACTAAATAATACTGTTAATACATCTCAAACTTTTAACAAATATTTATATTATACGGTAATATGAACGGAAAAGTTAGAATTATGTTTTGATAATAGTTCATTTTGAATTAATATTAGCGGATGGGTTAAAATTATATTTTTATAATCATAATTAATTTAAATACTATAAAAATATATCTAAACACAAAAATTAATATTTTCACTTATTAAAAAATATATTTATAAAAATAATTATATTTAAACTCCAAAACACAAATTATATAACAAAATTCGTTAAACAATAAAAAATATTCCCGTACAGATACACGGGGTTAAAATCTAGTATATAATTGAATCATCCATGAACCATCTCACAAAAAAAATATGATCGCAAGGGAGAGGTGGAGATGTTATGGGCCTGTATGTCCATCAGCGAGGATATTCATGACTGATGCTACTTTCTCTAAACATAAATTTAACTCATATTCGTTGGAGGAACAATGTTCTAAGCTTTCTTTGGACTTCAATAACGTATTTCATCTCTGTATTTTCTTTTCCTATTATATAATAAAAATTATGTAGACGTAAGAAAGAAAAAAAAATAGCTTTCTCCATATAGGTCCGCCATTGATCATATTAAACTATGAAAACGTCATTGATGATGTTTCGTTACCAAAATTATTATTCCTTTATGTCTCTGATTAGTACACTTCATCCATTTCAATGTGCAGTTTCAGTAACAAGTTACAATCCCACATCTAATTATAATACGAAATATTGCTATTGTGGTGAACTGGTGATTAATATCCATTATTAAAGTAATTAATTAGTAGCTAATATTAAATATCAATATAACATAACATAATAACATAGGTAGTTCGACATTCATAGGATTCCAACATATATTTTTTTAATCTATTTTACGTCGTCAGACCCCTTATTTCAGGTGTGGAATTTCAAAAATTATCAACTTATTTAAGTATTAGGAGACAGCGATGCAAAAATAATAGTAACAGTAATAGGAAAAACATGCAATAATCAAAAAGAAATCGATTTTTTTTTAAAAATGATCATCTCTAGTTTTTTTTTCTGTAATCTATGTTAAATTAGTTTCTAGTCGGCCTAGGGTTTATTCTCATAATTTATCACTCGCTAATGTATACTACAGTCTAATCAGTGCAAACTGCAACGCATGCGTGATACATATATTTCCCATAAATCGATTAAATCCTACCAACAAGACAATATATACACTAAACTATCTAACAACAATTGAAAGGGTTTCGTGGTAGAGTTTATCGTTACTTGCAAGTGAAGTTAGTATATATTAACTTTGATTGGGTTTGGAATCAGATTTCTCAAGTCATCCCATCCAATATGTGAAGTTGTGAACCGATCGATCATAACGCCAGCTGTACATGTTGTTGACCGGTGGTCGCGGCTTGGCCGGCGGAAAACTGCTCTCCCCTGTCATTTCTGTCGTGGCATTCGAATCAAAACATTTAATTAGTTTTCTTCTACGGAACGTTCTTATATATATAAAAAATATACTTTGTGAACAAATATATATATATATATATATATATATATATATATATATAAAAACCGTGGGTGGATGATCTTCTAAAACTAAACGAATTGAACCCAATCGCTAACTAATTCGCTCTCGTCATCTTTTTATAATCAACATGAGCAGATAAACAACAAAACAACTTTCATTTAACCAAAAAGAAAAAAAAATGGAAAAAGATAGCCATTCTCTCTCTCTCTCTCTAGTTTGTTGTGGTGTTTTAGGTGGATCATGTGACAAGTGATCTCTTTAGAGTGAGACAGTTTCAGTTGGTAACAGTCTTCACTCTTGAGATTAAAGTGTGGGTCCTCTTTTGATTCACTCAGCTTCCTTCAGCAATAACTTAGAGGGGTATTTCCGTCGTTATAAGTTCAGTATCATCTCATTTTTCTTGTTAGTTTGTTAATTATGATAGCCGTAGATTTTAATTTTATGACTACGTATTAACTTTTTGCCGTGGAGGTACGAATATTCATAGCTCTATAGAATTAATCTTTTGTTGCTACTATAATTTTAGCTAAGAAATTTTAGTTTTAAAATAATGCCTATATTTCTGTTACTTATAAATTTATAATAATGGCCATCGGAGATTTAAATCAGTTTTTGTTTGACGGAAGCATTTTGGTGCAGTGGTTTTCCACTGTGACATCCATCTACATATTTCTAAGCCTTCAACAAAATGAAATAATAATAAGCATTTGATTTAGGTGCATGTAGAGATTCTTGAAATATATATATATATATATTTTTTTTTTTTGTCAAACTTGAAATATGTATATAGAAACAAAAAGAGGGTGGGAATTTGACATCAAGATTGTAAGAGAGCATCAAACATTTAAATGTTTTAATTTTCTCAAGATTTATAAAAAGTTTAAAGGATGGAACTCTCACATATAAAATCAAGATAACTAATCGAAGAAAATTCGGTGGAAATGATTGGACGATGTTAAACCAACGAAAAAAAAAAAAAAAAGACGTAGCTGTATGTAGCTACAAGCCCAAATACGAGACATTACTAATGTGATCAGTAATCATCCATAATCAAAAGCAGCAATTACTAGCTAGAAGGAAACGCATTAATCACTGGAGTAGTTATAGCCATTATTCGTCGAAAGAGCTTCCATGTATTGTTTCTCCAGCACTTCCATAACTCTATCTGCAATCGCACTTGCATAAACACTAGATCCTTCACAAATCTGTTGTTCATCGCAACTAGTTAGTGTAATACATAATTGTGTTGTTTTTGCTCTGATATTATATAAAGGATTAAACTGAAATAATTTTATGACAAACCTTGGTATTGAACAAGAAGCTGTGGTGTTCTCCGATCTGTGCACCAGCTACATGGTGAATATCAAGCTGAAGCTGATCAATCACTTTGGAGACGAACAACAAACAGTTGATTTTCTTCTTCTGCACGATCTTGATGGTAACTTCATCGTCTATGATACGTACATCGACTTCAGTGAATTTCGATTTCCTCTTCAACCACGAACATCTCAAGGAATTGTTGTTCTTGTTGATCAAACACTGTTCCACTACTTCGCTTTGCGCCTTGTATTTGCCATCAACGAAATCATCTCCTTCTTCTTCGATCCTGACTCTCTTGTTCCGATTTTTTATGATTCTTTTCTGCTCCATTAGCATCTTGAGATCCTCGATGGTCCTTAACAACTCTTTGATGTAATCTATCGCTTCTCCAACGATTGATGCTCTGTCATTCTTGAGAGATAGCAAAGAAAACAAACAAGATCAAAAAAGGGTTTAGTTCGCAATGTTGATTACTTGAAGAAGAAGTTAGGGTATAATGAAGTAAGTAAACCAAACCTTGGTGGGATTTGGAATTAGACTCTTCAAGTCACCAAACCGGTCTTTGAAGTGAACTCTTCGCTCGCGTTCAGTAGGGAAAATTTTCCGCTTCCTGGATCCTCTCCCTTTACGGTTAAGACCAATCTCGGTGTTGTTGTTTTCTTCAGCATAGATCAAATGATCGTCCACTCCATTTGACTCCATTTGATCATCCTCAAGTACTCCAAGTAAAGCCCCATTAGGAGGCTGCTGCAAAGGGAAATTCAGATGGAAAAGCGGGTCGAAGGCGGTAGAGACAGAGGAAGATGTCATGATGAGATCTTGAAAGTTAGGGTTTGTGAAAGGCGGAAGTGAGGATCTAGGCAGTTGCAAGAGACTGAGTAGGTCAGGAGTTGTATGATTTGGACCCAAATTCACAAAATCTTGGTAGCCACTGTCCCAATTGTTAGAATGTGGCGCATACGATGATGGATCTTGAAGGGTTTGATGCATGATGCTCTGGAATTGATGATCACAGTTATTAGGAGGAGTAGCGTTGATTTGAAGCTGCTGATGAACAGAAGCTGCGGCTGCGGCGGCTAGCTTTTCGCTCCCCCTA